>NC_142014.1:2131188-2488688 GCF_049901735.1 Notechis scutatus
TTACTTTAGAATGAGGTAATTACATTAAGATTGAAATATACAAAATACGGAGAAAATCTCACTGAACAAGTAGGGCAAATAATTAGCACCAAGTATATGGTTTTTTACATGTTTGCAGAGAACATATACCAATATGTTCAAATATTATTTTTATCCTCATATGCAGGCAAATCTTAAAATTATTCTGTGAGCTGTCAGTAGGAAAAACACATTAATTTAGATCCAAACTCTGTTGTAGTAGATCAATTGAACAGATAACATTTTTCAATCGTTGCATCATTTTCTTGTATAAATCACTCATATAGATTTAGACTATTTATATAGTCTAAGTGCTACTACATGCCCACAGGCTCATACATGTGTCTGTATACCATATGTAATGCTCAAGCGGGCCTCGCCTAATCCTGGTGCTGCAACTGGCCCTTTTGCACAGATGCCATTTTGGCATGACATGGTGGGGCCACCCAGGGGTCAGCAAGGACAGCGCTTGGGGACCCTTCCATCCAGGCTGAGGGAAGCCAGGTGCAAGGGGAAATGGCACCAAACCTTGGGCACTATACCTTACGGAAGCTGGGTTCTGAACATCGCTTACAAATCTCCTGGGTTCTGTATTCCAATGAGGAGGTTTCGAGACACAACTACCCGTCGATCACTGTCAGGCTCGCACAATGTGAGTTGGGCCAAAACGGGTTTCACTCTATGCACAAGCACACCCGCAACCACGCAGCATATTGCAGCATGGCTGCCTGCCTGCCTGCGGCCGCTCAGCGCGAAGAGCCTCCACGGGCAGCGGCGGGAGAGGCGCCGATGGAAGCGGCCCTTTCAGCACTTGGACAGCTGCTCGGGCCCGCCCGGCCGAGAGTGCCGGAGACACCGCCCGCCTCTCTCTCTCTCTCTCTCTCTGGACGAAGCGGCGGGCGGGCGGGAGCGGTCCCGGGGGCCCCGCCAGCCTCCCTTCTTCCTCCTCCTCCTCCTCCTCCTCCTCGCTGGGCTCCATCAACAGCCAAGGCCGGCGAGGGCGGCTTCTGCTGCTGCTGCTGCAACCCAGCGCCGGAGGGGAGAGGGGGGACAGAGCGCGGGGAAAACGGAGGCGGCTTCCAAACCTTGGCGGGGGGGAGGGGGAGCTGCAGAGCTTCGGGCCGAGAATCAACCCCCCGCCTCCCCCGGAGCGGAAGCTGCTCCCATCTTGGCTCGGGTAAACACCGCGGGGGAACCGAGACACCGACGCTCAGCCCATCCTCGCCGGAGGAGCCCCGGAAGGCTTTCCCACAGCAGGCGGGCGGACGGCGGGGATGGACCCCCACTCCTCCCCGGAAAGGCGGCACGTGCAGCCGGCCTTGCCCCACCGCCCGCGGGCCTCCCCTCCCCTCTGCCCCGGGCGTGCCTTGTCAAGGGAGGCGGCGGCGGCGGCGGCGTCTCCGGGCCGGCGGTCTTTCCTGAGGGCAGCGCCTGCTGCGCCCTTGACATGACGGCGGCGATTTGCCTGCGCTCTTCCGGGCTCAAGCGGCTCAGGTCCCCCGCCGCGGCCCCGGCCACACCTTCGGGCAGCCCGGCCGGGCTCTCGCCGCCCTCCAGGCTGGCTTCGTTGCCCATGGTGGGCGCGGGCTAAAGGGCTGGTGGGCGCGGCCCCGGGGGCCCTTCCTGTCCGGCCGCTCAGTCCTCCTCCGCGCGGGGGCTCCCCATGGCCGGGCGGTCGGCCGGGCGCCTTCCGTGGCTGCGGCTGAGGCGCTGGCGGAGAAAGAGGCAGCCGGGGGAAAACATCCCAGAGTTCCCCCGCTCCGGCCGCCCAGCGCATGCGCCGGGGAGGAGGGAGGGAGGGGGTCTTCCGCTGGCCGGCTCTTCTCTTCGCCCGCGCCGAGGTTTCTGCGCCGGCCCGGGCTGGGGGGCAGGGGGGCCCTGCACGCGCCCCGCTTTCCGGCGTCTCCGGGGAGGCGATGGGGCGGGAGAGGGAAGGGGCGGGAGAGGGAAGGGGCTCCGGCAAGAGGCGGAGGGTCTCCTTTTGGCCCCTCTACACCATCCAAGGCGAGTCAATACGGGGAGAGAGAGAGAGGCCCCCACGAGATCTGAAAGCTAGAGAGAAGATGGAATGCGTGGAATGGAAGCGGAAGCTGACCGGGTGGGCTTCGTCCCTGGAGCTGGGATGAAGCCCCCTCCCCTCCCCGCTCAGTGCCGGAATGGAAAGGGGACCTTCCCAGCCTCCGTGGCGGCAAGTTTTCTGTGCCACAAAAGCTCCCCGGGAAGGGAGGCCCCCCCGCTCGGCGCCCATCGAGCCTTGATGCGAAGCTGCCTTCCTGTGGCTCAGAGGCCTTGCCTGGCTTCTGGCTTTCTGGAATGCGAGAGGACACCCCCCCAATATGTGCCTGGCGTCCTTGCCCACCGCATAAAGTGATGAAATGCAACCTTTTGTAACTCTGTTGTGACACGGCCCTCAAGTACGTAAGTGGTAATGGTCATGGCTCAAGTCAACCAGGGTGTCCTAATAGCAGTTGCAGCTGCCTTCCAGGTGTTTGAGGCTTTTCTGGCCTTTTCTTAAAATGTGGCACCCAGAACCAGGCAGAGTAGCCGAGGCGTGACTGAGGCGCAGGGGGATGGAGTGATGACTTCGTATGGTTTGGGAATTGTGTTGAGGTAACCTAAAATTAAATTGGCCTTTTTGGCAGCCCCTTCGCATGGCTGATTCATAGGCAGCCTACAGTAAACTCCTTCCCCCGACATCCCTACCTGCCAGTTCTACTGACTCACTGTCCCTCTCGGCTCTTCTGCCCCCCAGACTTCACGGTCTTGATGCTTGGCTCAAAGCGGAGCAGTCTCTGCTCCTCGGTATTTTTTAATGGACGACAGCGTGCAATTCCCCCTCCCCATTTCGTATCATGGAAAATGCCATTTAGCCGTTCAGGAGCAGAGTCCTCTCCCAAATCCAACCACCAAAACTGGGCACAGGGCATGAATTCAAAAGAACCCAGCAGCAAAAGACAGTAGTACCAGAAACAGCTAGGAGTTCAGTTCTGGAGCAGCAATCCAGGAAAGAAAGAAAAAAAAAAGGCACATTTTCAGTAAAATGTCGAATTCCTCCAATTGGGAGTGCCTATTGAGACAAATGTCCCATCAAGGAGAGATTCTGGAATCGTATGATGTGAAGGTGCTTTTAACATGCCCAGCTCAGCCAGCTGGGCCCACCGTGGACCCAATGCCCCGGGAGCCCTTGGCGCCCGATTTGAGAGATCTCTCTTGAGGAACCTTGCAGCACAAGTCATTGCATTTAAAATGCATTTCATGAGTGTTGTTTTTGCATGTCTGACTGTTTTGGAAGAAATAAATCCAACAAAATGGAAATTCTGTGTCATTTACATAAATCAATGCACGTCATTTCATTTCGTTGCATGTGTTGTCTGTGGCAACCCTAGAGGAAATATTTCCTTCTTTGGGATGAGCAGGACTTCTCACATGATGCAAAACTACACTACAATATTCTGATTCCCCTGCACCGAACCTTTCATAACTCGGATTCCAACCCAATGGCCTGAATTCTGAACTCTCATTGTTTTGGACATTTGTTACCTTTGTTACGGGATGCAGAATAGCACCCTAGTTAATTGGGAGTGCCTCACAAGTGTGTTATTTTGAAAATCAGAAATCTAGATAAAAAGGCACATACGAAGAGTTAAAAACAGGGCTGCTCAAAGTATTTTACTCAGCACCAAAGGGTTCCTGGAACTGACTTCTGGTTAGAAATAAATGGAATGTGTACATGAATGTATGTGAATGTTTCTTACACTTCATTTGATTCTTTTATTCTATGAAAAGTTTATAATAAATATAAATAAACAATGAATTTAAACAAATGTGTTTATGTGTGTGAAAGAGGAAGAGTGGAACTATTTTTGTTTTCATTTGGGCTCCATGCACCCCAGATGTTTCACCACGAAGGAAGCGTGGCAGTTGGCTCCATTTACACAGCCTGCTCAACCCAGTTGTGCATTTCAGGGCAGTGCAGAAGCCTTTCCCCTTCTCCCTGGGCCTCGGGTATGCAAGCAAGAGGTCTCTGTGTCAGCCGCAGCTTCTCTAATGGGCAGGCAGGCAGGCAGGCAACTGGGCAGCCAGCCAGGGGGTTGGGGGACGTGCCCTGTGGCTGTCCCGAAGCTCGGCCGTAGGGAGCACCTTGCCTTTTCTGCTCCTCCATGGTCCGTCTCTGTGATGTGGCTCTCCCAAAGTTTGCCAAGTTTAGAGTTAGTTACATGACAATGGCTTCAGTGCAGTTTGGAGTCAACTGCCCCAGGAAATAAGGTGACAATTTATCTTGTTCACTATGTTCTGTGAGAACATGGCCTTTTTTTTTATTCTGGGGTTTGATCTTGCAGTTGTGGCTGCCATCTTGACGCCCTCTCCGTGGATACCTCTACATTGATTTACTCAATATGATAGATATTGATTTGTGCAATATAATACATTAACATGAAATTTTAATGTCTTCTTACTTCACATAATGTCTCGTCCTCACATTTTGCTAAAAGTGGCATGAAGATGCATTTTATACCATCTTTAAAGAATATATTCCCAAGGCTGGATGCCATCTTGATCAGGTCATCTGGTGGGCCTTAAAATAACTTGCAGAAGGAGAAAGACCAAAACCCAGAACCAAAATCAAAGCAGGCATGCACACACACACACACACACAAAACACCTGACTCACAACAGGGAGAAGGCTTAAGTCCTCTTGAAACTATATTTGTAGCATCTTTCAAAACAAAGTAGGGAGAATCTCCCTTATAGGTTTTCCACAAGGGAAACTCCAAGGGAATTGGATTCTGGGATTTGAAAGTCTGGAAAACCAGAATCCCACGGTGTAGAGAACATCTTTATCCCTAAGGTTTTTCACTTTGTTTGCCTTAAAAATAAGAGAAGAGAAGCAACAGAAGTTAAGCTCATAACTAACATGAGAAAGCTCCTGAGATGACCTTAAGATACACATTAACTTCTCTGTAAAGTACAGTTAGTGATTTGGCCATCTTAGAAGTAGAATATAATCACTGCAGAAATACTGAATATTTATTTAACATTATTCCACAAGGACAAAGTTTTCTCAGGCTCAATTTTCTCAACACTGGGAGAAAATGGCTGTTGAGTCCCTTTGGTTCCCCCTTTTATATGGATGCTAGCTAGTGATGTACATGAAGTGGGTGTTCTTTGAAACATTACAGGACATTGTTTCTCTTGGACTTCCTCATAGCCCTTGTGCTTGGAGGAAAAAACCCAGCTAGGACCATATGTACCTGGAACCAGAGGTGATATTCAGCTGGTTCTGACCAGTTCTGGAGAACCAGTAGCAGAAATTTTGAGCAGTTCGGAGAACCGGCCAATCCCACCTCTGAGTGGCCCTGCCAACCCCATCTCTTGTCCGCCTCCCATTGAGTCCCTGCTGATCGGCTGGGTCTTCTTTGGTTGCCCTGCCCAGGAGAACGGAATTGGAAAGCAGGTTAGTGGGGATTTTGCAGTAACCTTCCCCCAGGAGTTGGGTGGGAATGGAGATTTTACAATATCCTTCCCATGCCATGCCCACCAAGCTATGCTCACCAAGCCAGGCCCCCAGAACCGGTAGTTAAAAAAATTGAATCCCTATAAGGATTTCTGAATATTTAAAAAAAAATCTTTTTTGCTGTAAGTGGGAAGGGAGAGGAAAAGAATTGGAGCAGGATTTGGAAGTAAGGAGGAGATTGCCTAGAATCTTAAAGAATTATTAAATATTAACAAGACTTCTAAAAGATACATTTTAACTGGAACTTTGTAACTAAACAGTAACCCCAGAAAGAGAAAGTGAAGAAAGAAGAAAGTGTTAAAAGAAATAGCCTATTTGGATTATTTGGTGACTTTGGGACTTTTGGGAATTATTTTTGACTAAAAACACTTGGGTGGTTGTTTTGGAAAAACTTTTTCTTTCTACAATGGCATCACTTGTGGATGAATTGAAAATTGAATACAAAAAATATAAAGAAGAAGAACAAGAAGGGAAAGACTCTCTTGGCACTCTTTCAATTTCTAGAAATGGCGATTTGCACTTATGAGAAACTGACTGCACAACAAGATGATTGGGACAAAGAAGAAGCCATCTTTGATGAACAAGTAAATTTATTTGGGGAAGAAAGGGAGAAAGAGGAAAAGAAAAAGGGGACTTTAAGACTTGAAAAAACAACCCCAAAAAAGGGAAAAATAAGGTGAAAAGTGGATATAATGTTAGAAAACAACAGAAAGGGGGAAAGCAGAAGAAGAAAAGGGAGGTGGAGAGACAAGGGGGTAAAAAGGGCAGGGAGAAGAACAAGCAAGGGAGGAAGGAAGGGATGAGAAGCCTTAATGGTGGGGAGCAAGATGTAAAGAAACAAGATTCATTTAGAGATAATGGGTAAACTTAATTGAAAAAGGGATTCTGCAAAGGTACACAAGATTGTATTTTTACATTTGTACTTAGAAATAATGTTAGAAAATTGGAAACAACATGTATAAAAAATGGGATAAAATATTTAGTGTAACTTAGTGAAATTTTTGTGAATAAAAAGGAGGTAATGAAATAAATGAGAGAATTGAAGTAGGAGGAAATGGGAACATTTTAATGATACAATGATTTAAAATATGTGATAAATAACTATGGAAAGTATAAGTGTCCCCATAAAAGTATGATATTCAATTGAAAAGTAATGTGTAAAATGTTTAAGATATAAATGAATATTAATATTAATGATTAGATTTGTACTGGCATTGATAGTTGTTTTAATTATATTATATACTTATAAATTTTTTCTTTTTATAAAATATAATGTGTAATTTTAAAATGTACTAAACAGAATCCCAATGGAAGTCATGTATTATATTAAGTATTATAAATTTAGGGAAAAGAGTCAAAAGAGTCATACTCCAATCAGTGTACAGGAGTTGTCTAAAGAGAAAAGAGAAATAGATCGCTGGAAACAGAACAGACAAAGAATAATAAGTATTATGATCTGAACTGAGATGAGACAAATAAAATAAAACTAAGAAAGTTAAAAGAGGTGAGAAGCTATATAGAAAATGGAAAATGGTAATAAGATATGGAATGGTATATAAAATGAATATGAATTTGAATTTGCGTCTATACGAAGAGTTGTAACCTGGGATCAAGCAGCTTTCAGAAAAGATGTTTTATCTTTTTAATGTTCTATATTTTGTTTGTTTGTGTATTGTCTTTGAAAATCAATAAAATTTGTTGTTTTTTTAAAAAAATTGAATCCCATGACTGAGCTGGAACTTGGTTGAAATGTCTCAGTACAAGGAATGTGTACTTATTTCACTTCTGCTGTACAATTCAGGGGCATCCATAATGGGGTTTCTCCTCCTCCTCCTGAGTTCCTGGCGCAGGCTATGAGAATAACCTTGGGAGACAGGCAGGGCAAGGGCAAAGGGCAAGGGCAAGGTCAGTGGTTGTCCGAGGAGGTAGGGGGGCCTTCCTTACTTTTTGAACACAAGGGCCATTTGACCCAACATCAAGCCAGATAAGAGAGCCAGTTTGATGTGGTGGTCCCACTTGAGGCACAAAGCCAACTGGGTGGCCTTGAGCCAGTCTCTCTCTGTCTCTCAGCCCTGGGAAGGGAGGGAGGGAGGGAGGGAGGGAGGAAGGAAGGCAGTTAGGGAGGGAGGGAGGAAGGGAAATAGGGAAGGAAGGAAGGAAGGAAGGAAGTTAGGGAGGGAGGAAGGAAGAAGGGAGGGAGGAAGGAAGGGAGGAAGAAAGGAAGTTAGGGAGGGAGGGAGGAAGAAAGGGAGGGAGGGAGGAAGGGAGGAAAAAAGGAAGTTGGGGAGGGAGGGAGGGAAGAAGGGAGGGAGGGAGGAAGGAAGGGAGGAAAAAGGAAGTTAGGGAGGGAGAAGGAGGAAGGGAGGGAGGAAGAAAGGAAGGAAGGGAGGAGGGAGGAGAGGGAGGGAGGGAGGAGGGGAGGGAGGGAGGAAGGGAGGGAGGAAGAAAGGAAGAAGGGAGGGAGGGAAAGGAAGAAGGGAGGGAGGAAGGAGGGAGGGAGGAAGAAAGGAAAAAAGGAAGGAGGGAGGAAGGGAGGGAAGGAAGGAGGGAGGAAGGAAGGAGGAAGGAAGGAAGTTAGGGAGGGAGGGAGGAAGAAAGGAAGAAAGGAAGGAAGGGAGGAAGGAAAGGAAGGAAGGGAGGATGGAAGGAGGAAAGAAGGGAGGGAGGGAAGAAGGGAGGGAGGAAAAAGGAAGTTAGGGAGGGAGGGAAGAAGGAGGGAGGGAGGAAGAAAGGAAGGAAGTAAGTTAGGGAGGAAGGAAGAAGGGAGGGAGGGTGGAAGGGAGGAAGAAAGGAAGTTAGGGAGGGGAAGGAGGGAGGGAGGAAGGAAGGAAGGAAGTTAGGAAGGGAGGGAGGGAGGAAGGAAGGAAGGAAGTTAGGGAGGGAGGAAGGAAGGAAGTTAGGGAGGGAGGGGAAGAAGGAAGGGAGGAAGGAAGGAAGGAAGGAAGGTTGGGGAGGGAGGGAGGGAAGAAGGAAGGGAGGGAGGAAGAAAGGAAGAAAGGAAGTTAGGGAGGGAGGGAGGAGGAAGGGAGGAAGGCAGTTAGGGAGGGAGGGAGGAAATAAGGAAGGAAGGGAGGAAGGAAGTTAGGGAGGGAGGAAGGTGGGAGGGAGGAAGAAAGGAAGGAAGGAAGTTAGGGAGGGAGGGAAGAAGGAAAGGAGGGAGGAAGAAGGGAGGGAGGAAGAAAGAAAGTAAGGGAGGGAGGGAGGGAAGAAGGGAGGGAGGAAGGAAGGGAGGGAAGAAAGGAAGTTAGGGAGGGAGGGAGGGAAGAAGGAAGAGGGAGGAAGGAAGGAAGAAAGGAAATTAGGGAGGGAGGAAGGAAGGGAGGAAGGGAGGAAGGGAGGAAGAAAGGAAGGAGGGAGGGAGGAAGGAAGAAGGAAGAGGGAGGGAGGAAGGAAAAAGGAAGTTAGGGAGGGAGGGAGGGAAGAAGGAAGGGAGGGAGGAAGAAGGAGGAAGGAAGGAAGGAAGTTAGGGAGGGAGGGAGGAAGAAAGGAAGGAAGGAAGTTAGGGAGGGAAGGAAGGAAGAAGGAAGGAAGGGTGGAAGGGAGGAAAGAAGGAAGGGAGGGAGGAAGGGAGGGAGGAAAAAAGGAAGTTAGGGAGGGAGGGAAGAAGGAAAGGAGGGAGGAAGGGAGGGAGGAAGAAAGGAAGTAAGGGAAGGGAGGGAGGGAGGAAGAAGGAGGGAGGAAGGAAGGGAGGAAGAAAGGAGGAGGGAGGGAGGGAGGAAGAAGGGAGGGAGGAAGGAAGGGAAGGAAGAAAGGAAGTTAGGGGAGGGAGGGAGGAAGGAAGGGAGGAAGGGAAGAAGGTAGGAAGAAAGGAAGTTAAAGGAGGGAGGGAAGGAAGAAGGAAGGGAGGGAGGAAGGAAAAAGGAAGTTAGGGAGGGAGGGAAGAAGGAAGGGAGGGAGGGAAGAAGGAAGGGAGGGAGGAAGAAAGGAAGGAGGGAGGAAGTTAGGAAGGGAGGGAGGGGAGGAAGAAAGGAAGGAAGGAAGTTAGGGAGGGGGAAGAAGGGAAGAAGGAAGGAAGGGTGGAAGGGAGGAAGAAGGAAGGGAGGGAGGAAGGGAGGGAGGAAAGGAAGGAAGTTAGGGAGGGAGGGAAGAAGGAAGGGAGGGAGGAAGAAAGGAAGTAAGTAAGTTAGGAGGGAGGAGGGAAGAAGGAAGGGAGGGTGGAAGGGAGGAAGAAAGGAAGTTAGGGAGGGAAGGAGGGAGGAAGGAAGGAAGGAAGTTAGGGTGGGAGGGAGGGAGGGAGGGAGGAAGGAAGGGAGGGAGGGAGGAAGGAAGTTAGGGAGGGAAGGAGGGAGGGAGGGAGGAAGGAAGTTAGGGAGGGAGGGAAGAAGGGAGGGAGGGAGGGAGGAAGTTAGGGAGGGAGGGAGGAAGGAAGGAAGTTAGGGAGGGAGGAGGGAGGGAGGGAGGAGGAAGGAAGGAAGTTAGGGAGGGAGGGAGGGAAGAAGGGAGGGAGGGAGGGAGGAAGGAAGGAGTGGAAAGCCACTTCTGAAATCCTGCCAAGACAACTGAAGGGATCTGTCCAGGCAGTCAGTAGGAGTCAAAGGCACACAGAAAAGTTTGGGTTTCTTTTAGCTAAGACTTTCATAGCTAAATCCTTAGATTTAGATTGGGCAGACATTTTAATAATTTCTCATTTTGATTTATTGTTCATAGTATACTTTTATCACTATTAACCACTGAATATTGAATGAAATCAATATTGTTCAGAAGTTCCACATTGATACAATACACAGCACATACCTAATGTTATTTTGAAATGTTTATTTAACCTTTCCGTATAATGCTTGTGTATCTGTTTTAGTTTTTCTTCCTTTCTATTTTTCTTCTTATGTTTCTAAATAGCTATTAAAATTTAAAACTGTATAAATAAAATGAATTAATATTATAAAGAGAGGAAAACCTGCCACCGCCTGGAGCCCCGGCCCTTCAGGGGAGAGGCCCTGACTGCCCCGGGGCCTGGAAGGCCTGCCCTCCTGCCCTGAGGGGCCAAGAGCCCACTTTCCTGGCTCTTTCCCAGGGCATCTTTTTCCTCAGCTGCCGCCTGGCTATTTAATATTGTACTATAGTCTCTTTTTAATTGTTTTGGCATTGTTTGCCACCCAGAGTCACTTGTTTGAGCTGGATGGCTATATAAATTGAATAAATACATAATATGGAGGACATCTGAACTCAAAGATTTTTATTTGCCCAGGCCATTAGCTAGACAAAAGTGTATTGAAATTATAATGGCATAGACTCAAGTCTGTTTTTCTTCATTTTAAAGGAATCAGTTGGTGAAACATTTTATGTTTTACCACTGAGATATACTCACTAGTTGCTGTGAATTGCAACGTAACATTTAAAGACAATTAGGAGAATGTTGAGAAGCCTCATTCCATTTAATTAGGCCCTTTTCCTTACCCGATCCTTTTATCAAGATTGCTGCTTTCTATGTACTTTCTTCACTTCTGTTTATTAAGCAAAAGTGTTTGTAAAGGAGCCAATAACTTGATCTTCTCCAGTTAAATCATTTTTCACACCTATACAACATATGCTACCATGATGCCCTTCTTGCTCTACACAAAGTAGATATTAGTAGTAGAAAATTATACCCCATTTTCACACACAGTCTTAAGGTAGATTGTCTGTTTGGCCCTGGCTTGTGTTTTGCATAAATCTAGGTAGCCTCGATCTGGGTTACGGCTTAGCGTGATCTGTGAATGCAGCCAATTGTTATTTAATAAACCCCGATTAAATAAATTATAGATTAACACATAAGAATTGTGTCTCAGTTCAGCAAAAACAGTCCAATGATTTCCAGATCAACTGCAAAAGAATGACCCATTTATCTGGGTCAAGAAATTCATACCAGAATTTTGATTTTATATAAAAAGCTTAAAGATATTGAAGAAAAAAAAAAAGTAACGTAAAAGGACACCACGTTTATTCCAGCTGCCTAAACCATTACTTCACCGTCTAATGCAGCAGAGAGTAAACAGAGTCGTCATAAATCAGCCCACTTAAGATCCTATGTGGTCCTAAAAGGCATAAATCAGCCCTCAGCATTTTGTCTGGCAGCCTTTCACCTGCTCCTGAGGCCACGGCTGAGGCAGCAGCCATGGCCAAATCCAGCCCAGGAATCACGGACTTGACCAAAGGCGGAGGAGGAACTTGCTCCTTAGAACAGTGGTCGCCAACCGGTGGGCCATGGCCCACTGGTGGTCTGCAGAGAAATCTCACCCCCAGAGCACCCCCCCAAAGCAATATATCCAGGCTGCCCGGGAACACAAGGCTGCGCCACCCACATGGCCCCGTGGGAACCCTCCCCACCCACTCACTCCTTACCTGGCAAACTTGCCTGCAAAGTTGCTATTTACCCTTTTTTTCCTCCGACCATCAGCTATTCTGCTATGTCTGGAGATTTAGATTAGCTAGAAAGCAGGAAATCATTTCTAGCTACTCTTTAGACCTCTGGCTCTGCTTTTAAGCAGAGCCGAATCTCCCTTAGGACTGAAGGTTCTATTATTCAGTGCTGGTAGCTGACGGCAGAAACACAGCTCTCTGAATGAATCTGTGATTCTGTGAGCAACTCAATCTGCCTGCCTGCTTTGCCTGATTTTGGGTAAAAGTTGCTCTTTTTTTAATAAAAAAATATCAATATTTACATCAATATTTATAATATTTACATACAAGCCATGCCCAGCCAGCCAGCCACACCCACAAATTAGGCCCCACCCAAGAACTGGTTGTTAAGAAATGTGAATCCAATCCCTGCCTCTGTGTATTTTTGTGTGTGTGTGAGAGAGAGAGAGGGAGAGAGAGAGAAGTTAGATCAGATCTGTCTCTCTCTCTCTCCCACCAATGTCAGCAAGCCACCATCAGTCAAAATTCATATTAGTAGTCCCCAGGATTTAAAATTTGGTGGTCCCTGAGATCCAAAAGTTTGGCGCCCCCTGCCTTAGAAGATGAGGGCAAAGCAACCGAGGCCCTCTCGTCAGCCCTATCAGCTGGGAGAATCAGTACATGCGCTGGACCTCAGGGTGCCACACAAGTTCTCCCCCACTTGCCGATTTCCTGGCCTGCTCCTGCAGCCCCCTTGCTCCCCTCCGGCTTCTCAGCCCCGATGCTCTGCTTTCTTCAGGGCTGGCTGGGCTGAGGCTCTCGGGATCGGAGCTGGGAGAAATAAGGCTTAAAGCTGGCCTTTCAGTGGACCGGTATTGGAGTCTGGCACCTGACAGCAGATTGGGTCTCCAGGGCAGAATTTCTGGTAGGCATGGCTGCTGCCTTTGGGAAAGCGAGTAGAACACAATGGATGGAGATTCTTGATCCTGCTTTCCTTGGCATGGGTCTGGCTTAGATCAGCAGTCAGGCAACTTCGAGGCACCTAGGAGTCGCCCCCCCTTCCTCCATTCAGCTGCCCCTTAAAATTGTCTAAAGCAGGGGTGTCAAACTCAAGGCCCGGGCACCGGATCTGGCCCGCAGGGACAACCTGCAAACAGCAAAGGAGTCGCCTGCAGTGCCTCTGCCAGCGGAAACGGAGCTCGGGGTGGGCATGTGTCTCTCCTGAGCTCTGCTTTCACTGGCAGAGGGTTGCAAGGAGGCCGTCACAGCCGAAAGCAGAGCCTGGGAGCCCATTTTCACTGGCAGAGCACTAGGGCCGCCACAGGCACCCCCGACATGAGTGATGTTGAGCTGGCCACATACCCCCTGCCCCCCCAATGCCTGAGGTCAAACACAACCCTGATGTGGCCCTTAATGAAATGGAGTTTGACAGCCCGGTCTAAAGAATCTCTTATTTCTGGCTGGAACTTCTGGTTTGAAGGGCTTCGGCGAAAGACAGAAATCCGCGATCGTGCGCGGTTTCAGTCTGGGCTCGCCGCTGGAGTGCCCCAAGCCGGCTGGTTTTGGGGCTAAGCCACCCCGTAGAGGTAGTGAAGAGGGGGGAGACTGCCAGCAGGGTTGAGGAGAGCCACATATCTCCTCCTCAGCTGGCCATTACTCCCTTTTCCGAAGGCGGTTGCAGCGGTGGTCAGAAATGGCCACCACAAAGAAGAACTCGACCAGAAAAGAATGTGCAGGAGGAAGATAAGAAGTGAAAGATTTGGCTGACCGGGTTAAATTGTAAAAGCAACAACTCAGGTACCCTGGAATTTAAACTTACAAAAAAATAACATCGCTCCCAAAGAAGAGTCGGAAGCAGCGAAGGAAAGTGAAAAGAGAAAGGTTTGGCTTTTCCACCCCCTTCTCTCTCCTTCCCTATACTGACAACTAAGAGACTTAAATAAGAAATCGGAAAAATCCGCTTTGACATCAATAGGCAATTAAGCTGAAAATAAAACAAAATGTCAAAGGGATAATAAAGATTTCTGGACATTAAAAAACATTTTTTTTCCTAAGCAGGAAGGGAGAGAAAAAGAATAAGGGCAGGATCTGGAAGAGGGAGGAGACTGCCTGGAATTAAAAAGAATCTACAGTAAAACTTCAACAAGACTTCTAAAAGATACATTTTAAGTGAAACTTTGCAACTAAATAGTAACCCCAGGAAGAGAAAGTGAAAAAAAGAGCAAAAAAGAAACAGCTTGCGTGTATTTGGATTATTTGGTGATCTTTGGATTCTTGGTTATTATTTTTGAATGACTAAAATCAATCGGGTGGTTGTTTAAAAATTTATACAATGGCACCACTTCTGGATGAATTGAAAATGGAACTTAAAAAGTACAAAGAAGATGCACAAGAAGGGAAGGGTTCTTTTGGCTTCCCTTTTCAATTCTTAGAAATGGAGATTTGGAACTATGAGAAACAACAAGAAAAGGCTGCAAAACAAGAAGACTGGGACAAAGAAGAAGCCATCTTTAATGAACAAGTAATTCTATGTGGGGAAGAAAAAGGAAAGGGAGGAAAGAGAATGGAGAATTTAAGACTTAAAAAAACAACCAAAGAAAAGAAAAATAATTCAAAAAATAAGTATAATACTGGAAAGGAACAGAAGAGGGGAATACAGAAGAGAGAAATAGAGGTAGAGAGACAAGGGGGTAAAAAGGGGAGAGAGAAGAAGAGAGGGAAGAAGGAAAGGAAAAGAAATTACAAAGGACTGGAACAAGATATAGAGAAACAGGACCTATTTAGAGATAATGGGTGAAAATCTAACTGAAAAAGGGATTCTGTAAAGGTACATAAGATTGTATTGTTATATTAGTAATAGAAATAACTTTAGAAAATTGGAAACAACGTATGATTAAAATGAGGGATAAAATAGTTAGTGTAATTTAGTGAAATGTTTGTGAATAAAATAAGTGAAATAAAACAAATGAGAAAATTGAATTAGGAAGGAACGGGAACATTTTAATTAGTTAATGTTTTATAAAATATAAGTGAAGAGGGAGGGGGAATTAACTATGGGAAGCTTATAATTGTTCCCATAGAAGTATGATATTTAATTGAAAAGTAATGTTAAAGATGTTAAGACTTTAATGAATATTAATATTAATGATAGAATTGAATTGGAATGGAATGTTGTTTTAATTATATACATTTATATATATTTTTTAAGAATACAGTGTGTATTTTAAGAATGTACCAAGCAGAATCCGAATTGAAATTATGTATTATATTGAATGTTACAACTTTAGGGAAAAGATATAAAGGCGTCATACTCCAATCAGTAACTACAGGAGAAATTTTGTTTAATGAGAAAAGATAATAGATAATTGAAACAGGACAGACAAAAAATATAAATACAATGATTTGAATTGAGATGAGATAATTAAAATAAAATTGAGAAAATTAAAAAAGGGGAGAAGCTATGCAGAAAATGTAAAATAGTAATAAGATATGGAATAGAATATAAAAATGAGCATGAACCTGAATTTGTGTCTGTACGAAGAAATGTAACCCAGGATTACCCTACTTTCAAAAAAGATGTTTTATTTGTATTTTTTTTCTCTTTGTGAAAACTCAAATAAAATTTACAAAAAAAAAAAAAAAAAGAATCTCTTATTTCTGGGCAGCCCTGAATTATGGAACATCCCTTGATTTCATCTAAGGAAGAAGCATTATTTATGATGCTCAAAAGCTAGCAAGCACTGTAGTTTCTCAGATAAAGTCTAAGGATTATTCTCAAATATTAAAATGTACTAACTCCACACTGTTTTTATTTTTGATTCCTTTTTCTGTGTTTGTGTGCAAGAGGACAAATGTATTTGTCTCTTCTGCTGATTTTAGATAAATACAAATACAAATAACGTGTTGCATTTAAACTTTGCTATACTGGTATTTATTTGTTAATATTTTGATTTTTGCAGGGGAGAGCCAGAAATGTCAATCATTTTTAATCCTTTCTCATGCCAGAATTTATTGTCAAGAAAGGGAAATGATCTGAAACGTCAGAACCCAGGTTTACATGTAGTGGTACTAAATGGTCTACTAAGGGTAGTTTCATGCCTTTGACCAAAGGAGACAAAGGGAAAAAAATCACCTGAGGCTGTTGTGATTGTTACTCTCCTCCCCTCAAGTTCTCCATACTGAGAAATAGAATCCTTTTTAGCCATAAAACTTAACTAGTTCATTTGAAATATGCCATATGGGGAACAATTTTGACTACTACTTCTTTGCTTCACTCCTGCAATCGCAGCAGATTTTGAGAAGTTACAGAGCTCAAAAAGGCTGTGATCTATTTTTAGTTCTCTCTATGGAGAGCTGATACAGAAGGAGATTTAATGTAATGTGTCAGCACGGGGGAAAGGGGGTGTTTTTAACATAAGAAAGGGGATTCCATGAAATTCTTTTGACTTTTTTTGCAGTCAATTCATTCAAAGGTCGGTGGATTTTTAGAAAAAGAGGGCAAGTATTTTAAATGGGTGCCAAAGTACACCCGGCAGGGATGGCTTCGGGAAGATTAATTCTAAAAAACGGAATCCTGGTAAAAGCAAGGTAGTAATTCCACTCAGCAGGAACTCCTTGTTCCCTCTTCTTTCATTCTCTTGGGAATACTTGATACTGTCTATGTTATAGAAGTTATAGAAGGTAACTATACACCAAGGTTTACGGAATCACTTGAGTTAATTGTATAAAATGGTAATGTGCTTCTGGGAACAAAATAGTGGCAGCAAACAGGAAGGAAGAGTCTTAGCAGCTTTCAATAGACACTCATGGGCTGTTACGGGTAAGATACAGAATGCTGGATTAGAATTTGGATGGATCAAAGAGGGAAGAACATTATGATGCTATTTTACTTTAGATGTTCAGAATTACTTTATGCATGTTTATGATCCAAATTACACCCAGAAGCCCCCAGGGGGTGGGGATACACTTCAAAGGGTGCGGTTGAGGCCGATAACTCTGCATTCCTCCCATAAGGGAAGAGCCCTGCGGTATCTATGAAGCCCTGGAGGTACAGCAAGCAGGTCACAGCAGCAGTTTTGTCTGTTCTCTTCCAGCACTTGGTTTTGTTCAGACAGAAGAAGGGAGGGAGAATATTCACCATCGCTGAGCTATTTCAAGAGCTGCCCCTGATCCCTCCCTCCCCATTTGTCTCAATATCCCCACTGTTTCTACTTAGATCATCCGATCCGAGTTCCAGTGAAGCAACTATAATTGAAATAGCAAGTCTTTTTCTCTGCTTCATCTTAGAAAATCAGTTTTACTATTGTGGGATAAAGCTCAGTTTTATTCTCAGAGAGAACTGAGGGAGATGGATCTTTGCCGGCAGGAGGGAAGCCGACCAACCCGGAAGGAGCTGGAAGAAAAGGGGAGCTAATCACACCTGACTTTTTGCCCAGGAAACTAAACATGGCTACAATAAAATAAAATAAAATAAAATAAAAGAGTTTGTGTGCTAAATGCTGAGATGCCCCCACCCAGTTCAGAAAACACCTCTCTTATTTCTGGAACAGAGTTGAGAACCGTCACGAGTAGATCGGCAGCTGCTGAATTCCATGTCACCACGAGCCACTTTAGGGCAGGCAGGCAGCCCTGTTGCCCGAGCCGGGAACCATTTCACCTGGTTTCTTCCCTGCCTGCAGCCGCTTTAATGCCAGCGGAAGGCAGCTGTTCCTCTCCTCTCCCACCTTCTCTGCTGCCTGGATGGAGCTCTGGCTCAGACATCCAGTGGGGCAACCCTGGAGATGCACCGGGAGTCCAGGAATAGACTCTGGACCTGAATCAAAAACACCCGTCTTCCTGGGCTTCCAAAGGCCTTTAAAACTCTGGCAAAGGATCCATTCCGGAACACTTACCACGCGCACAGCTGTACGAAGTTTTGTACCAGAGTAGGGAAAAGCTGACCAACCCCAAGCAGATTTTGAAGCTGCTAGAAAGAGAGTAACACCCATCACTTCCAGTCTTGGTCCACTATGAACCCTGTGGATTTAGTCCATTGTGGATAACCAGACTGAGATAGGCCTGTGTAGGAAGAAACGGCACCGCAAGTGTCCATGGGAATATCAAGTATCTGTGCGCTATAGACAGGCAGGTGGACGGAATTAAAAAAATGAGAATCTTTCCTACATTCAATATTCCAAAAGGCAAAAGACTGCCTAAAGGACAAATGGGAGATTTGACTGGTATTTGTCTAGCTCTTTTTCCCATTATGAAGTAATCTTTGTATCTTGTTACTAACTATGGTAACTGTCTGTCTGTTAGAAAAAAAGTGATATAATAATTATGTATATAGAACAGTGGGCCATCCAAGTGGATTATAACCAAATACATACCCCTACGTTTGCTTGTAAAGGGGAAACATATGGCTGAGGATGGATAGATTGACACCTTGTTAGAATTTTAGACATATTTCCAATCAGTTTCCACATCAAAATGCATTAAAAATACTCACACACTTGCAATTATACATTTGCTTTCAATTCTAATATTCATACTTTAAGAAATCTTTCCTAATACATGGATATTGTGTACAAATTTTGTGTCAAGAATTCGTAGCAAAAATGTGAGAAGTGCACAACCTGACAGTTAGGTGCCTTGTGCTGATGGCATGTATTAATCCCACAAATGATGATGGGATGCTTCATTAAAACAAAAACAACACCCTCCCCAAAGATCACACTTGTAGATGCATAGTTTGGATCCTAAAGTCCTAGTTATTTTAAAATCTTTATATTGATATGCTACTTTTCTGATGTAGGAATTATTTGCCTTCTTTTGTATTACAGGAACCTCCCTCCTAAGTCACCCTTCCTTCTCAAGAGGGCCATCTCAGAATCTTTGTTCGAGATGCCCAAGTTTTTTTCTTCTTCTCACTTTCTTTTCTATTGAATAATTAATTTTCCATCCTGCAGCAGCTGAAAAACATCAAGAAATGAAGTGTTTTCCTAAATCTACAGAAATGTACTGCTGAGATCTTTTTAAACGAAACTAACTGGTATGCCATTTTTTTAAATCGGGGTTTAGCTTCTGGCTTTGCTATTAATCCTTGAATAATAATCCTTAACCCACTTGATATTTTAAGAAAAAAGAGAAAGATGCTGCTTCCTGCACTACTGCCCTCTGCCGCAGTGCCATGGCTCAGGTCGCCGAGTTAAAAGGCTGAAGTGGGCTTTGTTTTTTAATGCACAATTAAATGCAGTTTTATAAATAGGCTTGCTTAGGAAGAGCGTAAGTGGCACAAGAAACATAGAAATGTGCCTGAGTAGTTTCAGCAGCAGATCGATGCAGCTTGTCTCAGCCTCCAGCAAGAAGAACAGGATGGGTTGGGTGCCAGCACCAGGCGGCTCGCCAGACTCAAAACTCTGCCCGTTCCTTGCGCCGTTTTGGGAGACTGGCAAAAAGAGACCTCCGAGATGGCACAGCGGGGGGTGGGGGGGGAACGGACCCCACAAGGCATCCCCAAATGCAAAGGGAAGAGGAGGATAGGGTCTACCTCATCTGAAGTCGTGTTTTTGGTTTGGATAAAAGAATAGGAGTTGTTGAGAAAGGCAGTAAAACACTTTTAGAGCTAGAAGAACTTGATCTTAGATTTCAGTGCCATAAGTGCCTGTGGTACAACAGATTCAAAGTTAATGTAGATTTCAAAAATCACCGTGTTAGTCATGCCATGCGGAGATAATGGGATAAATATAGGAAACCCAAGCTGTGCTCAAAAGCAACTTTATGGTTCTCAGTATAAGAAGCATTTTATAGTGAAGGCAGGGGCAAAGACAAAACGATGAACCTATTATTAGGTGCTAGAATTTCATCAAGGGGAATATAAAATAGAGTTAAAGACGAGACTTCATGACACGGGACATAGTTGTCATTGGTTTTCTTGCAGCCACCAGAAAGACTTAAAGTAGATAAAGAATTGATGCCGTTGAACAACAGAAGACAAAATTCAAAATGGAATTATGTACAGATAAAGAATTGCTAAAACGTACACATTTTCATTGAAATTTGAAACAAGAGAAGAACAGGTTGAAGAATGTATGATCAAATGAGCTAAAAACCATGGTTATACTGTACAGATGGAACAATGGAAAAATATGTAGTTAAAAGTTAACATAAAATTTACATTGTGTCACAGTTTAAAGAGAATTTTTTACAAAATGAAATACCATTGGTATATAGAACAGGAGAAAAACAATCCTAGAGTGTATGAAGTTACATTTATGTTGGAAATGAGAACAAAAATAAGAGTTCTTTTATTATGCCTAGTGGATGTGTAAAAAGCTAGAAACTTTGGGCTCAAATACATTCAAGGGATTCAGAGGATTTTAAAGATTTCAATATTCAATTGAAACTGTAACTTTTCCTCCTGGAACAGATGGATGAATAGTTAGGAAAGAGAGATGGAACGCTGCTTTTATGTATAATAACTGCTGAGAAATTAGAGTGTACACAAATACCTGGCAAACCCCCCCCCCCAGCCGAGGAACAGCTGGGGAAGATTGAGAGCGCTTGCCGAAATGGCTCCCCCGACTGGCCTGATTAGAGGAAAGGCAAGTCTGTGTTGACGGGTGACCGGACACCCATGAGGGGCGTTTTGTGTAAAAACAAACCTTCTAATTTATGGTTTTAATGACTAGATAGTATAGATTATAGAAAGTTGAGAGTCATGATGTAACCTTGGAGAAAGAAGTTAAAATATAATAGTACTTGTAACTGCTGTGAAGAAAATCAGAATCCATTTATTTAATTTATTGTTTACTTTTATTTATTTTTCTCACTTTTGAACCACCCAATTCCCTTGGAGAGGGGCTCTGGCCGGTACAAAGTAACATACTAAAGTATAAAAATAGGTCAGTTGAAAGTTAAACATTTGGAGAGAGGTGGGGATGATTAGACCCTCTTAAAGCCGGTGGGATGGCGAAGGGAGGGCAGCTTTCAGGCCCCCAGCCAGCCCCACAGCTGCTGTTCCGCTGGGGCTCCCAGGCAAGGCCGCAGATCCAGGCTTTCGCTCCTTTCCAGAAGACCAGGAGGGTGGGGGCCCACCTCACCTCTTGGGAGGGGGGGGGAAGAGTTCCACAGGGTGGGGGCAACAACAGTGAAGGGTCTTGTCAGTGTGTGCTCCCTTCAAGATCCAAGAAAGAAATACTCAGACTCCATGGGTTAGAGGAAAGTTATCCTTTTACTGGAAATCAAAGTGGAAGCTACAGATTTAATTCCGAATCTGAGGAATTGGCGCGCAGGTCACATATACAAAGGGATGGAATTGTTCCCACCCCCCAAAGTCCAAATGACTCTTCCAATGAAAAGTTCTGAATATGATCATGTGGGCATCTTCAGGTGGTGATGAGGCCTCTGTCCGTTGACCTTGACGTATTTTGATAAAACTTCGCAGCTGCACAAAAGAGGATAGAAGCTAGCCAAGAAATGGAAAGTTAAAGACAAGAATTCATACAACCCCTCCCCTTGCTACCCACAGCAAAGGAATGCAAAACACCTCCAAGTCTCCCCTCCCCCCGTTGCAAATGACAGCCGAAAGAAATAGCACAGCATAGCAGCAGAGAAGATGTAGTAGATAGGATGCAGAAGATATCTTGAGGCTGACAGGTCTCTTCCTGGACCCCCTCCCCCGGTCGAATTCTTTGGCTGAGGGGTCTGCACACATACCTGGCCCAGCGAGTGGGATGGGCCAGTGTAGCAGGACTCTACTTACAGGGAGTGTGCATTTCTTCCCACCCCCGTTCTTTCCTTCTTTTTCTTTACCTTCCTCTTTCCCTAACCGAAGCTCATCCTGCTCTTCCCCTTTCATCCTCTAGGGAGAAAACAGAAGGGGCCGCATGAAGAGCCAGGCTCCCCTGTCAGCCTCGGGGAAATCATCTTCCGCGGAAGAAGCTCTTCAGGCGTTGCTCAACAGGAAGAGCCGGGCTGCGCTCCAGCTTTTCCGTCTAGTGCAGTGGTCACCAACTGGTGGCCCCGGGACCACTAGTGGGCCACGAGAAAATTTTGGTGGTCTGCAGAGAAATGTCCCCCCAAAGCACTCCCCCCAAAGCAATTAACCCAGGCTGTGTGGGAACACAAGGCTGTGCCACCCACATGGCCCACCTACCCGCTGGCCCCCACCCTTACCTTGAGTAGAGCCATGCGAGCTGGAACTGGAAGGCAAGACCAACAGCAGGAGAGGGAAATCTGCCCCGGGGTGACTTCCTGACGTTGGTGGGAAAGTCGGTCCCATATTCCAGAGCTGCAGGAATCACAGGACTGGCCCTTTGGTTATCCCGGAGCAGCTCCTCCAGTCCATGGCAGGCCAGTGCACCTGGGTGGAGGAGCAGCTGCTCGGGGTGACCAAAGGGCCAGTCCTGTGACTCCTGAAGCTCTGGAATATGGGACCGACTTTCCCACCAACATCAGGAAGCCACCGTCAGTCAAAATTCAGATTAGTGTCCACGGGACTTAAAATTATGAGTTTGGTGGTCCCTGAGGTCCAAAAGGTTGGTGACCCCCTGGTCTAGTGCACATATCACAGTATGTAGGGTGGTTTTAGAATCTGAGAGAGCCAAGGGCTACATATCCATTGGGCTGGACTGAGATTTGTTTAAGTGCAGCTGGACCCGTCACCTCTCCCTCTCCTTAAAAACGCTGCTGGTTGCTCCGTGTTTAGGACCCTTGGTTGGCAAGCAGCAAGCCCGCGTTTGAGACCCACTGTGGGGCAGGGTGAGCCCTCGTCCTTCGCTCTGGCTCCTGTGGGGGACATGAAAGCAGCCCTCAACCAGGCGTCCCCGAGGCGACAGTGATGATGCCACCGGCGGATCCTTTCAACCCGGGAGCTCCTCGGGGGCTTCTGACCAAAGGGCCATGCGATGCGATTGTGGGCTGCTTTCCTCCGTTTGGCAGCTTCCTCATTTGGCCTCTACTCGTTTCTTCCCCTGCGCTCCTTGCCTGACCAGGTCCCCTTTCTGCCAGAGGGCAAGGGCTTCTCCCGGGCTCTCTCTGCAGACCCCGCCGTCTTGCTGTGTTTGCCAGGGGCTGCATGCGCATCTGCAGGCCGAACCTGGAACAGCCAAACACTATCCCTGCGGAGCCTTCTTGGTAAAGGTTCAACCGTTCACAGCGTGCTCTTTTGAATGTTTTGCACAGCTCTAAAACTAGCTTCAAATGCATGTCCAAACTGACTGCTCCAGTTTGCTCCAGGCTAGGACCAGCCCCGAATGCTGAGACTTTAGCTGTAGGGCAGCCGAGCCTGTTCTCAGGTGATGCTAAGCAACCCCCTGGGAATATTTAAAGCTTGCTGCAATTGGAGCCAGAGACTTCAGGAGAGTTGAGATTTAAATATTCGTCCTTTCTGCTGAATAAAATGCAAAGTAATGCAGGTCTTCCATATCACCTCATCAAGAACTGGTTCACACATGGATGTTTCCTATTAGATAAAAGCCAAACTGACATATACTTACATCGGATACCTGGAGCAATGATTTAGTTAGCATCGCATGGAGTAAGCTAGATACGAGCCATTTCATCTCCCTCTTCAGACAATAGTTTCTCCACCCTGTTACAGCCAAAGCCCCTTCTCTACAGGAGCCCTAACGCAATGAACCGAGTGCACACGATGAAACACACGCCTGAATGGACATCCCCACAAATCCGAATGGAAGAGCTGTGCCCTGCAGCCCAGCATCTCTTTCCATAAAAGCCGAGCAGATGCTCCCAAGCAACTGGAAGGAAAGAGATGATCCCAACCACATTCTCACTCCTGCCTGGAGAGAGGGAAGTGGGGAGGGAGGGAGGGAGAGAGAGAGAGAGAGAGAGAGAGACTGACTGCCACTCATCTACATAATTTATCTTCTGAGCAATGTTTTCACTTTTTCTTCCCAATGTGTTCCTAAGAATAATTATATGTTGCATTATACCTCATATCTTCTTTGATTATCTGCAAATGACAACTTAGAGACGGATTTCAATTTAAACAGTTATGGGGCATCAAACACAGTTTCCTAAGTTATAGAAAGATAAACACCTGAAGATTATATATCCGGAAACAGAAACTCTGGTTTTCACAGCATATGCATAAAGAGAGAGGACGGGGATAATTTATAATGCTGTGTCTGTTATCTGGCAAAGAGGGACCTTCAGATTCCATCCGGTGGCTGTCTAGATTTTTCCAGCTCAGATCTAGAAGATGTAATATAGGTACATAAATGTGACTAAATAAATATAATGACCGTGTCAGGTCCCTGTCGGAATGCAGATTCATAATGCTGAATTATGCTGAATTATTATTAAATATTGTAGCTATTTGTTTTTTTATTCACCATAAATGAATCTGTGATTGCATTTCTATTCATACACAGGCAAATTGCTTTCCTCTCTGTCTCTCTCTCTCTCTCTCAAAAAAAAAAGAGAGAAAGAAAGTGGGAGAGAGAGGGAGAGAGAGAGAAAAAAGAGAGAAACATATATAGTTATGAACAAGTCAACTAAACTGAGAAACCCATTTTCATGGTCACCAATAATTTGTCTCTAGATTCCATTCTCCAACACTTTTGAAGCCTCAAATAACACAGCCATTTGCACTAAAGTAAATTGAGAAGGCTGACAGGAATTGCAAAGAACCTGTGAGGTGCCAACTGTTAAAAAAAAAAAAAAACCTCCCCTTTGATAACTCTTATTTGAGCAGGGCAGCTTTCTAGGGCACCTCTGGCTTTATGAGCCTTGAGGCCCAGGGGCAGAAATCTCTCCACCTTCATTATTGACGGTAAGAAATAAAGGAGGCATATGAATTTATTGCATCAATAGGAGTCTAGTTCTCCAGGATTCAAGGAACCCTCCCCTCCCCCACACAGGGAGGGAGGGAGGGAGAGAGAAAGAGAGGGGGAATTATATTTTTATTAGCTATAATAAAAATTTAATCACTAGATCAATTATGCTGAAATGCAATCATTTCAATCTTTCAAAATGCTAATGCTGACCCACATGGTCAAGCGATTAGAAAGGACTGCAAATCCATTTCTGATTCTGAAGTAGACCTGGACCTGAAGCATGGATCGTGGGGTGGGTGGCAGCGGTTCCTTGAATCCTGTAGAACTAGATTCCTTTTTATATCGTAAACCGATAATGCTCTCCCAGCTCTAAAGGGAATTTGGAGACCATCTAATCCACCCTGCTGCCACCCCGGCAGAAGCCCAACAGGGAGCAGAACTCAGGACCTCCTGAGGAAATTTAGGTTCTAAGTCATCTCCTTTTTTCAATGGCGCTTACCAACACAATATTTAGAGAACAAGGTGCAACTTTGTTGGAGTAAATCCAACACCTTACTCTGGCTTATTATCCTTCACAGTGCCAGTTTGCGTTCTGTTTACCTCAGAACAGGAGCAAAGATCTGTCGCAGGACCCTAATTGTTTCTTCCCCTCAGAGCGGAGGGGAGTTGGGAAAACCTCGCAGTGAGGGCAGCCGCCACCGCCTGGTTTCTTCCGTGTGTGTGTGTGTGTGTGTGTGTGTGTGTGTGTGTGTCCTATTCAACTGGACAGCCACAGCTGCCCTCTTGCGGAAACCCCCCTGCCCACCTGGCAGACCCTCCTCCTCCCCATTCCAAAACATGGGTCAAAGCTCAAACTATGACCCTGCCTCTCACATCTTCAGTGGGTTCTTCCACAACTGCCTCAGCCTCAGCCAAAGCTCCTTTTCTCTCGATTCCAGGAGTGCCAAATTATCTCCAATAAGCAAGCATCTCTTTGATTGCCTCCTCCATTATGGAGAAACTGTTAAATTCTCCAGGATAAGAAATCCTCTAATTTAAAGGAATTAACCTAGTTTCAGAAAACCCTGCGCAATTGTTCCTGCCTGAAACTAACCCTTTTACGGGAGCAGCTGGCCTCCCAGATGTGGTGAGAAGATGGCGAGACCTGGCTTCTGCTTCAAAAGCCCACATGGAGCAAACAATTGTGTCATATTGTACCTGAAGGAAGGATGGCAGCCTTTTTCGGGTAACAACACGTCATAGGAACCCCTCTCCCCTTTAATTAATGCCTGGATCTTTTGAGTCTGATTATAAAGAGAGAATCCACTACTTCTTTCCAAATTTAAACTTAAGACTGGAAATTAAAAATGTAATGTCTCCTTCAGATTGAGCTCAATTCCTATTTACTTCATGGACATTTTTTTTCTTGGGTGGGGGTGACTTCATAATCTAGCCTAGAGTCCAATTTACCAGTGATTTGTGAGGACTAAGGGGAGCCCCTTTCAAAAGGATGTGCTTCATATGTACAATATTAAGGGTACAACCTTAAATCCCAGCTAGGTTGAAGATTCTTCTTCTAGAGATGAATGGTTCTCTAAAGCACACCATATATATGAAAAATGCAAATTATGTTTTTGTTTGGTGCTAATTAACGATACTGGAAAAGTAAAATGTGAAAGATGCTCTTTTTTGGCATATGATGGATTTTATTAAATTCTGAGTTTATGACTGAACTCAGATTATAACACCCGTTTCTGGGCAATGCATTTTAGGAAGGACTCCGATCAGGGGTGGGATTCTACCAGTTTGCACCTATTTGCTAGAATCAGTTGTTAACATTCTAAGCAGTTCGGAGAACCCGTTGTTAGAGGAAATTACTGGCCTAATCCTGTAAGGAAGGCAGGAAGGAAACATTCTGGTATTGCTTACAGAAACTGCCTCTCCGTTAACCCTTATTACATTCTTGGCATGACTAGACTTCCTGTCTCTGGAACTTCTCTGGAGTTTTTTCCCCCTCCTTTGCTGGTACTTTGCTTGTGTGGCGACCATTCAAAGTTACAATGGCACTGAAAAAAGTGACTTATGACCGTTTTCCCCACTTACGACTGTTGCAGCAGCCCCAGTCATGAAAGGCCAGGCAAGGAGATGCGTGCCTCAATGTGAGTGATATTGAGTTGGCCACACCCAGCCAATAACATGACCACCGAAGCCATGTCCACCCAGTCACATGACCATCAAGCCACGTCCGCCACCTAAGCCACACCCACAGAACCAGTTGTTAAAAATTTGAATCCCACCCCTGACTCAGGTGAAGACTGTGGGCCGAGGAAAGGAACGAAGCCTGGAAGGGCAAACCTACGTGAAATAATTGGAAATATCTGATGGATTTAGCTTAGGAAAGGGAAGACTGCAGAGAAACATGACTTAAGTATTCAAGTACCTGAACGACTGTCATGTAGAATATGGAGTAGAGTTATTCTGCATTGTTCCATACTCTCTGGGTTCTCTTCAGAGGATAAAACTCATTTGTCTTAAAAGTTGTTCAGGAACACAGGACAATTCCTTTTAAGGGAAGTGGAGCCCTGCGAGGAAAGGCTCAGGTGGGTGGGGGGGCTTCCTATCTCCACAGGGCAGCCCCCTTTTTGTGTATAATCTCTTGAGCAGGCCCCCTGGGATGGTGGCTAAGTTTTGAAGTTGGGGCTGGCGTTATGAACAGATGATTTTGGGGCCCACAGAATCTGGAGCTCCCTAAAGAGCTTGGCTCGGGGTGGGGGTGGGTGGAATCCGTGGCTAAAACAGCTCTTTCCTTGCAGAAGCTGCTGATTTGCCTTCCAGGTTCTATATTAGGTCAGCTTACAAATGCTGCCTTTGTGAGACTTTTTTCTTCCATAATTAATTAATTGCAACATTTCCTTCCTGCCAATGCTAAAATAAATTAGCACCTTTTTCTAACCTAGAAGCGTTTTCAGCTACCAAAAAAGTAGAATGTTTTACAGTAAATTGTGCTATTTGGAAGAAGAAAAGCAAAGCGATTGTTCTTTTTCATTTGTAACATTTCTTCTGCTTTTTATAATTGGAAAACATGAGGGTGGTTGTAGCATTCTCTCTCTCTCATGTCAGCATGCCTGAGTGGCATTCTTACCCCTGAGCAACGGTTAGTGAAGCCGGTTTCATAGCTACGGCAGAAAGAGGCTTAATCCCTCGAAACCCATTCAGGATATCCAAGCGTCTGGCCAATGGCGTTCCCCTTGGAAATTTCACGTCTCGTACCCCACACTTCTCCCCCAGAACAAAGTTACATCCACGTGGCCCTCCGACACCCAGCAGGTGGAGCCCCCTGAGGGCCTTTGTGTCCTTATTCTCTTGAGGTTCAGGAGAGGGCTTTCGGGACCTCCAACCTCCGATGCCCTCCTAGTTCGAACTTCAGAGAACCCAGCCTGGCTTCGGAGGAGCCACGGCCTCTCCAGGTAAGGCCTCACGAGGCCCCTTTGCAGACCAACCCCAGGCTTCTCAGAAAGAGGGGCGGGGGGTTGCGGTTGGTCATGGCAAATCAGAAGCGGATACTGAAGCTGTCATGGAGTCAAAGGGGAGGAAAGTGCTGGCGCAACAGTTAACCGTTGATGCTGTAAGAAATGCCAAGCCAGCATGTTGGGATGCTGGGAAAGAATTCCTGGCTGGAGCCCTTTTCGTCCACAGGTGGTAGACCTTTGAATGGCCCAACCTAGCGGTGCTTATTTAACTGAGGTTTTTTCATATAATCACTTAAGTAAGATAAACGTGGAAATGAGGTCTGAGCATCTTCAGGGAGAAGACCAGCCGAGTGGGGGCCGTGGTACTGGGAGAGGGGGAAAAAAAAAAAAAAAAGATAATTATATATATATATATATGTATAATGAAATACTAGCAACAGTGCCTGATTGTTATAACACAGATCTGAGAATGGCAACATTTCCCAAGGAAAAAACAGTGCAATTTTCTTGGCTTTCTTTGTAATTCCATTCTATTCTGGTTCCGCATTACACTTTTATTAAAATACCTGTTTCAATAACTACTAGTTTGAAACCAAGTTTATAGATGCAAGTTCTTTCTTAAAATAATGTATTTTAAATTTGTATTGTGATGATTCCATCAGCTAGATGCTTCATCGCTACATTTAAAGTAATATGAAATTATTTACACATAAAGAGGTTCTGAGGTTAGTATTCCAGAATTCCCAGGTAATGAGAGATGTAAAGAACAAACGTGTTTATCATTTTGTGCAACTTATTTTAACAAAACACTTGAAAAAAAGTGTTTCAGAAAGCTAATTTTACAAGCCCGACTTTATAGTTCTCTGGAGCTGGATGTCTGTATAAACCAAGATGGTGGCGCAGGAATGAAACATTAAAGCTGCACCAAGAGGCCAAATGGCCACAAAATGCAAGAGATCTGGATAACTGCACCATAAACTATTGCTATTACTTTCACCAGGAAAGCTACGTTAACTGTCAAATAATGTCCTTTCCTTTTCATTCTCTGTCCTTAGGTCACTCACGAACAATTTCAGTTCAGCTGAATCAATGGGGGCTTGTCCAACGAGTGTTTCTCCCATCACAAACCTCATGAAACGCTGCTGATGTACCAGGTTCACCACCCAAAGAAACCTGAAAAAACACCACCGGGCAGGGCCACCAACACTGACAAGATGAGCCCTCAGAACAGAGAGCAAACCCCACTCCCTACCGGCCCTGATGATGTTCCCTAGTTGGGGCATGAAAGGCCTGCCAGGAAACCACCCGGCTCAGAGAGAACCAAGGATCCCTCGTTTCAAAACTGAGCTGCTACTAGTACTCTCCTCTTGCCTGTTTAGTTTTCTTTTAGCTAATTAGTCAAAAAGAAGCAGGGATTAAATATGAATGTAAACCAACTGATATACTAAAAGTGACCAGTTCCGCAGAAAGCCAAGAAAATCGCCCTGTTTTTTCTATAAAATATGTTAGTTGTGGGCACCCTATTTTGAAGGCACCAAGTTTTCTGTAGCAACTCTGTATTCTGAAATGAAAAGTGCTGTTTGAATATGAGTATGATCAATCCTGTAGCTTTATTTTTGTTTTATTCTTTTAAAGAGCTTTTATGGCATCCTATCTCACACGGTGATCACAGCAACCAATAAAAATAACAGCTGTAAGAACCCACCGCTCCCTTCCCATCCACATGCCAGAACCCCCCCCCCCCCTTGTTAACTCCGGACTCAGCCCTCTCCCAGCCCAGGGCTGGAGGGGACCCTCCACTGTCTTCCGGGACCCCCTAAAGCTTAGGAGGGAGTTTATTCCAAAGACACTGGGGGGGGGGGAGCCGCAGAGAAGCCCCCCATTTGACATCCCACCAGGCGGCAACATCTGAGGGGAAGGACCTGGGATGGGCAGATACCCGTAAGGAGAGCACAAACAATCGGCCCCTTGAATTGCAACTAGAAGGCAACCTGTCCCACAGCCGCGTAACATGATTGAACTGTGGAGCAGCCAGAACTGCCCCCCACCGCATTCTGAGCGATGGCGGCTTCTGGGTGGTTTTCAAGGGTGGCCCCACACGGAGCAGGTGGAAGCAGCACAGCCAGGGAGTGACTGAGAACAAGCCCCCACCCCCTCCCGACCCAGGAACTGGTGCCCGAGGTGGATTTGTGCAAAGGAGCCCCCCACCCACCCCAATGGATGTCCCCTCCTCTCCCAGCAGGAGCTGCGAGCCCAGGAGGGCCTCCAAGGGAAGCAACAGTTCTGCCTGGGGGGGGAGAATGCTACCCCGTCCAGCATCAGAGCTGCCCTCTCTCCTCCTGGCCCTGGAGAGGAAGTGAAGAGCCAGAAACACGCCCCCCGCTCCGGTCTTGCCAGGGGTTGAGTTGCATCCAGTCTCTCCCCATCCAGGCACTTGCCCATAACCTCCAGGCATTGGGGGAGCCCCTGAGCCGAGGGTGGAGAGGGTCCATCCTTAGTGCGGCCCTGCCTGTTTTCAGCTTCTACGGATATTTAGAACAGTCAATTCAGTTTAAAATATTGACACCCCAATCCAACGAATTTGAGAAAAAGCATTTCTAAATCACTGCACTGTTTAGGAGCCAGCTCTTCAGATACCAGATTTGACGTAACTTGCTGGTGAGGTTTGGAAAGTCCCTTCATCCGAATCCGACCTCCAGTTCAGGGGTTCCCACGGCCCGGAGCCTGAAGAGGGTGCGGGGTGTGTGTGTGCGCTAGGTGCCTTCTTTGCTGCGAGGTGGGTGTTTTTTTAAAATAGCGGGCCCTTTCCTCCCAGCCTTTTAAAAGAAAGATGCCCCTTGGCTGTAGTTGAGAAGCAGATGGAAATATATCAGGCATGGCAATCAACACGGCAGACGCTGGCCAACCTTTTCCCAAACACGAACCCTCCTCCCAGGCATCCTGCTCATGGCAACGTTGCTTCCATGGATGCCAGGAAGGACTTCAGGGCCAGAGCAGGGGGCTAACTTGACGTCCTGTTCTGTGGGTCTGTCTCCTTATAGTTATATGCAATGATCTTCCCAGGAGGAACCTGGGACCATCCCTTCTCCTTCTTGGTACAAGGCCCCGGAAGCCATCCATGAAACAGCTGGGCTCAGGTCAGGGAGATTTCACAGTCACGTTTTGCGTCTGCTAAGGTGTTCACGGCAGCAGCGAAGACGCCTTCTCGTTGCTTCTACAGATATGCTCCACGGCTCAAATAGTTTTGCTTTTCCTTTGTCTTTCAGCTTTTACTTATGATTACCTTCCTCCGGCTCACCACTCCTCCTCCTCCCATGCCCTCATGGATGCAAACCAAGCAAGAATTGGAAGCATGCTCTTCAGGAGTGAAAAGTATAAAGTTTCTAGAATTTAGAACGAGGCCTTAGGATATGCCACAGGAAAATCAATTATAGCTAAGTTTGGAATTAACCCACCCACCCCCCGATACAATTTACTGTTGCTTTGCTTATCAAAACATCAGCATTCTGAACTCACTTAAATACCCCCAAATACGCTAAAATATACAGTGCAAGCATGTCCATGATTAATTGGACTAAATGCCGAATATGAAGATTGTCAGGTTGTCTTTCAATTGAAGCTTGATTCATAATGATACAATTAAAATTCAACAATTAAGTAGGTTTTTTTTTAAAAAAAAAAATGCATCTAAATAGACATCAAGTATGTAACTTACTAAAAAGCATTTAGCTCATTTCCAGTGTCAACGTCCCCTTTCACTGGGTCCAAACACCACAAAGAGCCCCCTGCATGGATTTATTTTGGGGGGGGGAGGGGCCACATGATATTATGGCTCCCCCCCCATCAGGAGTCCCCCATCTGGGTGTGCCTGGGAACTCGGTAATGCTCTGATCTGATACGGGCCTTTTTTTCTTGTGGATTGGCATACTTCCACTTAGAGGGAGTCATTTTCAGCTTTTTTCTCTTCTTATCTGTGCACCACACTTTTTCACAATATTCCTCCACCCTCTGAAAATTGCTGTAGCCTATCAGTTGCAGGAACTCCTTGTACCAGGGCTTCGGCCCGTGGGAGACGCTGCTCTGGGCAGGGCAGGGCGTTTTCTGAGCCAGCTCCTCCTCATAGTCCTTGCTGAACATGCGATCCACACGTTCCTCTTCCACGACTTCCAGGGTGATTTTTCTCACGGTGTGAACGATGCTGTGTTCCACCGTCTGGCAAAAATACATTCCGGCATCCGTCCGGTGCAGCCTTAAAAACAGCAGGCCAATGTCCATTTTAAGGAGCCTTTCATCAGCCTTCACCTGCGGGCGGGTCAAAGAGAAAACGGTTTCAGCCATAAGAAGGTTTTTTAAAAATCAGATCGATGAAACTAAGACGGACCAGCAGGAAATGATTAAAGGGAGAAATTTATTTACACGTTTGATATACCAGTAATTGCAGACTTGCATAACTGAATTGGGTTTAGAGGAAGAGTCTAATAAATGTATCAGTAAAATATAGAAAATTTTGAACAAAATTCAGGGATGTTAAATTCAAATAACTTGAAGCACAACGTACCCCAAAGTTAAGTTTTTGAAGGCATCACTAGTTTTACTGATTTATTGGTATGTTTTTTTTTTTTCTGAATACCCCTTTGGTCTAGAAGTTGCTCTCAACATGGGGAGAAAAAAAGGAAGAATTTGGCCTCCTTGTTTAAAGTAGATGAGATCACAGCAGGCCTGAGAGTCTCCAGAAAGGATGAGGGACTTGAATGCCTTCCATTCAGAATGCTTCATGCACATGTTGCTGTTTAGCTATGTTGAACGATGCTCAGACTATTTGGGGAGGAAGATTAGTGGAAGTGTGAAAGGCGTAATCACAAACTCAGTGGGACTAATGGAGCGCACACAATGCTTCTTTCCTAACCGTATTTCATGAAATAGAAGCGGTGCTTGATGTGTGCGTGTGCGTGTGACTTTCTGAGCTGAACCTGAACGTGGTGAGGGGAGGCACAGGAGGAGTGAGGGGTGTGGCGGAGATTGTTTCAGATGGGACAGGCTTTCGTGCAAGAGCCCAGGAGCAGCACCTGTCAGGAACACCTGAAGCTGCTGAATCTCCCAGCAGGATCCCTCTGCTCACCGGCGCCCCTGCATCTTGTACCCCTGCCCCCCCCCCCCGAGTTGCACATTCCCCTTGGACACCAGGTGGCCTGCACAGCCACGAAAGCAGGCAACGGCCAGTACCTCTTCCTTCCGGGCCTCGTGAGCTCTCTGCACAAGCCAGATCACCTGGGCTTGCAGAGTCCTGGGGATGCACTCCAGGAGGGTGCTGTTGTGCTCGATGCCGTACACCAGCCGCTCCTCCACCTTGCCCGAGGCGTCCCCTGCGGACCGGAGGAGACACCCATCAGCGCCCGGGGCCACTCGCACCAACGGTGAAAGGGGCACCACTGATCTCTGCTTTGAGTTGGCAAAGAGAAGGTCTCCTTTGTCAGGGAGCACGTAACAATTCCACACGGAGGACCTTCCACGTACAGTCTGGTGGGGGGGTGGTGGCCAACAATATAGAAAGCATTCTATATATGGGTTTTTAAAAATATATAAACAGTGAGTCCATCCGCACAGCTACTTTGCCTACATGCTTATCTCCTACCACAGAATTAACAGAAAATCCCCCCCCACACACACACATAACGTCTGAGTTGGGGCAAGCCAGGTTACAGTCTGTCAAGCTCCTCCAGGCAGCAATGTTAAGGCCAGGCCTTGGTTTTCCCTGCCTGAAACTGGAACCCAAAGTAGGAAATGTAGCCCAACGATTGTAGGCAGTTCTACGGTCCCTCCCCCCACGAAGCGCCCAAAACAGGACACTGATCCCTCCCTCTGCTGATGCGACCTGGGGTTGCCCTTGGCCCATTACAAACCCCCATCCCCACAACCCTCCCCCAGAAGAGTAGCCATTACCTAGCAACTGCTGGCCGAAGCACTGCTGAGCGGCATTTCCGTGACGGACATCCTGTCTACGGAAGCGTCTGAGCAAAATGAAAGACAATTTGCAAACAGCCGAAAGCTCCCAGTTGTGACGGCAAAAGGCAGAGGCCTCAATCAGGCAAGAGAAGCTCCCAAGGCCAGCGGGAGGGAAGCGGCCTCCCGAGAGGGGCCTCCTGGGAGAGGGGATGACGGAAGCCTCGCTCCAAGAGGCGGAGGTGGGTGGGTTTGGACATATCGGGAGTTATTGGGGTGCAACACAGTCAAATGTGCCCCATGCGCAGGCCACAGCAGGGCCTCCGTCCCATGGATGCCCAGCAACTCCAGCCTTGCACGCCTGTCTGCTGAAGGGAGGCCTGGCTCAGGTTCCTGGTCTCAAGGCGGAAGAGCAGCTCCTGTTGACACCGGGCGGCCAGGGGTGGGTGGGGGGCTTGGCTCAAGGGAGTGGGTGGGCTGCCCCCCGACCGGACAGCCGTGACGTCCCCTCCTGCAAGGCCCCGGGGGAAGCAGAGGCTCCTCTCTCTCCCCCTGCCAGGCCGCCCGTGGAGTTGGAGTGAAGTAAGACGGGTGGAAAAGCCGCCCAGATTTTATCCGCTTTACGGCAGAGATGCTGCAGCCTCTGAAAGAGAGACTGCCTTTGCTTTGCTTTCTTCTCCAGTCCAAGGTATCCCATGCTCCACTGCCGATATCAACTCAAGGGAATCAATGCATAACACCCGCGTGACTCTTTCCCCCTCCCTCCTTCAAACACGGTTCATAAGGGCTCCTGAAAAGCTTCCTCTTTCCTACTGTTTGAACCCTTTAAAACAGTGGTCGGGGAACAGGGGTAAATTACCCCAAATGGGGTAAATCTGAAAATCCTGGGGGTAATGAGGGACTGTCGCTGGCGCGACCATCTCATTACCCCAGGCATTTTATTTCCGACATTCTGTTCGCTTCGGTGAATGCTGCTGGGATCGGAATCAAGGACACAAATGAGAGAAGGGGAGGGAGGAAGCAACGGAAGCCTGTCCTGCTCTCTGGCTCAGCAGCTTCGTTTCTCCCGCTCATTCCTCTCTCAGTCGCTTTCTCGCTCCTCCACCAGCCCAGGAAAAAACTGCTTCAAAGAAGCCGGGAGGAGGGTGAACGGGCGCTTCGGAGAAGCTGCGCTCCGAAACCACCAGAAACGAAGGCAGGCAGGCAGAACGGAGGATTGAACCGTGGGCGGCGGGGTGGGGGGTGAACGGGCGCTTGGGGAAGCTGCGCCGACAGGAAAAAGCCACTCCTGCCGGCTTTGAAGCAGTTTCTTCCTGGGCTGGTGAGGAGTGAGAGAGCGACTGAGAGAGGAACGAGGCAGACAAAACAAAGCTAAGAGAGCCAAGAGCCCAGCCATTCATCCAGCGTCCCTTTCTAAAAGAAAAAGGACATTTCTGAAAAAGAGACTCTTAGTCTCTATTTGCAGCAGGGGGTGAAACGGAATCACAGGTTTTATGGTTTATCAGTTGGTGCAAATGTGGCTAAGGGAGGCTTCCACGTGCTGTGAATTTGGAAAACGGGTGAATTCAATCCCCAGGGTGCACCCATTCCATGACCAGAGAGGGTGTGTCCCTAGAGGGTTGCCCAGCTCACGCCCACCGGTCAATCCAGGACAGCCCCGAGGAAGGGAGAGACTGGCGGTCCTGAAGGTAGCGTCGGATCCTCACCTTTTGGCCTGTGTTCCTGTTGGGTAGTATCTGGAGCAGGACATCCCATCCCAGGCACAGTAGGGATCTCTCGCCAGGCAGCAGTCGGCGCAGGCCGAGCCATACATGTCACACTGGTGGAACTTCACCTGTGCGACGGCGGAGTCGGACCCAACGTAGATCTGTTGCTGCAAGGAAAGCACAACCCTCTTTAGCACAACTCCGGTGAAGGCGGTGTCTCCTTTGCGGTGACGATCCATGGCTTCCAAAGGAAGGGCCAAGACACGTAGTGTTAGGGTTGAAGGAACGTGACCCAGTTTGGTTTGGGAGAAGCATTGCCGCCCCCCACCCGCCCAGCCTCCCCTCAGCTTGGAAGCGGAGGAAGAGGGAGGCGGCCCCCGCTTCTTGCACTTCCCCCTCCCTTGCAGCCTGGCCTCCGAGGGGAACTTCTTTCCGTGGCCTCTGTGTCGTAGGAGAGGACGGGAGACCCGGGATCTCTCTTCACCAACTTCCTGCTCCTATGATGAAGCTGCAGACTTTTTGCACAGCTTACAACGAATTAAAACCTCTTTTATGGCACTTTCCGACTTGACGTGACACGGCAAAAGATAAATTATTGTAAAATTTTGCACAAAATTTGCTAAACAAGGTTGACCTGGCGTTATTTCTGTGCGGGGCAAATGGTATATTGCCAGGGGAATGAAGTGTTCACCCTATGTCTTCACTGCTCAGGGAGACAAAAACCAGAGTATCAACTGAATTTGGTATTAAATCGCTTAAAATGCCTTCAAGTATTCTGCTTCTTAGCAGAACCATGCTTTATTTATCAAGATCTCATTTCACATTTTATGAATCAGGAAAAAGGAATTGGTTACATTAACAGTTGAAGGAAATTTGACACAGCATGTATCGAGCAATATATATACACAGCCACACATGCACCTACTGTGCGTTTACGCACTCACACAACGACACACAAGGAGAGAGGCAAGCATGTATCTGAACGCTTCTCTGGAAAGCAGAGCAAAACTATACATTAATATTTAACATTCTAGACCACTCCCTGAAAATTCATTTTATATGGTACATTTTGTTGCACTGCAGGAGCAAAAGAGCTTTGAAAGCAATGGGACTCTTGAACCAGAAGGAAAACCAACCAAGTGATAAGAAAACAGCAAATCTGACCTTCCAAAGGATAACACAGAAACAGCCCTCAATTTCACATAAATGCATTGAACTGAATATTATTTGACTGAATGAAACTGATATATAAACCAATTATACATAACAACACTATTACTAATAGGTGGGTGTTCCTAAGATTTTACTTTTGGAGCCTCTGAGTTACTCTTGATTGTTTACAACTGTCTAGACAAGTTCCTACAGTTTTCTTGGCAAGATTTTCCACAAGTGGTTTACTCTTGCCTACTTTCTAGGGCTGAGAGAGACGGACTGGCACTCACAGTCTTTGTGGGAAGATTATGGGCTGGTTGAAATTTCTGTTTGATGAACCAAGATAGAAAATAATGTTTTAGGACATAATATGCCCCGAACAGATGCCTTAGGTAGCCTTTGGGATACCTCTACCTACGTATTGGGAATCTGCACCTGTGGGATGTTTGCCTGGCTGCTTCATGAAGCCAAGGGCTGGCCTGAAAAACCAAAACACGGCACGAGTCCCTGGATCTGTGAAGCTCTCATAGCACAGGAGAACCTCACACCTTGCAAGGCTGAGGGTTCAAAAAGGCTGCCTTGGGTTCCTCCTGCTTGAGCTGGGGATCCTGATGAACCATCGGGGGGAAAAAACAACAGTTTAGAACCAATATTTTATTATCTCTGAATGTCTACACGCTGGATGTGTTCATACCACTAAGAATGAAACAATTTTCTTTAAAAAAAGGAACAACACTTACTCTTTTGGAAGAAATTTCCATAAAGAGAATAGGAGATGGCACCTGAAAGTGAAAAAGTTTTTCTTAGTTAGGAAAGAGGAGGCTATCCACGCAGTCAGGATAGCTACCTATGGGTGATCAGTCCATCCAAGAATTGCACATTTTGTGCCAAGACTGCTTAGTAATCTACTGCAAAGGTAGATTCCTCCTGCCTTTCGGCCATTCTTCAGGCCGCCCAAAGCTTTTCCTGGTGAGCACGGAGCAGCTTTATCCATAGTCCACGTATTGCCACGTGTCCCTCCCCCGCCACGCTATCTCCAGGGAGCCAGGCCCTGGAAGGCTTGGAAGGCAGTGACCGGCAGCCGGAAATTCACCTGGGAGCCAGGTTGTCTCACGATGCAGGTCACAAAGCAACAGGGCCAGGTGAAAACAACCCCCCCCTTCACTGCCCCTGCTGTCTTCAAGGGCAGCCCTGCGTAGGGGTCTACCTACGTATGGGCCAGCAGTGTGGAGAAGGAGGCCTGTGGGTGATGTGGTGGGGATCCTCCCGTGGATCCAGGAAGAGAATGGGTGTGACATGTGTCCTGGGTGGGAGGGTCCGTGGGGAGGCCGGGGTTAGCACCCAGCAGTCGGTGGAAGGCCCACTTACTTTGAACACCTGCAGCTCTTCAAGAATCACTTCCTCCATAGATTCCGTGTCTTGGTTGTAAATTGTGATCACTTTCAAGACAATCCCATTATCTGTAGGTGAATAGGAAAGGAAGTCTATCAGGTAACACACAGACACACCTGTCAATCATTTAAGATAAAACTGTTTGAAACTAACATGCCAAAATTTAAATCTGCAAGTCATTCAAAAACAAGTGTCTATAAATTCAAATCATCGGAAAAAGGAACCAGATCTAGACAATTTCAATTGTTCGAAGTTTAACAACAACAGAATGGAAGCGGGTAGAAGAAGGCTACATTCCTTCTTGGCCAAGTGGGCTCACTGAGCACCCAAGGGCTGAGCAGCAGCGTTTAAGTTACATTTTGTCCCTTCTTTTGTGGTTGCAGAAAGCTGGGTTTCCTCTGCAAGGAGCCACCTTTGGGGTGGGGCTGGGGGCTGGGGGGAAGGAGCCAAACAAGGCACCAGCAGCAGCAGCAGTTGTGTTGTGTTGCCCTCCAGAGTTGACTAAGAGGGACTGCCTGAGGAGAGGCAACCTCCTCCTTCCACGAAGCCCCCGAGGTTTCCTGGCTGGAGGGAGGGGCCCTTCATTATCTTCATCCCGACAGCAGCAGCTCAAGGCGGCCGCAGAAGCCTTTTTGCGCGCTTCCTCCTTTTCTTTGGCCAACTGGAGAGCAGAGGGGTCCTGGCCGCCTTCCCACTCATTCATAATGTTTGCAGTATTATGCCCAATAACAAGCACCATAAAGAGAAATTATTCCCTCTGCAGATTCATTTGCTTACAGTCCCAAAGGGGAACAGCCTTTCCCCGCCTCCATTTCTCCAAACCATATAACAGTCTAAACTAGCTTAACTATCACAGATTTGCTAGAACTTCCCAGGAGGAAGAAGACGATCTTAGCTGGCCTAAGTTGACCCCATGTGATTTCTTGGCAGAGTGGACAGGCAAATGTAATCATCGTGTTATGAGATTTTAAAAAAAAAATGGAGGAAAATTACAGCCCCCAATTGGCAAGCCAGGCCTACAACCATCTTTTGAGACCTTCCGACAGAGTAAACAGCTTTTGGCAGAGCAGGCCAGCCGTCGGCACCCACCCTGGAGTGAGACCCTTCCTTGGGTAGGAGGGGAAAGGGCGATTCCTGTCCTCTGAATTGACACGGAAGTCTTGCAGACCTTCATGCTCCGTGGATCCTGGCTCTAATGCCTCCCTTCCTACTAGCCCGGTGGGACATCCCAAGCACTCGCCCTTTGGGCCACCGGACTGCTCTCGGGGCGCTCTTTTGCTGCAAGGGCGGAGCTCCAGAAGCCACGGAGAGTAAAACACAGAGAGCCTCCTTTGAACCTGCCCAGAGGCTTCCCAGGGATACGCTAAGCTGAGGCAATCATCATTTAGGAGGCTCCTGACCAACAGCAGCCCCCCCACCGCCCCCCCGGGACTTCTCTTCCTCCAGCTTGGAACACCGAGGCCCCGTCTGGCGGTGCAGGAATTCAGGGGGCACAAATGGCTCTGGGGGAAAGAGGGTGAGGGGCGAGAAGGGGAGAAGAGGAGGGTCCACGGTGGGAGGTGGAAAGGGCGGCGTCACACGATTCTCCAAAGACGGAAAGAACGTCGGCCTCCCTGCCCGCCAGGCCTCAAGTTAAGATGCCTTCGCTCCCCTTGCGAGGTGCGGCACTTGGGACAGAGGAGAGCGGGAAGAAGAAATCCCTGGCTAGACATAAGGAGCCAGGGGCCGGCCTTGGGCATGAAGGGGCAGCCCGGAAGGGTTAGAGGGCAGGTAGGTTGCAAATGGAACCAGCCCGACACTCTGGAAGGAGAGGGAAATTTAAGTCACCCGCTTTCCCTCTGACCTGTTCCGATAAATAAGACATCGTATTGGCCATCTTCGGCTTCCACTCTGTCCACGGCTATTTGTTTGAGGCCGTACTTTCCGTCTGTCTTCACCAGAATTGGCCTCTTGTGCACCGGACGGACAGTCTGGTACATCAGCGGGTGGCCTCGAGCGAAGCGGATGGCCTCGTCTGGATAGTCTTTCGTGCTCCCATGCAGACCCCCATTCACTTTGCTGGCACACTACAAAACAAAAAGGAGCTAATGTGACAGCATCAAAGACTCCTTCCGTCAGGGGTGCCTTTGTGCCTGTGACTAAGTGACTGTATGCACCACACACCAAGGCCTGGCAGGAGTCAGGCTTCTTGGATTGCGGGCAAAGGCTTTGGATGCAGCTCCAGGGCTGGAGCCTCCACCACCACCGTCTTAGGGCTCGCTGCTTTGTCAGCAGCATCTTCCGCCTTCAGACGCAGCCAGTCAGATGGTCAATCTGTACTGTCCATCTGTAACAGCCACTCTGTGCCCCTGCAGGCCACCTGGCAAGAACGCCGCCTACGGACACGGCGCCCTTTCCCACCTACGGGCCTGAGCGCAGGCAAGGCTCCTTTCCTTTCTACACCCGCTGGCAGCCCCTGTATGATGGGATGGCGTCCCTTAGAAACCAGACTGACCCTGTCATGCCCCTGTTAGAATCTGACTCTGAGGGAGAGGAGGAACAGCCAACAGGGAGTGGGAATGTGGCTCCGGAGGTTGTGGAGGAAACTGGGGAAGGGCACAGGCTGGCTGGGCACTCAGAGGAAGACCCAGGCCCAGCCCCTCCCCATCCTAGGGCACGCAGGGAGGAACGGATAAGGGAGAAACGTGAATGGCATGGTCTACGGGGGAGGAGCTGCAGCTGTGAGGACTGTTTAAAAGGACAAACTGAGCATGGCAAAGTTGCTGGAAGCAAAGCGTGAAAATATTTCTAGTTTGTCTATTCTTATCTGAGTTCTGGCATCCTTCCCAGTGTGTGTATTTTGATATCTGTGGACGTCTTCAAGCCCTTATCCTGCCTGGTCTTCTTAATTGCTTCAGTGTGATTTTTTCTTCTTTTTTCTATTGATAGTTTATATGTATTTTGAGTTTGAACGGAAGTTCTTCCTTTTCGCAACTGTTTGTGGGGGTCAATGATAATTGGACCTTTGAAGCCAAATGAAAGGAATTAAAGGGACTTCACCTGTTTTTGTGACTTTGTTGCTTCTGTATCCTACCCTGGGTCATCACAGACCCAGAGGCCAGGCTGAGGAAATTGTTGCTGGGTGCAACCGGAGCCCACAAGACCCCCTAGAGTGGACGACTGAGGTTCTTATTTTATGAAATTGACCACTTAATGGGCTTGCACTTGTCTTTCTTTGATGCTCTTCATTGCTGTAGACCAGTGATCCCCAACCTTTTTTATGCCGCAGCCCAGTACCGGCATCAGCTGGGCGCCGCCATCTTTTTGATGAAAAAGTGCTTCCGGTGACCTCACCGGAAGCACTTTTTCATCAAAAAGATGGCGGCGCCAGCGCTCGTGAGCTTTTCCGGGTAGAAATGGCTTTCACCCGGAAAAGCTCATCGAGCGTGCGCCGCCATCTTTTTGATGAAAAAGTGCTTCCGTGAGCTTTCTACCCGGAAAAGCTCACCGGAAGCACTTTTTCATCAAAAAGATGGCGGCGCCAGCAACCAGCGCCCGGTAGGACTTGTTCCGCTGACCGGTACCGGTCCGCGGACCGGTGGTTGGGGACCCCTGCTGTAGACCACTGGAAGTCTGTGGGTATAAATTTAATGAGTCAATAAGAAACGAGCAAGCAAGCCGGCTGACTTAGTGAGCAAATCAGCTCACGCTGCTGTCTTGCATGTGTCGATTTAAAAGTCGTTCAATTGGGGGCGGAGGTTGGGGCTGACTCCCAAGTAAACCTGTTTGCACCCGGCCTCATGAGCAGCTAAACCAGGGGCTCTTCTGGACAGGAAGCCTTTAACTCCTTCAGCAACCGGAGAGGACACTGTGCTTTAGCCCATCTGGGCCCTTTCGGGCTCTTTAATTGGGACCCTTTGGGATTCTGCTTGAAAGAGCCGAGCGGTCATTTCCTTCGTCCACAGACCTCGAAAGCAGGGTGGTTTTTCATTCCACACCCAGCCTCAGTAGCAGACTCTTCCCTCTCTTGAGATGGGATTTTCAATCAATAAAGTGAAATCAAATACTCTTTATGTTTACTGGAAACATTCATTTTTAACTTGCAGCAAGACTATAATTGACAATCATAAACTCCAACGCTTGTCCAATGGGGCAGGGTTAATTTCCCTTTTCTTGGGACTGAGCTCTTCTGAACTATTTGCTTGGATTCTTTGATGGTTTGAAAATTAATTTTCTCATCAGCCAGCAGCAGAATTTCCATCAGCTGCTTGTCATAAAAGGCAGAAGTTGTGGCTCTCCGCAGACGTTCAAAGGTCTGGGGTTTTTTTTTGCAGATTGACTCAGTTGAAGGCCAAATCCTGCTGAAAAAGTCTGTCTCCAGAAAGATTTAAGCATGTGACATTCAGCTGGGGGTGTATGTTTGTGTGCTATATTTTATAAAATATAACTAGGTCATCATATTCCACACAGGTAGTTCTCTCATATTATTCAGTGATTTCAAAATCTCCACTCTGGGTTTCAAAAAATTACGCTGATGGTTTTGAGTGATTTCCACAACTGCTCGAGTGAGAATTCTAGTCCAGATCGGATCAATGTTTAGAATCAATTGCAGGGCTGCCAGTTTCTTCTCACTTTCACACCTCAGTTGGTACAACTGAGTTGTTCAACTTCACTGGGCTGAGGCATGCAGCTCAGTGAATGTCAGGGTGTTGGCTAACAGCAGGCCTGCTGTGACTGAACTTCTTAAATAAGAATGGGGTATTTAGATAGAACATTTAGATTTGTAGAATCTACAATGACTGGGCAAAATTTCTCTGTATTTCTGCAAGGATGAGATTATGAATTAGGAAAAATAGTGGTCCTTAAAGAAGATGAAAATGCTTCCCATTGCTTTCTTGTAGCTAAACTGGGAAAATGAGCAGATAAATAAATTGTCAAATTTCATTTAAAACGGTGGTTTGCTGAATAAGATATAATGTAGTTTCACACCTCTTTTAAAATAAAAAATAAACCAAACTTCTGATTGTACAACTGGCCACTGTGGCTTGTTCCTGCTGTAATAGACCTTGGTTTGCGAGGTCAGTGAAGGCTGAGCTGATTAGGGCCAAGTTTTCTAAAAGCAAATCTCGGCAATTTCAGTGCAGTCAGCAAAGCACATGCACAGAAACACCGTGTGGGGCGCTTCCATTCCTGCCATTTCAAGCAGGAAACGTTCGTCTCTCTCGAAGGGGAAGAAACCCCTTTGCCCACACCGAAAACTCACCGACCCAGGTCTCGGGTAGGGCACCTTGCCTTCGTACACAGACCAGTGATATTCAGGCCCTTCTTTGTGAGCGTAGGGTCCATTGAAAGCCGCCCGGATACTGGCCATGTGATAGACACAGACCGCGTATCCGTGGAATATGTTGCTGCAAAGCAAAAAGGGGAGGAGGTTATGAAGGCCTGAAAGTCCTTGCTGGAAAGCTTCTCGTTACGTAACCATTTTGTAGAGCAGCGGCTTCAACCTTGGCTCGCTCCCTCACCATTCTCCAGTCTCCTTGTGCCACGGACAATTCCCACAGAAGGACCTGCCCAGGCAGTAGCCGAGCAGGACAGTTTGTGTTGCAACATGGCCACACCTGCTTCCCCCTCCCCCTGGGAAGCCCTCGCCCAGGCCTTCTCAGGAGTGGAAGCTGCTGGACGCCCTTCCCTTCCGCCGTGTCCATGGCTGCTCCCTGTAAGCAGTCTCCATTACTGGAAGAGAGGGAAGTCAGGGAGCTTCGGTGCCAGAGAAGTGGCGACAAAGGACAACGGTGTCCCTGTTTCCAGTTTTCCTCTGTTGGTGAGCGGGGCAGCCCCGAGGGCTTCCTCAGGCAGCCGGCATTTAATTCTCAGCCAACAGTGTTGGGTTGCTATGAAAATTGTTTAGTGTTTCAAAGGAACACGTAATTGCCTGTTTCTTGGGTGTTCCAAAATGTGTATTAATGTGCATTGCTGGTTTTATTCTCGAAAAGAAGGAAGGGAGAAAAGAGAGGCAGGGAAAAATGGGCAGATTGCTTTGAAGAGCATCCTGTCAAATGTATCTGCCTAAATCGAGGGCTGCGATCACTTCTTTTGGTATGAAAGGCAAGAACCAGAGCAGGGCTGGCTGGGATCTGGGATCCCCTAAAGAGAAAATTCAACCTGGACCCTCTTCAGGCGCCCCTTCACGAGACGGGATTCTTCCTACAGGTTATAAGCCATTAGGCCCATTCCAGCCCTTTTATTGTCCAGGACTAAATCCTGGTGTATTATATAAGCTCATTTTTGTATCACTATCACCTAATTGCCTTGTTCGTTTGCTAAGGGGACGGGTGGGGTGGGGGGTCTTGTGGACTGTACATCAGGGTCTTCATGACATTCCCACATCATATCTGCCCACCTTGTAGTGTTGAAGAGTCCAAATATCACCGGGTTTTTGTTATCCCGAGTCTGGAGCAAAAATATGTCCTCTGCAAAAATAGAAACACGGCAGTTTAACTTGCACTAAAATTAGATATTTTAACAATATACATAAATAAATACACAAATGGCTCCTTTATACTTCCCAGCAAAGAAATAATTTCACGTGCTTAATTCTAGGGTAGGGTTATTATTGACCCCAGTTTGGGCATCATGCTATGTCAGTCTCCTGTTCTATTAGAATTGCAAGGTGAAGGAGAAGATTTATTACTGCTGTGGCTAATTAAAAACAGGAGAGAGCTTCTTGATTCTTCTGTGATACTGAACTGGAAGAAAATATGCAAATTGAAACTGGTTCACACATTATTCGGAACTGGGGTTTATTTCAACCAATGTTTGTTGAAAAAGCCACACTGGCCCCATTCAGACATAACGCTAAGCCAAAACCAAGCAGGTGACATTGTTGCCCAAGGTGTGAACCTTGCCACTGTGGTGGCTGCATGAAGCCATGGTTTGTTGTTTATTATGGTTAACATGACCTTCCTGTCATGAAATATTGAAACGCAGCGAGGCAACTATGATGACTCTGAGGGCTCTGCCTTCCTGCCCTTTGCAACCCCGTCACTCACCCAACTCGTCAAAGTGCGTGTCGATGCCATTCATCCCTGGGACCGAACAGGCCAGCCTGGCTTTGAGGAAAGTGGTCCACTTGTTCACCAGCATCCTTTGTCCTCCCATGTCATTCTGAGGAGCAGAAGGAGGGAGGCAAGGAAGGCCTTTCTCAGACTCCGCCAAGTTGTGCATTTACACAACATGACTCCGTCCATCCCCCTTCTGGCTCAGCGCAAAGCACCAGACCACAAACTAACCCAAACTGCACACATGCACAAAAGTTGAAAAAGCACAACAACAACAACCCTCCAGTCAGTGTCTTGTATGGAAGTAAAGGTTACCTCCCTCAGACGACACCCTAATGGTCACAGCCGAGCGGAGGCCCTGCAGGCAAGAGTTCCCAGAAGGAGGTGCGTGTTGGTGAGGCTTGAAAACTAAAATGGGGCACCTCTAATCTCTCGCGGGACCAACGGGGGATGCTGGAAGGGCCCCTTGTGAGCCTCAGAGACCCCCCCTCAGCTGAGCAGAGGCAGGAGGCAGAAAAGGGGTGGGAAGCCGGTGGGATCGGCCGACCTGTTCGGGCCACCGCAATACAAAACGGAGCTTTGGAATTCAAACAAGGCGCAGACACGGACTTTGCGTTCAGTTCTACACAGAAGGGGCGGCTTTTTCTTTCCATTCTCTCTTTCCAAAGGGCTCCTTTCTAGGCTGCCCCTGGTGTCTTCTCCGATGCCCACCCTCTACGAGCCTAACGGAGGTCTGCCAGAGTCACACTGAGGCGGGTGGCCGTCGGGATGGCTGAGACTGAGCTGGACTCACAATCCAAGCTTGGCTCGGTGGGGGGAGAGAGAGAGAGAGAGAGAGAGAGAGAGAGAGAGAGAGAGAGAGAGAGAGAGAGAGAGAGAGAGAGAGAGAGAGAGAGAGAGAGAGTTTTCTTACTTCATTCCAGCTTTCCTAAAACTGCTCTCTCGGGGCTCATACCAACAAACAGAGGCTCACCCGTTCTAGAACCTATCTGATGGGAGTCCAGTTGGGAAAAGCTGAATTAAATATACAGCAGAAAAAGGAAAGAAGGAAGAAATAAAAAAGCAGCCAATCCCAGTTGATGGCCATAGAAGTGTTTCTTACCGCACAGACTCGGCCCACTCTGGCATAGACAGCCTGGGCAGCTGCTTCTGCCTCCAACGCTTTCTCGGTGAAGAAGAAATACACCTTGTTGTCTTCCCGGTCTTCGTTGTCCGGAATCATGTGGGAACTCACAAATTTAGGTTCTTAAAGAGACAGTGAGATACGGGATGGATGAAACTGCTTAATTCTAATTGCAAAGTGTGATTCCAATTGCAATTCCAGTTGCAAAGCGTGACTTTTACTTGCATTGTCCCACACGAGATTATGGACCTCTCTAAAATAACTTGTATCACAGCCCGTCTCTGTGACGATAATGTAAGGGCTGACCACCCTGCTTTGGGGGAGAAGACCTACGGCAGAGGCTCCACACAAGCGGAGGCCAACCTGTTACCCTGAAACAGCTTTTGTCCTCATCACTGTCGTGATTACTTAGAGCCCTTTGTACCTTTCAGCAGCCGCTCATCGTCAGGCTCAGTCCGGATGTGAGCCAGGCGGCCCATCAGGCGGAAAATGGCGGCGTCTCTCCCCCAGTAGTCACTGTAGAGTCCAGTAAACAGTTCACTTTCTGAAGACCAAAGAGACCATGGGAGGAAGTTAAGGAAGGCCTCCAGCAAGCCCGGCTCAATTCCTATTGACTGCATAGCCCCAGGCGTGGGCTTCCCTTGACCCCGGAGTGGAAGTGGCCTCCTCAGCGGAAGCGGCCCCCTGCGGGTGTGCCTGTCTGCGCCTTGCAGGGTGAAGTCAAGTTTAGAAATCCTGTATCGCAGGCTGTGATTGTGAGCCCATTTGGGTACGCTGGCCCAAATATGCCCAAACTGAGACATCCCCAGCTCTGCTCCTGGTCTGGCCCATGAATTGAGTCCAGGCCAGGCAGGGTAGGAGGCGGGTTGGGGAGTCTGGCTAGGCCCGATAAGAGGCACCCCCCTCTCCCTCCCTCTCTGGGGTCCTTCCTGGCACCTGCTGCTCTGCCCCTCAACCTTCTTCTCCAACCCCAGACATGCTCCTTCTTCGTCAGGGCAGCCACACTCTGCAGGCCCTCTTTACCACAAAGACATCTGTGCCCCAAATGACTTCTGGCGTGTGGCACTTCAGTCGAGTACCAGAATGGCCCAGCATCTTCGAACAACAAGAATGGCTAGCAGAAAGGAGTCAGCGGATGCTTCTATTTCTTCAGGTTCTCTTAACACAGGACAGCAATCAAACCCATCTTGTAATTCCAAACTTTACAGATATGGGGGAAAGCCTGTTTGATGTTGATATATGCTATGACCTCAAAACAAATATTTAATATATAATAGTGGGATATTATACAAGTGAGTATTCTACAAGTAACTAGAGATATGGAAGAGATTCGGTAATCTAATATTTAGACTCTATATTTTTCCTAATGTAAGCTAAGGGCAGTAAAGATTATGTATATGTCACTGATTCACTTCGTAAAATATAGGTATCCGTGGAATCAAAACATTTACATTTACCACTAGATGGCAGCCAAGCCACAAAATAGTGGAAAGAACATACTGTATTACCCATACAGAAAGAATGGTCTTCTCTCACAATCATATATTTATTTTCTTCCTTTTTTAAACTTGAAGGAAAACAAACACATTTTTTAAAATTTTACTTGCCAAGAAGGATGGATTTAATTTTGGTTTATGTCAATTTGAAAACAGTTATGTTATGATTTTAAATAATGACTTGAATGATTTAAACTCTCTACTAGGTAGACTCTGAAATTTATTTCCAACCAGAAATGTATTATTATTTCTTAGGTTTTTGCTTAATACTGAATAAATATTGTTTTCAAACTTATGAGGCCCTGAAGCTAAGTAAAATATTAGCATACAAAATAAATTTCAGCAGCTCATACTGAGGTGGTACTTCATGGCAGAGTCGGTAAAATAATTATGTAATCACATTCTCTAATTCTCAGCTTTAGAAGATATAATCTTGACCTCTGCTTAGCCTTATGACCCAGATTGTTTAGCCAGCAGGATTCCAATCAATGGACTCCCCCAGACTAGCTTTTCACGATATCGGAAAACAGGCCCACATAAGAGGAAAAACCTTTGGTTTCCATAGGAATCTGAAGCTTTTCTCTTATGACTCATGAAAGCAGCTGTGTCTTTCCCAGGCTTCCATAGCAGATTCAGAAACCGTTTGTCATTTCAGTCTCTGCAAGAGCCTTTTCTCTCTCTTCTAGATTCTTACCTTGCAGTATTGCTGCCTAGACTTGTCTTTGAGTGTGTGTGTGTGTGTGTGTGTGTGTGTCTTTGTAAAATAAAATTTTCTGCATATCTTTATTAGTTTGGGGCTTCTTTAGCCTGATCTGACATCCCTGGCCTTCCCTGGTGGTGCCAGCTCTCTGTGGGCGCTCCTGGCCTCTTCCAGGAGCTTGAGCCACCGCTTCCTCCAAGGGCCAAAAGGTCTCCCGTCTTGGTGGCTCACAAGCGGCCATCTTAATTCTGACTTTTCTGGAGGAAGCTGCGTTTTCTTTCTGGGATTGGGAAACCCAAAGATAACAAACCAAACATCTCTTGAAACTTTTCAGGAACTGCAGCCATCTCCACAAATAGCTAGCTAATAAAAAAATATAACTAATTGCCCATTTCAAGCGTTAACTGATCGATTGAGAAATTTAACATGCAGTTCAGCTCTTTAGAAAAGATGCAACTGTATTTCAAACTCATTTTTACTGGCAATTTTCTTCTTCAAGGCACAAGAGTCAGCATTTTTTCAGTAGTAGGATTTTTAGAGGTCTATAATTAATAATGTTGTATTTACTTTCTACTTTCAGTGAGAATGTCTGTGCTCACCCAGAATGGTCTGATCAAGCATTTTCTAGAACGCTGAAATATCAATCCACATACAGGACTAGATCTTCCTTCAACGAGGACATCTTGGTGTAGTAGTGATAACAGCCTCTGATTATATTTACTCAACACCATTTGAAAAAAAGAAACATCTCTTCCCCGTTTCCATGCGTCTTTGCTACATCCTTCCAGCCTTTCCTCAGGAGGGCCTGGCTGACTCGAAGCCTTGAATGTAGCCACCTCACCGTCACGGCCCTGGAAGATCCTCAGTTCTTTCTCAGTTGCTGACTGAGTGACACCTGACTGACGGGAGACCCTGCCTGGCACTGGGCTGTCCATCAACGTACACAGCCTCTCCCTGGGGAAACGCAGCAGGGTCCCCTCCCTCCTCTCGGTATGAAACGGCCTCTTCCACCTCCAGCGCCTTCCCACATGGGTGCTGCTTCGTCTGGGTGCCTGCTTGATTTAGCTGGGCAATGGGATGCCTTTCAAGCCTTCAGGGGCTGGCTGGGAATCTAGGCCCCCAACCTTCTTTGCTCCTCCCTTCCCCCCTTCCAGAATACCCCCCCGACCCCCCCAGTAGCTGGAAACAACGGGATGCCCTGCCACCACTGGTACAAAGGCCCCACCTTAGTCCCCAGTCCCAGCAGCTGAAACCTCCCGGGGGAGAAAGGAGGCCAATGAGAGAGCCAGCCTTTGTCAAAAGAACACAGCCTTTTTTCCTTCCTTTCTTTCAATAACCCGTGTGGTCTTCGCTAACCCGCCAGCCAGCTCCATTCCAATGTAGGAAGTTGTTTTATGGAAAGCAGACTGGAGAATTCATTGGTTTTAGACATCTGAGTCATAAAATTATTTATGGAATATGTCCAATCATTTAACATTTTTATATAGCATTAGCCATGGTTGAAAACTTATTCTGTTTTCTGATCGTCATTCAGAATTTATTCATTCAAAAGTAGAAACTGTTCCTTGCTGTTTTTCCTTAGTATCAAATCATCTCTCCCAAAACTGAAGCTAATTCACAAGAAAACGTTAAACGAGCAACCAAACAAAATAAAAGCGGTAGGGAAGGAGCACAATTTAAGTCTTCTCTGTTACAGAGGAAAATTTGTGCTTAAATTTCATCCATTAAAATAATTTCATTTTAGGAAAGCTCAAGTTTGATTGGAGTTTGCCCAATATTTTAATTTAAGGCACACAAAACCACAAAAGATTATATTGCATTTTTTTCTGCTTGTAGTGCAGACATTTCAGTGAAAGTTACTCTGAATCACGAGGCTTCTTAAAAAAAATGATAAATGCATGCAATGTCTTTTAAATTGGCAAAGTGTGCCATGAGGCTATTGATTGTCCTGCTGTTGAGTACTTTTGGACTCAATTCTAAAACAATATTTTGGAACACACAAACCTGTCTGGAGCTCTTTAAAACAACGATTACACTTTGGAAAACATTGTGAAACCCCAGAAAAAGCTTGAAGGGGCTTCAGAGACGCTCTGTGTTCAGCATCTGTGTGCACCAAACGTCCGAAATAAATCCCAATGTGTGGATGGATGGCTTGAATGGACAAAACCTGATAGGTGAGATTAAAGAAAAATGTTCCCTCTTCTTCTGAGTTGACTTTCTGTGCTTACTTTTTCCAACACTAAACTAGAATGAAAGAAGGGAAGACATTTCTAGGAGCCTCTGTGAGGACACATTTTCTACCCCGTTTTTCTCTGCGAGAAAACAAAACTGATAAGCTCTAAATTGTTTGTACTAGAATTAGATGAGCACTAAAAGAGCAGCCATCTTGAACTTGTCTCAAAAGGCCTGTGCAAGTATAGGTGAAGCCCAGCTCCCCTCTTCTGTGGTTGCGGTCTCCCCTGGAGATGGGGGTGCCATGCTGGCTTAAGGCCATCCAGCCCCAACCATGGCTACCTGCCCCTCTCGCTGGGCCATGTTTTTTCTGAGCTTGGCCTAGATTCAAGCGCATGGGCCCACAAGGAAGGGCTGCTCACTGCCCTGCCTGCATTGATAGCATGGAACGAATCCTATCTTAGCCAAAATAACCATTCCAAAGGTGCCTTTTGCGCTGGACAATATTAATACGGTATAATATAGGATGGACATTGTATCAACATTTCCAAACGACACTGTGAGTTTGCTAAAGGGATCTGGGAATGAGTTCTGCATAAAGTGCAGGAATGAACGTTGGGCAGCTTCCTGCTATGGAGAAGCATGTTTAGATCCGTAGCCTCCATTCCTGTAGGCTTTGGACTGAATTTCCAAAGGAGAATTCTTGAAACAAGGGGCTGGGATTTCTCCCACATTCAGAATAGATTACGTGGCAGATAACAATAATGGATTGCAATAATACAGCCAGTCAGGGTAACAATGCCTGAAGAACAGCTGACGTTTCCCCCGTGTGATGCAACAGGCAAGACGGGTGGCAGACCAACTCTGAGACTCTGTGAGTGAATCCAACAGAACCCGACATAAATAAACCAGAAGGGAACGGATGCATTTAGAAATGGAATAGAGAGTGGGTGCGAATGGAAAAGAGTTCTTAGGTTATTACCATATAAAGTGGACATGAAGGAAGAACTTGGTGCATATGGACATCTGCCCCTTCCTTTCTCTAATCGGTGAGCTTCTAGATGAAAGAGATGATCCTTTAAAAAAAGTACACAGAGTATTAGAAGAGATACTTGCAGAACAAAAACCATGAAAGGTAACAGATGTGTCAGTGTTATCTAGTCAGAACAATACAGTGACACCCTCTGGTGTCCAGGTTGAGGCGCTAAGATGGTGGAGGACCTACCCTCCCACTCCATTGCGTATATTCTGAAATGTGTCATCCAGATATTTTAAGTAAAGATTTAACTCTCTTCCCTCCATTTCCACCCATGCAGAAAAAGAAAATCCGAAGGACCGGTTTATTAAGTAATAATTTTATAAAAATTACCACCACTTTTTTAAAAATGTCTTTCTTAGAGGAAAAAATCATTTAGTAGTTAAACACATAATATTAATTCTCCTTTGCTCATTTTCTATGAAAAGGAACAGATAAGGGGAAAAAACAGAAAAGGGGAGAAAGGGAGAAAAGAAAAAGAAAGAAAAAATGTGAAAAGTTTCAATCTTTAAGTACAGATTACACGTTGACTTCACAGAATAAGATGGTTCAGGTTTTTCTGCCCCAAAGGAAGGCCTGTTCAAAAGCAGGAAATGAAGAAGCACCATTTTAAGATTGTAAATCTGGGATGGACTGGCCTTTCCCTTGTCGTAATCCATGGTTTATTGTAAACTATAGATCAATAGTTCGAGACACAACTGCCAATAAAAGAAATCCCATCGCCCAGCCATCTGAGTGGTGCAGAATGAGGGGCCGTCCAAGGCCTCAAGAACAATGAAGTCATAATTAAACGAAGTGAATAAACAGGGATAATTATCAGTATGAATACTGGTGAATCAAGGAAGCTAAGAAGCAACGTTCTAGCAACTTCTGTCCTCAGATCCTGCAGCAGCACATCAGGAAGAGGCCTTGCAATCTGACGAAAGTTTCCTAAGGACATACAAGTCCACACCTAGCTGGAGACACCCTACCTCCACTTCTCAGGCCCCTGAGGCATTTCATGGTCTCAACCGTCACAGGTGGATGTTCTGGTTTCAGGGATTTCATGGACACAGACCTTATGCCACCAGAACTCCCACCTACCTAAATGACATCACCAATGCCTTAAGAAGGTTGAAATTCCATATGTGCTGAGGCAGGAGACAAGAATTTGGATCCCGAAGACAAGCTCAGGATCCAAAAAGATCTTGACAGACTTGAACAATGGGCCCTTTCCAACAAAATGAATTTTAAAGTGGAGAAAAGCAAGTTTTACATTTAGGCAGAAAAACCAACGGAGTAAGTACAGATTAGGCGAAACCTGGCTCAAACTCCGAAAGGGGCCTGGGAGTCCGAGTGGATGATCCCTTGAATATGAGCCAGCCGTGTGTGGCAGCAGCCAAAAATGCTAATGCAATCCTGGGTTGTATAAACAGAAGCATAGAATCAAAATCACGTGAAGTTATTAGTACCACTTTATAAAACCTTAGTAAGGCCCCATCTGGAATACTGCAATGAATTTTGGTCATCCCACTACAAAAAAGATGTTGAGACTTTGGGAAAAAGTGCAGAGAAGAGCAACTAAGATGATCGAAGGCCTGGAGACAAAAGCATACGAAGAACGGTTGCAGGATTTGGGTTTGGCTGGTCTAGAAATAAGCAGGACTAGGGAATGATAGCAGCATTCCAGCACTTGAGGGGCTGCCCCAAAGAAGAGGAGGGGGGTTCAACCTCTTCTCCAAAGCACCAGAGGGCAGGACAAGAAACAATGGATGGAAACCAATCAAGGAGAGAAGCAACCTGGGATTAAGGAGGAACTTCCTAACAGGGAGGATAATGAACCAGTGGAACAACTTGCCATTCAGAAACCGTGGCTGCTCCATCACTGGAGGTTTTCAAGAAGAGACTGGACAGCCACTTGTCTGAAATGATACAGGGTCTCCTGCTTGAGCAGAGGGCTGGACTAGAAGACCTCCAAGGTCCCTTCCAGCTCTATTCTATTCTACATTCTAGGATACATCAAGATACCCTTCAAGCGTGGAACCATCAAGATCATCACTGATGTGAATGCAGCATGTTTTGTTATCAGATTAGATGACTTTGTATCCACCCATAACAACTTCACTTTCGGCACCACAAATGAAGTCGTGGTCCCTGTGGGAGGCCCGTCCTGGTCAGGGGCGTTTGCACAGGGGCTGAAAAGACAACGTAGGAGACACAGGGGCGTGTCCATCATCTTGCGTGCTTTGACCCTGGCAGATGCTGGTGCTTCTGGTGGCCAAGTCTCCAATTCTGCTCTTGCCTTTATAAACTTTGCAAATGGCGTGGATGTCATTGTGATATGGAGGCAGTTTTTGCAACCAGACATCTTCCCCAAAGCTGTGACCGGGGTTGTCTGTTGCTAAATCAGCCTGGGTCAGTTTGGAGGGGAGAGGATACCGGCTGTAAGCAAAGGAAGAGACTAGTCATAGCAGCCGGAGACCCGGCCTGTACGGGTGGGACCCATGGAGGAGGGCTTTGGAGCTCAGCTGAGGGAGGCACCAAGAGGCCTCGTTTCCACTGATGAGGAAATCAATCACCCAGAAGGGCTGCAGATTCAACAATTCCAACTGGGAGGGGAACTTTTTTGCAATTTCCAAATCCAGAGAGAAACAGAAGAAAGTCAGAAGCCTCCCTAAACAGCCCCCACCGTGACATCACACAAATCTGGAAACAACAACCCAAGTGGTACGAAGCCATTGTGTATAAGGGCTGTTGCTTGTACTTATTCACTCTTCTTCTCTTCCACCCATATCCCTGTTTGAAATGAGGAGTTTATATAAATCGGGATCAAAGTTGGATGAATTTCCTTTGATCTCTCTAATTAATGAAGTCATGTCTATTTCAAAGAGAATGAAAGGGGGGCAAATATTTAATAGGTGCCCTTCACTTCTCCGTCTCTGGGAAGGAAGGTATCTCATTCCCATCTTTAATTTTAAAATATCATTAGCTGAGCTGTAAAGCACAAAAAAGTGCCCTCCCTGTCCGAAAACAGCATTACTTTTAAAAAACAAAGCAGACCTATACATTAAGTCCTAGCAACGACAGACAAGTTGTCTGGAGATGTAAATTCCTTGTTTATTTTTAAGCTTGTGCTTAAGAATCTGTTTGATTATTTTGTGATTATTGTCTGTTAGAAACAGTTTGGATTTATATATATATATAACTATAATTGGATAGGTTCTTTTCCTTATCATAAAGAACAAAGAACAAGATAGAAATGCATTCTCTTTCTGACTTAGAGCTTATTGTTTATAAATAGTTGGCAAGGAGAAAGACCAAAGCTGCGTCAAGGGGAGGGTGTGCATTACCCCAGCTTGTAAGAAACCCAGAATTCTCAAATCTGCCGCTGTCATCATCCTGTCTCCTGGTGTCTTAAAAATTAAAGGATGGAGAAGCCACACAAAGAGGATGGGACTGAAATGAAGAATGGTGGTGAAATAGGTGGGCACTCGGTTTGACCAAGGCAGATTTGCTCAAATGAAGGACTCCTCAGAGATGTTTCGATGCAAATATGTTTGACAGCACTCCTCCAGTACCCGAGAGAGGCGCTGCTGTCATAGACGAGAGGGGGCCAGGCTATCCTCCAGAGCACCTGGAGGCAGGGCACGAAGGAACGGATGGACGCTCATCAAGGAGAAAAGCAACCTGGAACTAAGGAGAAACTTCCTCCGGAAGTTGTTGTGGGTTCTCCATCACTGGAGGTTTTCAAGAAGAGATTGTACAGTCATTAGTCCAGAATGGTAGAGGGTCTCCTGCTTGAGCAGGAGGCTGGATTAGAAGACCTCCAAGGTCCCTTCCAACCCTCTTGTTCTATATTCTACTGTAGTAACTGTCTCCAAGTTAGCACAGGGAAGGTTGCCCTACGTGGTTAAGCCAAAGATTGAATGGAAGAGTCAACGTTGGAAAAACAATTTGGGGAGAGGAATGATGGCAACTGACAGGTATTCTGGAGCCGAGTCCCAGGTGCCGTTATGCTCCCTGAAAGAGCTGCAGACTTTTTCCCCTACCCACTGCCTGTCTTTCAGACCAAAATAGCCTGGAAATTCCTTACAGGGGAACCTCAAACAAATCAGGTCAGGGAAGCTTTGAGAAGCTGGGGCTCTTTTCAAACCCATCGCTCAACTACACGGGACATAAGAAATGGGCTGAAGCCCCACAGAAGAAACCCAGGAAGGCTCTCAGGGGCCATTTTCGCCTCTTCAGGGTGATCACAACCAGGCCATAGGATGCAGCATGTATATTCCGTCTGCTTGCAAGAAACAGAAATTCAAAGATGCTGAATATCTGAAGAGTATCTCTCATTTTGTTATAAATCCAGAAAAAAGAAAGAAAAAGCAACAAACTGCTCTAGTTCCAGCCACTTAATTGCCTTGTTATGATCTTACTGATTACATTATATTAATCTACTATTATAGCCTACATTTATATATTAGATATTTATATTCTAAATTATATTCCAAATATACGAATACATTGCAAATATTATATTCCAAATTTCAGCATTTTTTCAACACATGACATAATTTTATATAGAAAGTTTCTTCAAAAACCAATTGCTATTATTCTCCTCTTAAAAACTATTGTGCTGGATGCTGACTATAACTTTATTTTAATGAGACATGCCTCCTGTGAGTTCCTGATATATACAGGTTGTTTTAACAAACTGTTGAATTGTTTTAAGGAAATGTTTTCAAGCTCTGCTTAATTGATACAGATCTCTGCTTATATATATATGAATCAGCAATTAGCAAAGAACCCAATAGGCAAATTAAATGATGGATTTTTTCCCCTCTGAATTTTTCCATTTATTCTAAGGGGAAAATTGTTTTCACAAAAATATAGTAATATTTTCACTTAATAAAGCCTGTGTTGATTTAGTGATTTTACTGTAGAGAACAGTTTCCACTGCCTTTATGTTTCATTCCTATTCAGTAAAACTCTCTCTCTTTGTACAATTTAAGCTGCCTGCTGTATGGGAAATACTTGTTGCAAGTTGGCTTTGCCTAAAAGACAACTCGGCAGCAGTTTTTACCATCTTTTGTTGTCTGCAGGGTGTTTGCACAGCTGCAATTACTAATTGAATCACACGCTTACATTTTCAAGGAACCTTTCGAAGTTAAGGTAGACCACAAATTTACATTTCTCTAAAATTGTGAGATGTTTCTTTGGCAGAATTCCCCCCCCCCGCCCCCAATTAGACAGAAAGCAAAGCATCTACTTCGTAACAATTTGCAGATGTCCACTTTCATCCGTCTGCAAAATTTCAAGAGTTTCCCCCCCCTATTTTTATGAGTTTTTCCATACTGGCCTTCCAGGACAGGGTGAGAAACAGCATCGGATGGCTCTGATACAATCCACATAGTGGGGTTGGTTCCCCCCCTCCATCCCCCACTACGTGGATGATTTATGCGTGTCGATGTCAATAGAGAGTAGAAAAGTAGAAAAAGACTGTCTACTATTGACCTCACCCCTTTCCTAAGAGGTCTGTGGGGGCGTGCATAAGCGCACCAACGTGCCTACCGTCCCTGTCCTATTGTTTCTCTTATTCTTTATTTTTCTTATATGTAACCATTTCATGTATTCACAACTATGTATACATTTATACTTATTATCTTGTAAACAATTGGCAAATCAAATAAATAAATAAATAAAATGGTTCTCTCAGTATCAGGGATACCAGATCTGAACTGCAAAATGCCGGGTGACTGCTAGGGGCCAGCAAAATGTTGCTGCTGATTTTCTTTGCCATCGACTGACCGGCTGGATTTTTACACTCCAGATCTGCCACATGCTGTGATTTAGCCATTCCTGGCCATTTAGGAGAAAATGTGGAAGAAAAATGGACCCTTGGCAGGATTTACCTAATTCCTGACCCAGCTTAGTCATGCTGAGCCCCCCTCCCCCTCTCCTCTCCAATGGTTTGGCTGGAGGCATTAACACCCAGAGGGGGAAATGGCAGATTATTCAATGAGGTTTGGGCCTAAAGAAAAAAAAGAAAAGACAAAGAATTAAAATCACTCAGGCTTGATTTTATGGTTCCTCTAAGTTAAGAGGAATAAGTTGTGTATGGAAACTGCCTTCATGGTTTTTAAAGTTGTGTTTATTTCTTGATGTGTCTATTTTATTACTTAGCAACTGAGCAGGGCCCAAAAATAATCTGAACACAATACTAGAAGAATTAGTGCAAACTTAGCCAATTAGTAGTTCCTGATCAAGTCATTTGCATAATCAAGAAATCATAAAAATGATTTAAAGTGAGAAATCTTCCTCCCAGATGGTTCACTTAATTGAAGCTTTACTGTAACTGGGACTATTTGACTAAGTTTTAGCATCCAAATATTTCCATTGTCTTATGCAGAGGAGTATTGACATACACTGCCAATACTTTTTAAAAAAACCTTCATGATTATAGATATCATGAAAGTATAAAATATTCCATTCAGCTACAAATATTTTAGGTTTCATCCCAAACAGCAAAGATTTAAAATATTGCAGAATCTGCAGAGCTTCCTTGTTGACCTCAAAGCACCCTGGACTACATTCCTGGCTAGCCTGTTTTACATCTTCAGAGATTCCCCCAAATGTTGGTAGGCCCTGAAGGACTTTCCCCCATTCAGTGAGGGAAAAGTTCCAGGCTTTTATTATTTTTCTTCTCCGTTGCATCATATTGGATGGTGAACATCAGAGAAGCAGGAAGTAACGGATGCTCTCTGTTGGTTTCACCTGAAAGGGCTGGAATATTCCTCTTCCCAGGGTCCTTGAGTTAGGACTTCAGTAGGGGAGCCAGAGTGGGCATTAAAAGCAAAGGTGATTTACTGACAGGACCTGGGTTTTTTCAGGCACATAAACGTCAAGCTCAAGTCAAAGCTCAAACGATGAGCCCTTGTCCAGTAGAGCTTCTGCAAAGGGTGTTTAAGATTGTCCCTGGAGACAAGGGGTCCTGCAGCATGATAAGCACACTATGTTCACAGCAGAGGCCAAGGAGGCGTTTGCTCTAATCCTCTGTTTAATACCGCAAAACTTTTAAAGCAACATGGTTTCATAAACACGTCACCTAAACTTGGTTGTATTTTTCAGTCACATATTTTTTTTTAAAGAGGAGAGACCTGGATGATCAACATTACAGCCCAAACACAGGGTTTCTAATTGAACATTTCCTAATTGTTGAATTAAGTTACATTCATGTTAATGGCAGTAATTGAGGACATCCCCTCGAGACCACCCAATAACAGCAGTGCTCCTATTCCCTCCCACCTACCGGAGGGCCAGGGTGAAAAGGAAGCGTCCTCAGGGAGGAGGCCTGGGGCATCCCGATCCCACTTGGATACATACCCTCAGGATCGCGAGGGGCTGCCTCTCTTCCTAAGCAGAGAAAATAACAGCCCTCCCCCAGTCTTCTCGCTATGGGGATTCTCTTGCTTCGTTTCTTAGTGGGGGTGGGGAATAGGATTTACTATTTGCCTGCCTTTTCTCCGGGTCCGTAACCCCTGCAAGCCATGGACTCAGGAAGAAAAGCAGGAAGATATAATTGTCAACGCCTGTGCCTTTTAAAAGTGGAATCAGCACGACACAGGAGGGATTAAACGAGAAGAACAAAATGAGGGAACTCTTATACAGTAACCTTTTTGAGAAAGGGAGGAAAAGAGTAGAGAGCTTTGTGATTTAAAAGAGGGTAATTTGGGATACTTAGGCTCCGTTTTCAAGTTGCCTGGTGCTTTGTAGAGCAACCACATTGTGAAGCTCAGCAGGAGTGAAACCAACCAAAATCTAAAGAGGTATTTGTCAAGCTGATCTAAGATCATTCAACCTGAAGTAGAAACAAAATGAAGACTTCTCCCATATTAACATCCATTTATTAATCACTGAAAGAACACAGGTGGAGGGGAGACTTGATGAAGACGTAGTTATTTTTGGATCCACCCCAAACCCCCCGAATGTAGATTTTGTAATTAACAATTGTAGACGGCAAGTTTATATAGCTAAAACCCAGAGATTGAACTTTGCTGCAAACATTGTCAAATTATTAGTAAAAAACATAAAAAGTCAAGGGGGAAAACGGTCTTGGTCTAATAAAAATAGGAAATTATAAACGTTAATTAGCTAATGGTGTACATGGAAACATAATTATGTACAATGAAACTGATACGTCTGAGATCTATTGGAATCTGTTGGAGATCCACTACTGGGTTGTTGTGTAGACTTTAAATAGATCTATCCCTGGAATGGTCAGAGGGAGACTTTGGGGATGTGAAAGGAATAGATATATAAATATCTGTATTTATAAAGGTCAGTATAAGAAAGATAGTTGAAGGATTTAAAAAAAAAAACCTGTAAAGATTTGTATGAATAAAATCACTGTAAGAAAATAATCTCTGCTATTTGATTTTTACATAAATACAATTTTACATAAACACATAAATACAATTTACATAGACTTCTGCAAAGCCTTTGATTCAGTGGTACATGAAAAGCTACTGTTAAAACTAAACTCTTACGGTATTTCTGGATCCCTTCATAAATGGATTACTGTGTTCCTGTCAAACAGGCAACAAATAGTAAAAATAGGGAGCGCTTTATTAAACCCTGCTCCAGTTAACAGCAGTGTCCCCCAAGGCAGCGTTCTAGGACCCACACTCTTTATACTCTATATAAATGACCTTTGCGATCACCTTATAAGCAACTGCGTCCTCTTTGCGGATGACGTAAAACTATTCAACACCACTGACTATGCTACTATTCTTCAAAGAGACCTTGATTATGTGTCTGAATGGTCAAACATCTGGCAACTCCAAATCTCGACCAACAAATACTCTGTCCTACACATTGGTAAAAAAATCAGTACACCAAATACAAACTAGGCGGATATGACCTCGTTGACGATCCTCACTCTGTCAAGGACCTTGGGGTTCTCATATCTAATGACCTAAGTGCCAGAGCTCACTGTAACAGCATTGCCAAAAAGGCATTAAGAGTTGTAAATCTAATCTTAGGAAGCTTCTCCTCTGAAAATATCAAATTGCTAACTAGAGCATACAAAACTTTTGCCAGACCAATACTTGAACACAGCTCTTCAGTCTGGAATCCACACTGTCTATTGGACATTAATACAATTGAGCAAGTCCAGAAATATTTCACGAGAAGAGTACTACACTCCTCTGCTCGCAACAGAATACCTTATATCACCAGGCTTGAGATTTTAGGCTTGGACAACCTTGAACTATGCCGCCTACGGTTGGATTTAAGCATAGCACACAAAATTATCTGCTACAATGTTCTACCAGTCAATGACTACTTCAGCTTCAGCCATAACAATACAAGAGTACACAACAGATACAAACTCAATGTTAACCGCTCCAAACTTGATTGCAGAACTAGTTCAGCAACAGAGTGGTCAATGCCTGGAATGCACGACCTGACTCTGTTGTTACATCCCCTAACCCCCACTCCTTTAACCTCAAACTATCCACAATTGACCTCACCCCATTCCTAAGAGGTCTGTAAGGGGTGTGCATAAGTGCACCATCGTGCCTACCGTCCCTGTCCTATTGTCCCCATTTAATCGTACCTATTTCCTGTATTCTTACTCATGTTTATACTTATACCTATTATCTTGTAAGCGATTGACAAATAAATTAAATAAACAAAAAAATATTTGGGATTATCATGGCGCTGATGAAAACTAGCAGGGGATTCAGTGAAAACATTTTACAGCATTTTTTATCAAGAGAAGGAAAACCAGACCTCTCTGTGCCGCCAGTCAGAAGGGTTTTGGAATAAACTGTCAGGTTGCAATTCAAGGGAGCAAACTTACTAAGAGGAGCAAGCCCTGTGAAGCTTCGTGAGGTGTCTGGATGTGTGCAGCCACCTACACAGGCAGCCTCAGTTCAGACACGGAAGTTTAGAGGAGAGGGAAAGGCAATTCTGGTGTTTTTTGCGCTCTTTCTCGATGGGCTCTGTTTGCTGTCCTGAGAAGGTTGTGGCTTGTCAGCAATGTGACCCACCCAAACCAAGATCCAGCTGAAAGCAAGGTTTGTACAAATGTTTATTTTTTGCTATTTCAAAACTATCTTTTTGGACGTATCATCTTGCAGTCCAAACAAATGCAGCCCTGTGCAATTATTTCTCCTGGATCCGTTTCCCAATGACCTCATTCTTGCTGCAGTCCAAGGGAAGGGAACATTTGGTTTTGCTGATCAAACAGGAGTCAGCCGTCCCTCCCTCTCCTTATAAAGTGTGACCCATTTGTTCCCTGGAAATATTCGCCCAAAGTCAGGGTGTATTTATGCTTAAGTAGCTCACTGTCTGGTCAAGAAGCCAACCAACCAGAAAACTACCAATTAGGCCCCTTTTGTGTTATCTGACACACAATTCCAGTTTTATAATCAAATATGCAGGGCTAGTTCCTATTTTAATTGTTTACTTGCTAGAGAATTCATCTCATTTTAAAATTTATACACATCATGTATACATTGATGAATTATTATATCATTTCACAGGACAACAGATTTCAAACTTTCAATCATCATTAATGTGATGTCAGTGGCTCCCTTAGACCCCCCCAAAGTATATTTTATGACACCTTTCCTGCTCTTCAAGAAGGGCATTTGCAAGAGGTGTTGGGTGCCCTTCTCTTCAAAGGTCTTGGAGGGGGAGCTGAATGACATCACTCGCAAAAGGCAGGTGCTTATTTGAGCACTGAGACAAGTGGATCTGTTTGTCCTTCACACCTGTATCTAGCAGGGGGTGTTAATTTCTCCCAATATTAGCAATTGTGTGAATTGACTCCACGCATAGATTTTACGTTTTTTAATTAAAGGACTGGTATATCAGAATCACTGGAAAAATTTGCAAAGTGTTATCTATGAAAAGGACTATTAGATTCTCTGTATAATCAGTAATAGGTTTGGATAAATGATGTTTGATGAAGTTTTGATAAACAGGTTGCTTCATTTCTTAATGATATTTGTGTCCATTAATTTGCCTTGAAGCATCTTGTTCTGATTTTTATCTTAATTTCTGATCTATGACTGTACAGAAATTCATATGAAAAAGACACATTGCTGTCAAATTTTGGCATTATCCAGGTATTTATTTATAATGATGTTTGCAGCAAAGGAGCAACTAGCCTGCCGCCAGGGAGGGAATGGCTGGTATAACAGAAAAGAAATAAAGAAGAAAATAGGAAGTAAATAAACTAACAACTAAAAACCCTTACAAGCCAGAACTGCCTCTTGTTGATTCATTGCTTTGGCCTGGCTTATTTTCAATGAAAATAGAAGCATAAAGTTGGAAAGGGCCGCTGAGACGATTAATCCAACCTGCATCTACAACCTTCCTAAATCATTGGTTCCACCGTTAAGCTCTTCTTTCTGTTGGGAAAAAACTTTTACCATTCAACTTTAGGTCGTATTCCATATCCTGCACCCTGAGAGGGAAGAGGTCTCCGTTTTCTTCTGTCTGGCTTCTCATCAGGTAACTGAAGAGTGCTATCGTATATTTTCTTTGCCTTTTCTTTCCAAACTGAACACCTTCTCCTCGTATTGTTCAATTTCCAGTCGGTGATGAGGCTCCCTGCCCTTCTCTCCATCCATCGGTCCTGACTTCTCTGAATCTTAAGGCCTGTTCTTGGAATTTAGGTGTCCCACGGCCGGCTCCCTCCTTCCTTTCCTCTTGGCGGATGGATTTATACAACCGCTCTGCCACCTACCAGGAGGGGGAAACCCATTCCTCAATCCCTCCCGCTGACGGGTGCAACTCACCCAATATGAATACAGCCATATTCCTTTATCTGCCTTTCCTTCGTCAGATGGATCGAGGGAAGAACAACACAGCTCAGGGGGACAATTAATGTGGAGCTTTTCACCTTGTCAGTTTTATTTCCCTTTCTACACACACACACACACACACACGCAGATGTAATGCTGGCATCCCATAATACACAGTTGGATCCTCCAACAGGATCGGGCTGCCCTTCCCCCCCCCAGGACGTGGACTCTCTGCTCCTCGCCTGGGGGGGCAGGGGGTTTACGGACTGGCCCCACTTCCTCCTTAGCAGAAGCGTTAAGGCAGGTGAGGAGCACCTCCCACAGTCTCTGAAAGTGTTTGGTCAGAAGGTCAGCTGCCTTCCCTCCGGCCCACCCTCCCTTCCCACAGTCCCAGGCGGTGCCTTGGGATACCGGGGAGGAGGAGCCCCTGCTGGCTGCTCACTTCCATGGAGGGGGGTCTCTGGGTCTCATTCCCCCCCCCCCAAACGATCTGGCTGGCCTTGGGCCCGGCCTCGACTGAGCCCAGGAGCAAGAGGGCAGCAGGGAAGGGCTGCCGGAGGGGGAAGAAGCCCTGCCTGCTTTCCCCCTGAAGCCCGAGGATCTCCCGCTGGGGAAATTGGGCGAAGGCCTTGCATCAGCTGGACGTAAACACCGGAAAGTGGGAGCCTATTTTTTGTCCGTTTCCTCCCGAGGAACCTTACCGGAGGCTAAAGCCTCAGCATAACAACAAGGGAAGATCTGGATAAATATCCAGGCGTGGGTGGGGGACCTATTTGGCACCCCAAGTGCATCGGGTCACACAGACAAGGCAGGCCTGCAGTACGAAATGTCCGGCCTCCCCCCTTCATCTCCCCTGCTGCCTGCCTTGGAAGCCAAGCTGGCCCACCAGAAGCCACTCCCTCCGTTTGGCTGGGATCAGCGGCCACTGTTAGGAATAACATTGTTTACCCTAACTGGTTTGGGTAAAAAAATAATAAATAAGGTATCATGGTTTGTTAGTTAAAGTGTGTGTAACTTTAACAGCAAGAATGTAATTAAGGGTGTGGTTGTAAAAGCACTATATAAGAAGCGAGGCAATTGCAGCTCACTCTCTCTGGCTTACTGATCCCTAATTACTGAATGGATTGATGACTGCATTCTTGCTGGAACGGGGAGAGATAAAGGAGTGTTTATTTTTCTCAACGGAGAGAAAATAAAGATTGGACTGATTTATTGTAAGTGAACTGACATTGGCTACTCAACACGGACTTTGCAAATAGAGTATCCCCGACAAGACTTGACTGAAATTGATATTCTCTATCTTTATATGACTAATGGACCGATAATGATTATTTGACTATGCTATAATTCTTAAATGGAATAAACTATATTTTTGATAGCACAAGCGTATCTGTATTTTTACTGCGTGTTAACTAGAAAACTTATCTCACACATTTACCTGTCTTCCTATCTGACTTCGCTGCATGTTCTATTTAATTTGTTTTCCTTAACACCCGTTGGGGAATCCAGGCTTAACAGCCACCTCAGTTCTTCCCACTCAAACGGGTTCCCCCATGGCCCTTAATTTGACTATGTAACAAGAGTTATTATCTGGGCGCCTTAATGTTTTCTTGACGGCTTCATCCCTGCTGCCCCCAGTGCCCAGTCCAGGACTCCTTTGCCTTAGGAGGAACTGTCCTGCATGGCCACCATATCTGAGGCATGGCAGGGCATGGCGTCACAAAGAGGCTTGCTAGCATCCAGCGCTATTAAGCAAGCAAGCCTCTGTCCTCAGGGAGTTTTACTCCAAGGATAACTGTGCTGGATGCACCTGGAAGTCCCAGTTGGCAATCAGGAATGTTACAGAAGCAAAATGTATTCCGAAGAATAGCAAAAGGTATCTTGGATCATATTTCTCTGTGTTGTCATACTCCTCTGATCTGGCAAGCCTCTGGAGGGCAGCCCCCAGCAGACCTTCCGGGGCCTTTGAAATGGGGAAGGTCAGGCCTGGTCAAAGCTTCAGCGGCATCTCAATGAACAGACTAATGGAAGGAGGAAGAAACGTGGCGGACAGATTCTGCATCACGGCTAAGGAAACTGCCTAGCGGTCCACACAAGTTGACTCCAAGAAGTCTTTACCTTATCTTTCAATACCCAGGCACACAGTTTTGACCCCAAAGATTTGGATCTGTAATGTTTACCTTGGATTGCCTGAGGAATGAGTGCAATGCAAACATATGGAACAGTTTGCTTAATTTTGTCCTGCGTGGGTAAATCTGCTTGCAGGGTTTTACCTACACAAACCTTTATCACTGCTGACAACCTACAACTAAGAGCCAATGACAGCCTTGAAGTGGCAGGGCAAGGCATCCTCATGATTTACCTAGAGTATACATACATACACAACCTAGGAATAAAATGTATTCAGATTAAGTGTGCAGGCATAAACACAAATGGCATTCTTACAATTATGTCACCAATTCAGACCAGGCTTTCAAATCACGGAATAACTGCTGACAAAAATATGTGATCAGTATGAAGAATTTCTACATCAATTTAAATATCACTCATGGATTGCACTCCAAGCAACTAGGAGTTTTTCAAAATCTTAAGAAAGAAAAGATCCTGTTCAAAATATTTCCCAGAGAAATATTTTCATGAATTCTCTTCTCTTTTTGCATTGGCAGCTGTGACTAGGGAAAATTAGTTGGAGTTTAATCCTATGTCTCTTTCCTACAATTTAATATAGGTGCCAACTAATTCTGGTTATGCTTCCCCCAAATCTGTTTCTTCCAGCTTATTATCAGGAAAAGTGTGATGGCACAATCAAATCATGTAAAATTCATTGTGGTTTGTGACTAGCAATCCCTGGTTAGAAGGGCAATGTGGAAAGGAAGGGACAGGCAGTCAGTCCTCATGTGGGACAAATGTAATGTTAGGGATTTAGCAAGCATTTCAACTCAGTTCGCTTTGAGAAATTAGAAACAGTTTTTGTAGAAGACATGTCTCAAGAAAACTGTGGAAACTGAAGGGGAATTGCAGTCTAATTTAGTGGCTCCCAAAGTGGGCAGTACCGCCCCCTGGGGGTGGTGGGATGCCTTGGGGGGGGCACTAAGAGGCAAGGGCGCTGGCCCCACAGGCTCACTGACTACTGGCCACGCAGCCCATTGACTGTTTCATCGCTCCGTAGCCGGCACTTTGAATGCGGAACCCGCGGGAGCCTGGGGGGGAGGTGGGGCCTTAGCTTGCAGGCTGCCCTCTCTGGTGGAAGCGGTGGAGGTGCACCAGAAGGCCTGAAAGCAAAACCCTCCCAAGGCGTGCAGTGGAAGGGGTGGGCGGTCCGGCATTAGGGCCCCCTTCCCCAGAGGAGAACAAGGGAGCACGCAGTGCCCTCCCAGCCTCCACCTCTCCAGCCAGCCAGGCTTGTGCGCAGGATGCGGGTGGGTGCAGCTGCAGCTCTCTAAAGTGCGTGGCTAGGTTCGGTTTGGCTCTATGTGGCCAGCCCGGACCTAGAACCTAGCCTCCCTCTGCAGCCCAGTTCTTCCAACCGAGCCCTGCGCTTGCTTGCTTGCTTACTTTCCAAGTGATCGTTCCCTCCGCCTCCGCCAGTCTGGGCTGCTTCTGCACGCCTTCCTCCTCCCGGGCGGAGTGTAAAGATGGGCGGAACACTTCCCCAAAGTTGGGAGTCTCTGAGCTACTGTAGAGCATCTCCTCTTGCTTGGCCCGATGGAAGTGGACTTTGGGTCAGAGCAAAGAGGGTCAAGTCGGCCGCATCGCTGCCCCGGGGAGGTTGGCATTGCAAAATTGGATGCCAAAGAAAGAACTGGGGCAGGGGGCTGGAGAAGGGGCAGAGCGGCAGCTGCATTAAGGAGCAGGAAGATCTTAGCCATGGTTTATTGATTAAGCCAGAATCAAACAGCATGCTAAACTCTAACCAGAATGGCTGGATTGATATATTCAGCCCGTGTTTCTCAACCTTGGCAACTTGTGTGGACTTCAATTCCCACTCTGGTTTTGCTCTACTTTCCCAAAGTGCCGCTGCTGTCACATTCTTTCTGTCTGTCTGTCTGTCTGTCCATCTGTCCGTCCATCCATCCATCCATCCATCCACCCAAAAGGTCTGCCTGTCTGTCTTTCTGTCTACCTACCTACCTATCTACCAATATAGATCTATCTACCTACCTACCTACCTATTATTCATCCAAAAGATCTGCCTGCCTGACTACCTACCTACCTACCTACCTACCTGTCTCTCTCTCTATCGATCCATCCATGTTCGAAGCGCCAGCCTCGCAGGCACATCGGAAAGTAGTCAAGCCAGTCTCAGAGGAGGGAGGGAGAGAAGAGAGAGAGCAAAGCCAGTCTCAGAGAGAGAGAGAGAGAGAGAGAGAGAGAGAGAGAGAGAGAGAGAGAGAGAGAGAGAGAGAGAGACCTGATGCATCAGATTGAAATGAGGCCTAGTTTAGACTGAGGCCCTTTTCCACATTGAAACATCTTTGGCTTCTATAATTAAAGGTTTTGTGGACGAAACATGGTCAAGACTATCAGGAAGCTCTCACATTTTGTTGAGCCTTTAAATAGGTTCCATTGGACCAGATCTCCACCCTAAAAAGTTACTTTTCCCCAATGTATTACAGTGCCAATTCTGAAGAAGGCAAAACCAAAATGTGCCAGTAAATTACAAGGAGAACACACACACACATACACACACACACACACTCCCTTCTAACCCTGCTGGAGAAGGTGATTGGACTAGAATAGGTATCTCGTTATCTTTCTCCTCCCTCCCTCCATCCTTCTTTATTTCTTTTTCTTTCTGCCCCTTCCTTCCATCTCCCCCTCTTTCTTTGTCCCTTTTTCTTTCTTTTCCTTTTCTCTTTCTTTTCTTCCTTCTCTCTCTCTCTCTCTCTTTTCTCTCTCTCTCTTTCCCTCTCTCAGGCTCACCCCATTGACTTGACTTGCTTGGGCAGGTCCCTCCGGTGCAGTGGGCTCAATGGGGTGGACCTGCGGGGCCGTGGGCAGTGGCAGCACGTTTGAAAAGTAGAGCAAAGCCACAGGTCAGTAATTTTTGCTGCGAAGAATCACAAAAGCTTCTGGGTTGTGCACAAGAAGGGACACATATGTCAATGCAATTCAGCAACATAAAATAGATACAAATAAAACAAATCAACAAGAATCGGCAAAGTATCTCTGATTAGATTTTATTCTAGTCCAATCACCTGCTCCAGCAGGGTTAGGAGGGAGTGTGCGTGTATGGCTGTCAAAACTCCAAAAACAGGTCAAGTATCTCTGGGGAGGCCAGTCATAAATTAGAACACTTGCTAAACAACCGGCCATTAAGTGAAGACCACTTAAGTGGCCATGCCCACCCAGTCACATGACCACCAAACCACACCTACTCGGTCATGTGACCAGCAAGCATGCCCAGCTAGCAAGCCACACCAGCCAGTCATGTGACCGGCAAATCACACCCACCCAGTCACATGAACAGCAAGCCATGCCCATTCAGTCACATGACCAGCAAGTCACATCCTCAAATTAGGCCACGCCCACAGAAATTTGAATTCCACCCCTGGGTGGGGGGCACCGAGGATGAGTTTGTAGCACCAAGGGGGCGGTGGACTGAAAAAGTTTGGGAACCACTGGTAAGCAGTAATAATGACCAGATGACTATCGAACCCTACAGTAAGCAAACCAGCATGCACATTATTATTTTCTTTAATTAAGAATTAGGACGTTTTTAAACAATGTATCTGACTGATTACTTTTCCTCCTTGCAAGGAAAAAAAATTGCAACCATAAATAAATTTTTTCTACCATTCTACAGAATGGATAGCAAAACCGGTGAAGCGAGATGGCAAAACAAGCGACACCCCAGTGAAAACTGGCTCAGAATAGAAAACATTTCAGCAATACGACAGTTGCATGAAATGGCCTTTTCAAATTTACAGCCTGTGAAGATGAATCTAATGTACCCACCGACTGAATGAGATGATATTTCGCCATTGGTTTTCTTGAACTTTTCTGAGATTGAGCCCCCTGCCCCCACCTCTCTCCCCCCGTTAACTAGCCAAACCTTTCCTGCAACTCCTTGTGGGACTCGTTTCTCAGGCGTAAACACCAGGCCCAGAGTGATCGGCCTGCCTTTTTGAGGCCGCCTGCTGAGTGGGAATCCCTCACGCATTTCCCATCCTGCAGGGAAACGGATCCTGCACACGTGACAGTCCCCATTCCAGGCTCTGCGCAACGTGAGCAGGGTGTGCGTGTGTGAGAGAGAAAGACCTGCTTTCTGGGGCGTATTGTGCCTTTACCTCCGAATGGTGGCCGGCTCTGACAAAGACGCAGAGGGGATCAAAGGCTCCTGTCCCGCAGGCCAGCAGGTGTGTTCGGTTGTATCGGTGTAAAGCACAGATGTGATTTGCACATTCCTCCTATAGGGGGAAGTAAAAATACAGAGGTAAAAAGTAGGCTGGTAACTTTTGAAGCAAGTCTCTTCCAGTTTTTAGTTTGGGCCAAGCAGACAGGGGGACGGCGACTGCTGGCCAAGGGACACCATCCATTCGGGAATCGGGTCTCGGGGCTCTTGAGTAATCTGGAGCTGGCTATTCAAGAAGCGGACCCGATTCCAAGGCTGCTCTGCCTGCTTTTAACCTCTCTCGTGTTAATCTGGCCTCGCTCTGCTTGAGGAGATTAGGAGGAGGGAAAAATACACAAACAAAGCAATCGAGGTACTGAAGGGGGATCCCTGATGGAAATCCACCCTCAGCCGTGGGAGGTCACTGGGTGATCACTGTCCATTCGTGACCTCTCAGCGCACAGATGATGGAGGAGGGAGAGCCGGATCCCTGCCTTGAGCCACAGGCGGAAAATGTCCCCAAGGAAGCAGAGGAGGGTGAGCATCTCTATCGGATGCTCTGTGCACAGAGAGAGGTGAGGAAAGGAGTGCAGGACACAAACGGATATTCACAATGACCTCATTCATTTTACTTTTCTTGGGACAATCTCTGCCATTTCCCTACGTCGCTCTTACAGTGAAACCACCCAAACCTCCAGCTAAGAGGAGAGTCTCACTCCTGGACTGGCGCTTCTGCCCCATGTCAGACAGAAGCCGCTTTCCAGTCTCAGAATGGCATGTTGTGGCTCAAACCAGATCAAAACAAGACCCTCCCGAACTCTAATTAGCAGGCAAAGACCAAGGAAAGCATTTCAGAGTTAATACAAACCATAGACCTTCCTTTGATGGTGCACTCTTCCACCTGCTGGGAGCTGCTGGGCCAGTGGATCTGCAAGAAAACAGGGCTCCAGTTAGAAGCTGCTACAACGATGTAGTTTTCTCATTAATTGTTAATGCAATGCTTGCTTTTCAAAAGCTTTCCCATAATTCAAAGGGTTATTTATTGCTACTGGCGTTACTGGGGAAGTCTGGAGTTGAAGTCTGCAGATCTTTAAAGTTGCCAAGATTAAAAAAACACCCTGCTCTAAAGATCCATCTAACATTAGACGGATTAATAAGGCAGAATTATGCGCCAAACCATCCTTCCCTGTATGGAGCACTTTGCGCAATGAAAGAGCAAACCTCTCTTATTTGTCATGAATGCCTCTAAACGCAAAGCCTGCCCATAAATCCATTAATAATACCCACCGGAATGCTTGATTACGCTGCCCTGGAAACAGGGGCTCCCTCCTCCTTTTAAGCCATCTCTCTTTCATTCCATCGCTCAAGCTAAGAGCCCTTACAGGTAGCACCGTCCTGCTTCCTGTTTCTGCACGATCTCTATGTTGCCACAACTAAGCAGCACAATTCTGCTTTGTTACACAAGCCCAGTCGCTGGCCAGTGCAATCCCTTAGTAAATTGCTGAGTGATGTTTCCTTTGATTATCAAGAGCTAACAATGGAAACCAGTATCTGACTCAAGTACGGAATGACAAAAATATGTATGTAGTAGAAGCAAAATTTTATCTATCCTATTATCCACCCATCCAATCGATTCTTGCTCTCCCCCCAAGTCTATGAAACGTATATGGTCTCTCAACTCACTCGTGGTGACTTACATGGACAACTTAGAGAAATAAATATTAATTTATATTTGGGTGTTGATCTATTTCTAGACCTGGATACTAAACCAATGAGCATACAGCAAGCAGGTGAGGAACATGGTAGCCTCCCCTTCATAAAGTGATGAACTGCAAGTGCAGCGGGAGCCAATGTATCTTGTAGGATCTGCTAATAAACTGAGCAAAGAAGAATCCGAACTAACAGACAGAAAATTAAATGAAAGATATTAACAGGAAAAATAATGCCAAATTATGTGTTCCATCAAAATCTCCTAAAAATCTGAAAATCTTGATCCAGGTTCACAAGGCTAGATTAAGCTCTTCTTGGAGATATATATATATATATATATATATGTATGTATGTATGTATGTATGTATGTATGTATGTATGTATGTATGTATGTATGTATAAGTGGTGCTTTATAGAGAACATCTGGAAGTATCTTCTCCAGATTCCTACCTCCAGAGGTTTGGCATGTAATGGGCAAAAAATATTTTGTATTACGGAATTTTGCATGTTATGGTAGGCATCTGAAGTATATGTATTTGGGTATGTATTGCTTTCGTGATATTCAAACGTTTCAAAAATATAAATATAAGTAACCCTATCTACATACACACGTTTATTTTACTGGTGTGAATCAAACTGATCTATTTCATGGTCCTGCCTGACACAGATTCTAGATTCACCAATCTTCACTTTCTCTTTGCCAAAGAGTATGATGTTAAATATCTCGCAAACTCAGAGTTTCTCACCAGCAAGTTATTGAGCCAACAAATGGATTTTATCAAGGATAAATCCATCTTCTACTTGAAGAAAGCTACTTGGCTAACTTTCTTCTGCACAAGTATACAGACAACCCAAAAATAAATTTACAGTTCTTTCATAACGCAGTGCTTTTTCTTGATTGCTAGTGCTTATTTGCTAAATATTTTCCACATAGAGAATGCTAAATGAGTTCGTAGTACACATAAAGCCAGAAACTAATTGATTATAAATGCCTCCCCCCCACCATGATTTCTCTTTCAAGATATACAAACTCTGAAAATGACTCAGAATGACCACCTCCCATGGCTTCGTAGGGAGTGCTTGCCAGGATAAAAACCTTTTGGCTAGTTGTCCATCTTAACAGTTTACAGAATCATAGTAACCTTATGCCACCAGACTTGAAATTCTAGAACTAGAAAACCTTGAATTACGCCGTCTTCGGTCTGACTTAAGCATGGTATATAAAATCATACATTGCAATGTCCTACCTGTCAATGAATACTTCAGCTTCAACCATAACAACACAAGAGCAAACTCAAGGTTAATTGCACCAAACTTGATTGCAGGAAATACGACTTCAGCAACAGAGTGGTCAATGTCTGGAATACTCTACCCGACTCTGTAGTTTCTTCCCCAAACCCCAAAAACTTTAACCTTAGACTGTCTACTATTGACCTCACCCCTTTCCTAAGAGGTCTGTAGGGGCGTGCATAAAGCGCACCAACGTGCCTACCGTCCCTGTCCTATTGTTTCTCTTATTCTTTTATTTTTCTTATATGTACCCATTTCATGTATTCACAACTATGTATACACTTATACTTATTATCTTGTAAACAATTGGCAAATCAAATAAATAAATAAATAAATAAGTAGTTTGAAGTACTTTCTAAATCCCATCAGTAGTTGTGTGGCATCCACCATGGTTTGTATTTTAAAGTGAACAAAGGCAGACAAACAATTTATGCTTTGATATCTACGTTGAAGCAACAGGAGCTGGCTGGTCTGCTTGATCATGTGTGGAACTGGAGGGAGGGAGAAGCCAAACCGAAGGTTCCTTTCACATCACAACCTGAGCGAGACGCAACAGGAAGACCAACGTTGAAACCCCTGGGAGGGTGCAGTCCTAGGCTGGGTCAAGAGAGCTGGGCAGTCGGAATCAAGGGAAGCCACCCTCCCTGCCTCTCCTCCACTCCTCGGGACTAGAACGTGGCGTTGGATTCTGAGGGCTGCATTGCAACAAGGGCATGAGGACAACGGGGCTTGTCCAGAGAGAGGGTGGTCGTGAAGGCAAAACATGTGAGGAACATTCAAAGGCCTCTTTCTTGGGGCCCTCAGTTGGCGCTGGGGATTGCCAGGAGACATGGCACAGGACTTGGCAGGGTTCTGACCACTCTCAGCCACCTCCATAGCCAGGGGGCTCTCAGGTACCGCAAGGGGAGTTTGGAAAGGACACAGGAGGAGAAGGATCTAGGCAGTCGGTCCCCCGTGGCAGAAGGTGGCTGAAAGCCCGAGGAACAAATCCTGCCGCAGCCTCTGCATGAAGGGAAAGATAGGACGAAGGAGGCTCCTCAGGAGAAACCGGCCTGTGGGGCCAGGGTGACAAACCAAGGGCTTGGGAGGAGGGGGCGAATCCCGGTCCAACCCTGGGCCTGACTTCCTTCTTATTCCCTGACAGGCCGTTAGACTGGTGCAAGGCTCCCCTCCGGTTCCTGGATCTTGGATTGGTCTGCGTGGAGTCTGGGATGGTTCGTTTCCCGCTAACTCCCCCATTCCTGTGCAATCCCGAGATGAAGGAGGCCCCTTTGAAGCCCTTAGAAGTGACCTCCTGAACCCAGGACGGTTGGCCCAGGAGGACAGAGGCTCCTTGGCTTGCAGGAGAGGAGGCTGCGGGGACGGAAAGTAGCTTTCAGGTAGAAGGTGGGACGGCACTGAATGGCTCCAGAAAAAGGACGAGAGACGGTGGCTTTTGATTCAGTCAGTTCCCAGGAAGCCTTGTCTAGTGGCTAGAGCTGTTCAGCAGTGGAACCGGGGATCTTGGGGGGAGGAAGATCTTCTACTGGAGAGGCTGGCAGGCCGTCAGCTGCGGATACGGCACCGAATGATGTCCCACTCTCCACTTTCATGAGGACAGCCAGTTTGGTCCAGTGGCGAAGGCGCCAGGCTAGAAAGCGGGAGGCAGTGAGTTCAAGTCCCATCTTCGGAATGGAAAAACAAAACAAAAACCAGCTAGGGATTTGGGCCAATCAGCAGGAGAGGGTGTGTTCTAGTCCCGCCTTATCCCCCAAAGCCAGCTGGGTCTCTCTGGGCCAGTCCTTCTCTCCCACCTCACAGGGCGGTTGGGGAGGGGGGGGGAAATAGGAGGAGGAAGGTGTCTAGGAGATGTTCACTGTCTTGAGTATTCTTTACTCTTTATGAAATCATAAAGGTGGGATACAAATAAATAAAAATGATTCAGTAGAGAAACATGAGGCCGCACAGAACAGCGGTTGGTGACAGTGAAGCAGGCAATTCCCAAGCGACCCAAAGGAGGCAAGATTAGAGCAGAAAAGGGGGCGAGGCCTGCAGGTTCTAGTGCAAACAAATTAAACAAATTGAACCTTATGAGATATGTCCTTATGCACCCATTTTCCCTTCCTGTTTGCTTCCTCCCTCCTGCTCTCATTCCATTAATGAAATAGGTTTAGTATGATTATTTCTGATGCATTTAATTCCCCCTCTGTCTGCTTTGTCCCATCTCATTCCCATCAGCTAACCATGATTAATTCAATTAACTAGACCAAGCATGATTAATCCCACAATATTTAATGCACTCCCTGCTTATTTAGTTCACTCCAATTCACTCAATGAAAACCACTTGCAACGGCTGCTATTCTCTGGGCACAAAGGAGATCAAAGGGGTGGGGGGCCATTTGGGAAGTCCCTGTTTTCAGTTGCAAGGGAGTGGCTGAGATCTGGGATAATTTTGTACTCTTCCCTCCTTAAATATTATACTGGTGTCCTGCTGAGTGGGACCACCAACTCCATATACACATTGACTTTATATATCATTCATTCGAGTGTTTACAGCTGCAGCTGCCCGTTGATCTTGAAACCCCATCTCCCGCAAATCCGTTAAAGATATTTCTTTAAAGGTTTTCATACTTTTAAAAAGCAAAAGGAAAAGACTGGGATTTTAAGCAATTCACAATGCGAATGAATAAACCTGCACAGTATAGTAATAATTAATTGGCTAACCCATGGGGTGAAGTACAATCAGTGGTACACGACAAACTACTCCTAAAACTAAAATCCTACGGTATCTCTGGACACCTGCATAACTGGATAGAAGCATTCCTGTCAAACAGACAACAAATGGTCAAAACTGGGAGCATCCTATCAAATTTTGTACCTGTCAACAGTGGTGTCCCACAAGGCAGTGTTCTAGGACCAACTCTCTTCATACTCTACATAAATGACCTCTGTGATCATATCAAGAGCAACTGCATTCTCTTTGCTGATGATTTAAAGCTATTCAACACCACTGACAATACTGCTACCCTTCAAAAACATCTTGACTATGTATCAGAATTGTAAAACAAATGGCAACATCAAATCTCAACAAACAAATACTCTGTCCTACATATTTTGGCAAAAAACAATCAGAAAATAAAATACAGCCTGAATAGTCAAGACCTTGTTGATGATCCAAACTCTGTCAAGGACCTTGGAGTACTCATCTCTAATGATCTAAGTGCTAGAGCCCACTGTAACTACATAGCCAAAAAGGCGTTAAGAGTCGTTAACCTAATCTTACGTAGCTTTTTCTCTGGTAATATTGCACTACTAACTAGAGCATACAAAACATTTGCTAGACCAATACTTAAACACAGCTCATCAGTCTGGAACCCACATTATGTATCTGATATTAACACAATTGAAAAAGTCCAGAAATATTTCACAAGAAGAGTTCTCCACTCCTCTACTCGTTGCAGAATACCTTATGCCACCAGACTTGAAACTCTAGACCTAGAAAACCTAGAACTACGCCGTCTTTGGTCCGATCTAAATATAGTATATAAAATCATACATTGTAATGACCTACCTGCAAATGAACACTTCAGCTTCAACCATAACAACACAAGAGCAAACAATAGATACAAACTCAAGGTTAATTGCACAAAACTTGATCACAGGAAATATGACTTCAGCAATGTCTGGAATACTCTACCTGACTCTGTGGTTTCTTTCCCAAACCTCAAAAACTTTAACCTTAGACTGTCTACTATTGACTTTACCCCCTTCCTAAGAGGTCTGTAGGGGGCGTGCATAAGTGCACCAATCATGCCTACCATCCCTGTCCTGTTGTTTCTTTTTATTTTTCTTATAAGTATCCATCTCATGTATTCAAAACTGTGTTTATTCTTATACCTGTATCTTGTAAGTGATTGACAAATCAAATAAATAAAAAAATAAAAAAATCTTGGACAGATAGATAGACCCTTCCAAACACAATGTAGTATCCTTTGAACCAAACGTTCTCTGATGAATAGCGGTAATCCTGTCTCACAGGGCATCTAACAACAATGGGCCCACGGAGGAGGCCAAGCAATCAAGAGGATGTCAAACACAAAAAGAAAATAAACAGCCACCCCTCTTTCAATTACGGTAATTCAGTGGAAAAGTTAGAACGGTCATCTGCCAGGGAAATGAGTATTTTGGAATGATATTCTGCTCAGTCAAAGCTCTTGAGGGAGGTGCTCCTTACAGGCCACATCTGAACACTTGGACATCCAATACACACACACACACACACACTTTTCTTATGCTTCACAAACACAGTTCCTCCATTAATGTAGGATATGGAAATTGTACTGTACCTCTCTGTAATTTTCACTGACTCGGTCTAAGCTGAGAGAATAGATCAGGTTTTTTCCTCCAAGAAACAGCCGGTCTTGATACTCGTCCACAAGCATCACACGAAGGCCAAGCGATCCAGATGGACTATGAAAAACCGATGTCCGGTTCTTGTCCCACAGCTCTGAAACAGAACCAGACTCGGCGTTACAAACACGGGGGGACGACGACACGGGGAGGCTTGGAGCACTCGGCTCGGCTTCTCCTAGAAGCCAGGTAAATCACTGCCTGGCTTTTACTTTCAAAATTCTTTACAGGGCTACACATAGGCTTTCTTAATGCAACATGTCTTCTGTACAACTGTGCCTCAATGCATACAAAGGTTTTATTCATAGAATTGCAGACTATAAAGCACCTTGGAGGTCATCTAGACTATATCTGACTAGTGCAGAAATCCTGCACTGCCCCAGAGAGAAAGAAACATTGCTCTTTCAAGGACTCTTCTACACCTGTAGGAAAGATCTGCTGTTAAGTGCTAGAAGCGTGTTCAAACGTCTGGAGTTTTTAAGAATTCAGTTAGCGCCTGCCAGCTCCGGATCTTGCAGGACGGAGGCAGTTGCCGTGATTCCCAAAAATGCTGCCACCTGAAGGGTCAATTTTTAAAGTTCTGCATTTATCTATAGGAAGAGCAGCCCCTGCATCTAAATAAGGCAAATTGAAATAGTTGTTTTATGCATGTTGAGAATAAAAGAGGCAAAAGAACGAGCTGAAGATGAACCTTCTCTGTGAAGATGAGGAGAGATGCCCTTCTCGCCCGCTGGTGAATCTAGTAGCACTCTTAAAAACACCTGGGCAGGTTTTCTCCCTTTTCTTGCTGGCTTGCCCGCTGCCTCCTCCTCACGCCTCCTACCTTCTGCTCTCCAGGGAGCTCAGCAGAACTTGGGCTTGGGTGGTTTTGGCAAAAGCCAAAAAACCCAGCGGCAAGAAGCAGCGGCAAGTCAATCCTCTCTGTTGGGAGGAAGCTAGGCCATTTGTTTAGCGGCTTCCACTTCCTTTGAGCCCTTTGTTATGTCGTCGTAGGGTTTAAAGTGGCCTCTGGGAAGCATTTTTCTGCTTTCATCTGAATAACAAAAAGCTACACAAAATGACCCAAAGGCCTCCAGTGCTCATTAATTTCTAAAACTGTTAACTTGGAACAGTTGATTCACACCAGTGGGGGTATGCTACCGGTTCGGACCGGTTGGGCTGAATCAGTAGTAAAAAAAGCCCACTGAGAGGAGAAAGGAGAGAAAAGCACAGGATCGGCCCTCCCAGCCGGCCCTGTGCTTTCCTCCTCCTTATCCTCTCAGCTGATGGGCGCTGCAGAGTCTCAGCTGGTGTGGAGAAAGCTGCGCACCAGTGTTAGGCAAAGCATGCCCACCAAGCCACGCCCACCGAACCAGTGGCAAAGCCATTTGAATCCCACCACTGATTCACACCTCTGTTTGTCCGTTTCAAGTGCCTAAACTACTATCAACTTAATCAACAGGCACTGAGTAAATATTAATTTACAAATGATACTTTGTCCAGAATTGGAAAGAGCTTTCTTATGGTAAAAAGGTGAAAGCTTTTACTAGTTTATTTTGCTTAGCATTTAGTTTACTTTGCATATTCTTTAGCCTTTTGAAAAATCTTTTTCACTTTCATTAGTTCCACAGATTATTCTTTCAAAATGTATTTATTTCAAACTGTTGATTAGAATTTAGAATTTAGAACACACTAAACAATCAGCAGTTTATTTTTGCAACTCTCAGCTTTCCAAGCAATACGATATTAACCTGCTTGATGGAATCATTTATGAAACTCTGGTAACATGAGGAGGCATTGTAACGGCATCTCCTATTTCAACTATTAATTCAGGAAAACATTGATAAATGGGCCTACTGAAATCTGGTTATACATATCAGGATACTGGCACACTGCCAAGGAATATAATTTATTAGGATTTTTTAAATGCCTAATGGAGGAGTGAACAAAAAAAGGACTTAACAATTTTTTAAAAATGAAAATTATTAACAAAGACGTAAACAGGTGGAAAAAGGAAACAAGAGTTGGGAATTATAAAATAAATACTCTAATCTCTAAAGCATAATTGCAATGAAATCTCATTTGATCAATGTAAATAAAACAACTGATTAACATTCACCAGATTGCCCTGCTTTGTCATTTGCATCTTTACAATTACAACCTTTTGAAAATTGATTTTAAAAGTATCCACGAAAGCCTCTTCCTTTTAAAACCAGAATTGTGCTTAGTTTGGGGTGCCTCAAAGTATGAACCTGGCATAATCCTATGCCACCTTCTTACATCACTGCTTTCCTCCCATAAGGCCTGGGAAGATGATCAGAAGGTGAAAAAGTGAAGTCCCAGGAGGAAAAGTGGTTGGAATCGGCCATCTCTTGAGTTCAGGGCATACTTCAAAGATAGGTCTCTCTCTCTCTCTCTCTCTCTCTCTCTCACACACACACACACACACAAAACCCCAAGCCCTCTTCTCTCTTATTCCAGAGTAAGGGGGAAAGAATAATGGATGTAGTTATGGGAAGGCAATTTCTGGTTAAATGTCAGAACAGTTTGGCAAGGGGACTAATTGCCAGGGAACTGCTGGGATGGATGGCATCAGGCAGAGACAGAGGAGGCTTTCATGGGTATTCCTGCAGGGAGGAGGAGTTTAGAGTTGATGCTCAAAATGGTTTCACGATTCCAGGAATCTCTGCATTGCAAAACATTCGGCATACTGCATTACTAGCTCCAGAAAACCTACTACTGATAATACACGTCTGAAATACTTTTTGGATTTTGAAGGGCGTTGTTGCCTTCTTGAATATCGGCACCTGGAATGTACATGCATTGTTTAATGGAATACTAAGTTTGTCGTCCCCGGTTTTTACTAGGCATATAATGTACTATTGCATTAATTGTATGTCTAATTTCTGTGCAAAAGAAGTCTTTATTTCAGAACCCATTTATCTTTTGTTGGTCTGTTTCATGACTTCACAGTGTGCCCCTAACAACAATTCTGCAAATTGCTGAGAGCTCACTTACACCTCCACATCATCAAATCTATTTCATTTGGGCACTTAGCTATATAAAACAAGTGTCACTGTTTACGATAAAGGAACCTTGTACTGTAATATTATTATTATTCTTCCATTCAGTCAGGTACAATTCTGGACAAGTCCCTGAGTTTTCTTGGCAAGGTTTTGTCACTGCCTCTTACTTAGGGTTTAGAGAAAGTGACTGTGTAATGACCCGGGGCGTGGCACAAAAGCAACAAAGTCACAAAATAGGTAAAGTCCCTCCAACTTGGCCCCCAATATCCAGTTATCCTCAGCTGGAGATCAAACTCTTCCAAAAGTTTACAAAGGAAAGAAATGCAGTCCGAACCCAAAGTACAGATAAATTAGAAATAAAAAAAACCAACACAAACCATGCTGAAGTAATTAACATGACAGGCCAGGATAATAAATTGCAGACTTCCAAAGATAACGAAGCACACAGTTGGGAGGATGCCAAAACCCAGATAAGCCTCGACAAAGATAATGTACCCTTTGCTACCAGCTAGGTGCTGTGTGAAAACGTCCTTCTTATATCCTGTTCTCCCAGCTGCAACTAATGAAAGGGATCAGGGCCCTTTCCTCTCCTGTAAGCCACATTGCTCCCTTCTCTGTTTCTCCTTGCGTGCCCTAGGATGAAGAGGGGGTGGGCCTGGGACTTCCTCTGAATGCCCAGCCAGACTGTGCCCTTCCCCCGTTTCTTCCACAGCCACCGGAGCCACACTCCCACTCCCTGTCAGCTCCTCAATCTCCCCTTCAGAATCAGACTCCACAAGGGCATGACAGACTGGCCCAAGGTGACCCAGCTGACTTTACACCTAAAGCAGGACTAGAATTCATGGTCTCCTGGTTTCTAATCTGATGCCTTAACCATTCCAAACTGGCTTTCAGTAACACACAATAAAAGGACAGAATTCATGCTATTTGACAAGAATATAATTAATATATAATGAACATCAAATATAATTGTGGTGGCTGAAAGCTCACATTATACATTTTAGTAAATTTTAGGAAAAACGTGGTTCATAAAATGCAGTTCAGTCTTCTACTTATTCAGGCAGACAAATCCTTGGGGATAATGATTTATTCAGTCAGGATTTAGTCAGGATATGCTTATTTCTAGCTGAGACTGAGTGGCATTCTTTCCATAGCATTTGGACACGCAAGCAAAGCTTCTTCTTTCAGAAAGAAGATTCTGTGTGTGACAGAGGGAGTCCAAAGGATGCACCATGTAGTAGCCTAAGAAGTAAGGCGGTGAATAGAGTGCAACTTTGAAAAACTGAATCCAGAGTGGATAAAAAAGAAACAACACATAAATCAGGAGTAAAAATGCCATTTCTTTGCAAGCATCTGACTTTGTCTGAACTGGGAAGCCAAGCAGGTGTAAGCTTGATTATTATTTGGATTGGGAAGTGTGTGTGTGTGCGTACCAAAAGTGAAGCTTGATTCAAGGGCATCTTTATCTTTTTACCTTGTCAAACCAAGGTCAGTTTTTCCTGCATGAAAAAGAATTTTTGACTGATGCAATCGGTAGAAAACAAAACAGACATGGTCTGAGATTTCAACTGATGTAACCACCACAAAAATAGCCACTTATTCCGGACTTCCGGTTTGAGCTTCTTCAGCGACAGACCGAAACCTTGTCTCTGCGAGGCTTCAATCCGTGCTAGCTGCTGGAGCGCCCCGAGCCGGCTGGTTTCACGGCTAAGCCACCCCGTAGAGGTGGTGAAGAGGGGGGGAGACTGCCAGCAGGGTTGAGGAGAGCCGCATCTCTCCTCCCCAGCTGGCCATTTCTCCCTTTCCCGAAGGTGGTTGCAGTGGTGGTCAGAAATGGCCACCACAAAGAAGAACTCGACCGGAAAAGAATGTGCAGGAGGAAGATAAGAAGAGAAAGTTTTGGTTGACCGGGTCAAAAGCAACAAATAAGGTACCCTGGAATTGAAACTGTTAAAAAACAATAACATTGTTCCCTAAGAAGATTTTTAAGCTGCGAAGGAGAGAGAAAAGGGAAAAGATTTGGTTTTCTCCTTTTCCTATACTGACAGCTAAGAGACTTAAGCAAGAAATTGGAAAAAAATCCACTTTGACATCAATAGGCATTTAATGCTGAAAATAAAAAGTCAAAGGGATAATAAAGATTTCTGGATAATTAAAAGCTTTTGAAAACAGGAAAGGAGAGAGGAAGAATAAAAGGGCAGGATCTGGAAGGGAGGAGACTGCCTGGAATTAAAAAAGAACTTACAGCAAAATCTCAACAAGACTTCCAAAAGATACATTCTAACTGAAATATCGCAACAAAAACCACAGGAAGAGAAAGTCGAAAAAGAAATAAGAAGATATAACTCGGGACTATCTGGATTACTTGATGATTTCTGGATTCTTGGTTGTTTTGAATGACTAAAATCAATCGGGTGGTTGTTTAAAACTTTTTAAAATGGCTCCACTTTAAAATGGCTCCACTAGAACTAAAAATGGAACTTAAAAAGTACAAAGAAGATGCACAAAAAGGGAGAGGTTCTTTTGGCTTCGTATTTCAGTTTTTAGAAATGGAGATTTGGAATTATGAGAAACAACAAGAAATGCCTGCAGAACAAGAAGATTGCGACAAAGAAGAAGCCATCTTTAATGAATCTTAGATGGGGGGAAAAAAGGAAAGGGGAGAAAGAGAATGGAAAGTTTAAGATTGGGAAAAACAACTCCAAAAGAAAATATAGTGAAAAATAAGTATAAAATCAGAAAGCAACAGAAGAGGGAAATGCAGAAGAGAGAATTAGAACTAGAGAGACAAGGGGGTAAAAGGGGGAGGGAGAAGATGAGAGGGAAGAAAGGAAAAGAAGTTATAAAGGACAGAAGCAAAATATAGAGAAACAGGGTCTATTTAGAGATAATGGGTGAAAACTTAATGGAAAAAGGGATTCTGCAAAGGCACATAAGATAGTATGGTTATATTAGAAGCAGAAATAATTTTAGAAAATATGAAACAATGTATGATTAAAATGTCTGATAAAATAGCTATCATAATTCAGTGGAATGCTTGTCAATAAATAAATGTAACAAAAGGTATATTTAATGATTTATAAAACATATGTGAAGAGAAATAAGGGAAAAATTAATTATGGAGATTACATGTGTTTTTAAGGAAGTATATTATTTAATTGAAAAGAAGTGTTAAAGATGTTATGGTTTTAATGATTATTAATGATAGAACTGAACTGGAATGGAATAAGGGTTTATAATTACATATATTTACAATCTTTCTTTTTTTAAAAAAAGAATATAGTGTGTATTACAAGAATGTGCCAAGCAGAATTTGATTGGAAGTTATGTATTATGTATTATATTGAAGGTCATAAACTTAAGGTATATATTGAAGTTTAAATAAGAGTTGAATGGATGTAATTAAAAGATATAAAGGTGTCATACTCCAGTTAGTAACTACAGAAGAAAATTTGTTTAATGAGAAAAGATAATATGAAATTGAAACAGAACAGACAAAAGTATAAATATAATGATTTGAATTGAGATGAGATAATCAAAATAAAATTGAGAAAATTAAAAGAGGGGAAAAACTATATAGAAAATGTAAAATAGTATAAGATATGGAAAAGAATACAAAAAGGAGCATGAGATTGAGTTTTGTGTCTGTATAAAGAAGTTCAACCCGGGACCATGCTATTTTCAAAAAAGATGTTTTACCTGTATTTTGTGTGTGAAAACCCAAATAAAACTTTATTTAAAAAAAAGCCACTTATTCCAAAACACAGGAATTTATTGACTTATGAGAGATAAGGTCACATGTTTCTTATCTCAAAAGGCCAACAAAAAATTAACAGTTGGTATAAATTACAGTTTCTTTCTTTGGATATCCAAACATTAGCAGGAATTTTTGTTGCATCCAAAGAATAATCTCCTATTGCCAAAGCCCATTAAAATGTAGTTATCATTTTCCCCAGGCTACATAAAGGAGCTGCACATTGCACGATCAATTTGTTCTTTGTACATTGTTTTTGCAATCTTTAATCATCAATTGTCATATTTTCTCAGGATTTCATTGCAGCTGCACATTCCTGGGAACAACTGCAGTTGCTTTACAGAGATGTAAATCGTTCCTGTTACACGACTACCCTGTTTGGCTCAAAAAGACATTTTTCCTTTTAAATCTAATGCATGGCACAATCCTGGTAACCATAAGCAGAGATGTGAGAATGAGTGTTACCACGAGATTAAGCTAAGCAAAGGTTGCATTTTTTAAAAGCAAGAAAAGCAGTTGTCCTTTTGTCCCAATGTTCAAAATGTTTTGACTAATCCAGCTGCTAAATGCTAACTATCTTTTCCTTATGAAAAAGGAGTTAAGACATGATAATGGGTAGCACACTGGTGCAGAAATTACAGGGGACAAATATGGCTTACACAGAAGTTCACAGGTGGCCTATGGAATATTCTGAAAACATCCCATATTGAGAAGCTTTTGAAAATATTATTTTTTCAAAGCAATGCCCCACGGGGATTAGCAATAGCAATAAGACTTATATACCGCTTCACAGGGCTTTCCAGCCGTCTCTAGGCAGTTTACAGAGTCAGCATATTTGACCCCAACAATCTGGGTCCTCATTTTACCCACCTCGGAAGGATGGAAGGCCGAGTCAGCCTTGAGCCTGGTGGGATTTGAACAGCTGATAGTCAGCAGAAGTGGCCTGCAGTGCAGCACTCTAACCACTGCACCACTGAGGCTCTAGGAATTGCTAGGAATAACGGAATATATTTTTTGTGCCATTAGGTCAATGTCTTTATTGCTCCATTTTAAGAATGAGACACTCATTATTAAAAGGGTTAGGTGGGTCTAATTCGTCTGCGCGTTTCTGTCTGCCTTTTTATAAAGAAGAGCAGGATGGAGATGATGTGACTGGGTCAAAACTTCCAAGCCATGGCAGGGAAGTGACACGTATTCGTACAGAATCACGCAGTGCCCATGTACCTCAACAGATGCAAAGAGAAGCTCAGTTTTAGCCTCCTCCTCTGAACCATGGAGAATCTGAGATTTGTGTTAGGGATACAACACCCTAGCAGAACGTGCAACGGCAGTCAAGCAGACAGAGAGTGTGTGAGAGATAAAGCGTTGTTGTAGCTTTACAATCAGTAAGACAGATACACTGTGCAATTAAATAGTTTTTATTCCAGCAAGAGTTATAGCATAGTCAAACGGTCCATATGTCATACACTAAGTTCAGTCAGTCCGAGGGTTATTCAGTTTGCAAAGTCCAGTGTAGAAAATAGGTCGTTCAACTCACAAACAATCAGTCCAATGATGTATCTCTTTTGCAGTCAGAGATATGAAGCAAAATCAAACCTTCTTTTCTTCTCTCAGCAAACGCATGCAGTAATCACCATCAATCCTTCTCTGTCAGCATTCCAGTAAAAGCCGGCGAACAGTGAGCACTCTTGCTCCCTCTTATGGCGATTTACAACCGCACTCAAATACTTGGCTTACAGTTTAAAGTGACACACACATTTAAACTAACAAACATATATTATATTTAGCCAAACTAAGTTAGGTAACCAATGTTATCCCTAACATTTTGTACCCAGGGCAATGTCCCTTCAAATGCGATTCCTACAATCTTGGGTATCCTGGTTGGTATTAAGGACAGACATCTGCCCTGATGTGGGTGAAGGGCCATCGGGGTTTACCCATCTCTTACAGGACAGTGCCAGATTTACAGCCCGCTCCTCCAATTTCTCTCTTGGATGTACGGTGCCTTAAAAGTGAGAGTTTGTGGCTTGACTGCCCAATTTAAGCCTTGCTTTCACGGGGTTGGCATGTCCTCAGGAGTGCCGAGTTCATGAAATCAGAAGGCAGCTGACTGATATTCATGTTTATATTCAGCCGTTTATAGTCATGGAAGTGGTTTGGAGCAAGGGCCTAAACTTAACGGATGGCTTGGGCTTGCCTGGAAGACGGGAAGGATGGCTGCTGAGATCTCAGGCCCCAGAGGAGCAACTCAAGTGGGCTTGGTTGGCTTCCTCGTCCCTCTGCCTCGTGTTGCCAAGAACATGTAAAGTACAGAAAACATGTCAGCTGGTCTCGGTGCAGACTCTTATTACTTGCTGAAAATTATTATTCGCTTGGTACAATTTCATAACATGTTCAAAGTAGATCTGTATTCCATAAGCAACAAGATTGTATCACATGCAGATGTGGAAAGAAAGTGACTGGTTCTTATTTAATAACAGATCAGAAGCAAGAGAGACACCCAAGGCAGCCTCCTCTATGTACCAAACGCAACCGCTTAGGCTCCTTATTTAACGGTGACAACTTTTAGTGGCCTTATTCCTGCAATATTTTAGGCCTGCCAGGAGGGAGGGATCAAAGCCTTCAGTTGCCTGCTATTTCCCCTCCCTTTGAAAGCTTCGGTTTACTTGCAGGCAGATGCTGGAGCCCTAAGTGGAGCAGAACGGTTTCTCTCTGGAGCCAACTGCCCAAGCAAGGGAAACCTTCAGTCCACGCTTCCTTTATTTAAATGTTTGCTTTGCCCTTCTTTGGAAGTAAAAGAAAGGCAGTTGCATTTTAGCTTCCCAAAAATCACAGGGCTGGATGTCTGGGTGTCAGTGGCCTTTGGCAAGGTGTAGATGCCTTCGGTCTCAACTCTAACGATAGAAATGTTAAGTATGACTCAGTTGTGAAAACACCAGAATATCCTGCAAATGTAAGATCACCTTATAATTTAACTTAAGTAAGGATTGCAGGAAAACGACTTTAAAATTACAACTCTGAAGAATGTTTCCAATGGTGAGGCCATCTGACTACAACTATACAGTTACGTCATGTTACAGTTAAGAAAGTGGCACTTAAGGATATATCGGTGAGAGTGCAGAAAAGGTAACTATATATGAAATTACCTAAGCAAGGAGAACTGTCTCTCTCCAGCTGTGATCAGTGTGACCATCGTTTAGGAAGTTTTCTGGGCAGCCAAACAGGTGGGCCTGGCTATTTCCTGCCTTTCTTGCGTTTGGCTTGCAGGTTCACCCAGTCAGGCAATTCCCCAGTTGCCTCCCAGCTAAGAACTAACAAGGTTTGAGCCTGTTCATTACGTTTTCAGAGGTCAACCAAGGTGAGGGGTGTTCTGTCACTTTCTAAAGCTGATGACATTAAAGGAGAAGCTGGAACTTCTGCTTGGCTCTGTGTGGTCCAGGTCAGTGCAACGATGCATTGTGTGTGTGTCTTCTTCATTTCTGATACAATTGGCATCTTCCATAGATTGTGGCTTTGTAAAATGCTGCCATCCATATTGGGCAGAGAAACATTTGGAATTTTAAGGTTCTATGAAAGGGAACCTCATAGAAAAGCTGTTGAAATAGAGATGAGTGATCCTCAAACCACCTTTTGACCAGACAAAACTGGTAAGGTTGATTTCCACCACCTTCCTTAGCTTTGCCCGGTGTTGTCTGTCACCTGAGCCTGCCTTTCAACCAAAATACTAGGCCGCAATGCCAACCCACACTGGGGACCCAGTTGTTAGCCAGTTCTGGCTAGCTGAGCGCATCCAACGACACCAACACTCTGGTGTCAGAAGGGACCATGGAAACTTCTTAATCCCAGAATACACGGACAGACTCAACTATAGTTCAGCTGGGAAACAATGAACATCTTACCCTAAGCTAGAACACCAGGTAATCCTGGAAGCTGGACATTCAGATAAACCAGCCCCTCAACAGAGACTTGAAGATAAACTACATTTGCACACCATCCAAAAGAAACAATAAACAAGTTAAAAAGGAAACAGAGACCAGAACTCCGCCTCTCCAGTAGCCAACATCCAGATAAGCAGGCAAATAATTCAGGAGAAAAAAAACACCCTAATCATGAAGAAAACGACTAAACCCCTCTAAGACTGGCTGGGAAAGCTAGTGATAGGGAGCAAACCCCACTCGCATGAGCACTGATGATATTACATAGGCAGGTAATGAGATGTCTGCAAGCAAGCAACCAAGCCCAGAAAGCACCAAGGACTCCACAGGATATAAACTTGCTCTATTTGATCAGATTAAAATAAAATTCTTTTCTTTCCCCACGTTCTGGAACATTTTGTGGATTTTTTGCTGATAGCAGGATTGAAAAGTTGATGTTTTATGGATTTGCCTACAGATAATGGCATGAATCTGAATTGGAATCACTTCATGAACTTCTATAAAGTGGATCCCTCTCCCCACACACCCCCATGTGAGGCCACTGTTTTAATGTTATCAAAAGATGTGGATACTTACTTCTTATTCTTTCCTTCTCCTTTTAACAATCTTGACCTTTAGTCCTTTCAAATAAGGTCCATAAGTTGGTCTCATTTCTTTTCTTTATACTTTCTCACAAAATTCTTCAAATGCTTAACAAACCTCTTTTGTAAATCCAATATAGGAAAATTATCCAAGTCACTCTCTTGGTCTATTGTTTATAAATTCCTTTTAATTATTGACACATCAGCCCGTTGCTTTTGCATTTCCTGGGTAACAATATTTGCATGTCATTGTCATTCTTACATCCACTTTCAAAAGTCTCACTCACGTCAGGCAATACTTGGTTGCTCTTACATAACATCTTTTAAACATAGTCTATCTATCTACATTAGTTTCCCCTACTGTCCAATTTCTAAAGTCTATTTTTTTTTAACAAAGCAAAGCAAAGGCAGTTTCCCACAAGAAAAATGAGAGAAAATACTTTTCTTCATGTCAAATACTGCGTATATCTTGCTACTCTGAAATACCCAGAATGCATGCCTTTGAACTTTTGATCAATTCTAGCATGCAAAGCAATTGAGGGATAGATTTAAAGCTGCAGTAACTACCAAGAGAAGCAGTATGTTTGGTATAGTTTTATGTACGGCATTGATTTTTATGCCTCGGTTGAAACTATTTACATATGAAGAAACTGGTAACACTCCAATTAATGGAAAATTCAATGACAAGTATTAGATTACTTTCAAAACAGAGCTGCTTGAGTGGGGGTTGGACTAGAAGACCTTCAAGATCCCTTTCAACTCTGTTATTCTGATGTTTTTGAAAAAGAAAAAAAAATAGAAAAATACTATTTTAAACCTTTCTCCTTAGTCCAAATTCTTTACCATATTCTGTCTTTATGTCAGATGTTTCACTGCATATATTCACATTCTCTATTATAAGCAGAACCCATATTGTTTATGTTCCTTGAAATACCAGATTTAGAGGTAAATTTCAGTTAAGCCCTGTAGCTTAGTGACAAGTAACTTCTGTTAAATATTTACTTTATTTGCTGGGGTGAATTAAAATGAATTATTTTATGGTTTTACAAAGCACTCTGTATGTGTGGAGACAGAGATACCTCTTGGGAATGTTCTGTGGATAGACAAACTATGAAAATTATCTATCAATCATATATGCAATAAATAATACAGTAGACCAAAACTATAAGAACAAAGTAGATGATTTGAAGTATTAAGATTTGAAGTAATTCTATGATGATGACAATGCGCCACCAAAATCATTTTCAACTCCTAGTGACCACATAAATACTTTTCCTCTAAGACCCCTCTTAAATCAATCTGGTCCATTGTTAAGCAACTCTTAGTGTTAGGAAATTTTTCCTGATGTCCACTTCAAATGTACTTTGTTGTGATTTAAAGTTGCTGTTTCTTCTCTGAAAAAATATGCCTTGCCTTCTATATAACAGCCCTTCAAATACCATATCTGCCCACAGCCCCCTCCTCTCCAGGCTAAACACACCCAATTCCTCTGACCTTCCCCTGGGAAGTTGAGGCCTCCTCTTCTGACCACTGCAGGACAGAGAAGAAGAATGGCTGCTTCTGAGCTTGAGCCTTCCCTTCCGGGGAGGCAGCTAGGATCCCATTAGCGTAGTAGAGCATTGTCCGGTTGGCTCTTGGTCAGCTTGTGATATGTCAAGACACTATGAGATTGTGGTTGTTGTTGTTGTATGTACTGTTGCTCTGTAAGATTTCCCTCTTCCATATTAATGCCTTTGACTTTTTTCTACCAAAATTCACATCTTCATGATGAAATTTGTCTTCTGCCCATTATTCAGCCTGTCAACCTATCTCCGTCCTGATGCTGGCCTCTGTCTCCACGTCTTTGTGTCTTCCATCCGTTCTCCATCCGTTTCAAAAATCCCAGAGGAGGCAGAGTGAGATTCATCTGGTGCTGGACATGTTCATGATGATGAAGTGCTCTTTGCTCTCCTGCCTTAGTGACTATTTCTAGAAAGTTGAAAGAAGAGGCGACTAGGTCGGCTGCCCTAGATCTGATTGTAACGACCTGTAGAAAGGAGCAGCCCGATGAAGGATGGGCGACCTTTGGGGTTTTAACGAAGGGGAATTGTTGGATATTTGGCATCACTCCATTTTCTCTTCTCCACCAGTTAAAGTCTCGGGATGAGATCTGCAAGCAAACAAAAGCTCATTCCCCAATCCTGTGAAGTGCAGGCCGTCTCCTCATGGAGGAGCCTCCGTTGTTGTTGTTGTTGTTGTTGTTGTTGTTGTTGTTGTTCAACTGAAACTGCTCCATCTACATCCCCCGCCCACCATTTGCCAGCCATTGTTCATTTCCAGGGTTTTCCTCTCTTCCTTCCTGTGCTGGATTCCTCAATGGGGGGTGTTTCCCCAGGATCTCAGCCTCTTCACCCTCCGAACCAGCCAGCCTTTATTTGCACTCTGCTGTACTGATTTAGCATCACAGACCAAAGAAATAATAGGAAAACAAATAATATTATACCACAATATAAGAAAGAATATAATGAAGGGAACCCTGAAGAAAACGATCTAGTTGAAACTATCCATATGGCCCCAACTCCTCTAATGCCAGCAGTAACTGAGCAGAACTCGGCAACAAGTCTGAAAATCTTCAGCGAAAAGCCTGAAAGTAGAAAATTAGCTAATTCAGTTCCTGGCCAATCAGCACAACTGGTAAACAGAGGTCACCCTGCAAGTTTCTGCCCCAATTACCATAAGGGGGAGGGGCATCTTTAAACCCTCCCTCTCTCCTTGTCTTTTACTATCCTTCGCTTTTTTGCTTTGTAATATTTTTTTATTTCTTCTATTTTTCTGTTTAAGTGTCTGTAATTATTTCAATCTTGTGTAAAAGTCTCTTTCAGTAAATTATATACAGTAGTTAGATAAAGAAAATGCAGAGATTAATAAATCTGGACTGTCCCTTATTACTTTTCCATAGCTATTGTGAAGTGATAGTCAATTTTCACTTACAGCCAAAGTGACAGAATTTCAGAAAATCAACTCTCCCTGCTCACAAAGTTCAAATGATGTTCTTTCTATACAATACTGACCAACCTAGAAAGCTAAATTGTGTAAAAAAATGAAAAGCAGTTTGAGGGGGGGAGGAGAAAGAGTGGGGATGGACGGGAACACTTGAGGTTCCAACTAAGGAGGAACGGAGGGATTGGCCAGCGAGGGAGTCCCACTCACAAGGTCAGATGTTTCTCCGTCAACAACACACAGAGTGTGTGAAACACACAAGGAGAACTTGAAATCTCAGCTCTGGAATTGGGCGGCCAGAGACACGCCTAGGTCACGGCCTTGGAAAGAGCTACAGCAGAGAGGCAGAAGACGATGACGGCTATGTAAATGCAGAAGAGACACAGCATGGAAACCCCCTTGAGAGTCCTTGGAGAAGAGTAAACATGGAGAGAAACCAAAGCAGTGTCGCCCTAGGAGCTGATGGCAGGTGATTTGGGCAGGCAAGAGAGACTGATGGGAAGCTTTCAAACAGGCACCTGAGGGCAACCACGGGAGGTTTTAAAAACTCACAGAATAGCCAAAGGCAGCTCCTCATAAGCCAACTAACAAAGAAGAAATAAAAGGAGTGATACAAACATTGCAACTGAGCAAATATCCAGGGCAAGTTGGACACACAATGTGAGCTTCCAGGAAACTGTTTAACTCGTTAACGCAAATAATGAATGAGATTCAACAACATCAGGTACCGTGTTGCCGGCGTATAAGGCGACTTTTTGCCCTGAAAAAGATGCCTCCAATTGGGGGTCGTCTTATACGCCGGGTCGTTACTATACGCCGGCAAATAGTAATTGGGAAGCACTGCGGCTGCCCGCGGCTGAGGCACTTTTGCGCACCGTGGAAGCAGATCCCGTGAAGCCGAAAGGAGCAGCCAGCCTTCTCCCAGCTCCCAAGGAAGCGAGGCTCGCACCGCCCGAGCTCCGCTGAGGTATCCGGCTGGGGCTGTCAGGAGTTGTTACCGCTGGCGCGGCTCCGCGCGGCTCCAGTCCGCGTTGCCTCGGGAAGGGAAAGGCAAAAGCGCGGCTCTTCCTTTTTGCCTTTCCCTTCCCGAGGCAACGCGGGACTGAGCAGCGAGCCGCGCCAGCTGCAACAACTCCTGACAGCCCCAGCCGGATACCTCAGCGAGCCCGGGCGTGTGAGCCTCGTTTCACTTGGGAGCTGGGAGAAGGCTGGCTGCTCCTTTCGGCTTCACGGATCGCTTTCCACGGTGCACTAAAAGTGCCTCAAAAAAAAAAAAAAAAGTGCAAAAGTGGAAGGCGTGCGGAAGAGGGGCGAGTATATAACAAACTATATTTTGAGTGGAAATGTTGGGGGTCGTCTTATACGCCGGGTCGTCTTATACGCCGGCATATACGGTAATTCCTTCTTCCTGCAAGGAAGCTTTAATTTCTTTGATTTATAAAAAGACAAATGATTTGGCTTGTCTAGAGCCAAATAGACCTATAATGTTACTTAATATAAATTATAATGTCTGCATGGCTATACTGGAAAAAAGGACTAAATGACCTTCTAACTGAATCGGCATCCCTAATCAGAATGGATGGTCGATATTGGAATTCTTTCCCCGTTTGTGCCAAAGATGATCAAGGAAAGGAATCATCTCTCTCTCCCCCCCTCCCCCTCTCATGGCTTATGAATTAATGTCAAAACATCTGGCCTGATTTGGTTTCCTTTCCTCCTTAGCAACAGGGGGAAATTAAGAATAAGACAAAAGATTCATAGACTGGGAACCGACCTCAGAGTGAGAACGTTTATCTCTATGTTTAGCTACGTACTATTCAAAAGAGACAATCCAAAGTCCAAAAACGAAACAGAAAGACCCAAACACCTTCTCCTCAGCAATCAACAACCAGATAAGCAAGGAGTAAGCCAAGGTTAACACTGGACCAATAATCAAGAAGCAAACAATTTCCCGATCAAGGAACTAACAATTCAGATCAACAAGCTCACAGTAAACCACACTCTAATCAACGAATCACCAAGAACGTTCCCACCAGCACTGATGGGGAAAGCCATGGGTAAACCCCACGCCCTACCAGCACTGATGATGTTGCCTAGTTGGGTCATGAAACGTCTGCAAGGAAACCGCCAAAGTCAAAGAGCACCAAGGACCGCCCCCCCCCAGTTCAACCTGGAACTGCAAATATTCGCTTCTACCTACATGCTTTTACTTACGTTACTTAGGAGACTTTTTATATTTAATTTAAAGACATCACTAAACTATCTCAAGATATGGGAATGATAGCAGGAGTCCTATAAACTGTTTTTTAATCAATGATACGTTTATAAAGTTCAGAATCTTTTAGCTTCATGAAAATATCCATAAGGTTGGAACTGAAGAAATATTTTACCTTGCATGTTGCATTCTATACAGAGGTGATCTGACCAAATCTCATTGGAGATGCAGATTAGCAATCCCAGGAGGGGGAGGGGGAGGGGAGGGCAGCAAAAGAAGGACTGGGATGGAGTGAAGGGAAGAGAAGCGTTTCATATTTTGGCTCTTCTTGCAAGTGCCATTTTGTTATTAACAAAAAGACATAGGTAACTCCTATAACTACCGTTACAGGCAACCACTGCCCTGTTTCAAACGCTCAGATAAATGCTATAATCTCTGAATATTACTCCAAGTATGAGCAATATTGATTAAGGTAAAAGGTAAAGGTTCCCCTTGCACATACGTGCTAATCATTTCCGGCTCTAGGGGGCGCTGTTCATCTCCGTTCCAAAGCCGAAGAGCCAGCACTGTCTGAAAACATCTTTGTGGTCAGGTGGCTGCCATGACTAAATGCCTTCCAAGGTGCACAGAACGTCGCTGTTCCCTTCCCACCAAAGGGGTCCCTATTTTTCTACTTGCATTTTTTTACATGCTTTTGAACTGCTAGGTTGGCAGAAGCTGGGACAAGGAATGGGAGTTCCCTCCGTGACACGGCGCTAGGGATTTGAACTGCCAAACTGCCAACCTTTCTGATCGACAAGCTCAGCGTCTTAGCCACCATGTCCCTTAGAATATTGATTAGGCACTTAATTAATTGAATAGTACCTAGTATAGATAAGGTACCTAATTAAATATTCATATGCATTAAAAAAATAATCCTTTTTTTCAAAGACCTGATAGTGGAATCCTGTATTTGGTTCGCTTAAAAGAAAATCATATATAGAGTGGTTATAAATTAAGTAAACTTTCTACACTTCTTTCATGTTGCCACATTGAAAATATCACTGGTATATTTTTGTTTGCATGACTGCTAATAATTATCCTCCCTGCCCCCTCTGTCTGCTGCAGGCTTTGGTTTTCATTACGGACCCTGCATGTTTTATAGCGTTCGTGCTTTAACTTGGAGCACGAAGCAGACCGGAAGCCTCTCTTGCAACCTGGGACAAGGACCTGGGATCCACATGGTGATTCTAGGCGCCGGGAGAAGATGGAAACACAGCAGAGCAACGAGGCAAGTGGGGAAAAGGCAGGCACCGTATGATTCCTAGCCAAAAAAAACAGCCAGGAACTAAGAAATATTTGTCAGTGTTAACTGGACGGAATAGAAGATAAGGAGGAAAACCAAATGGGGCAGCCCGATGCTCCTTTTAGGGACCTGCATGAAACACCCCTTCTGGCCCGAATAAAAACCTGGACAGGCTCCCCCCCACCGTTCAGGACTAACCACCGTTTGCCCCAAAGGGTGACTGATCAGTGGGAGGCCGACTATTCCTCCTCGGCATGGCTGCCCCCAAAAGGGCAGACTCCCTAAATGCTCAGATTTAAAGGCACATTTATTTATTGGATGGCTAAACTGCTGCCATCAGGCGGCTCTGGCAGGATTGCACACACCGGACCTTGGCATCCACGTGGCTCATGGAAGGGTCTTCTGGCACTGCAGGGTGGGCCCAGAGGTTCCCTCCTCCCACAATGAAGCGGATCTTATGGAGGAGCTTCCTGCTTCTGGTGGGACTCATTGAGCCACCTGCACCCGATCGCTGGGCCCGCGGGTGTCTTCCTGTTGCGCTCGGCTCCTGCCTCCCATCCACCTGGAAACCAAACATAGGCTGCCCCTCCCCCCATGATCCCCCAAGAGCACAAAAGAGGGTGCTGATGTCCACCCATGTGGGGAAGAAGATGCGGTGGGGACCCAGGACATGCTTGGCCAGGGAAACTAAGGGGGCTGTGAGCTGGACCCTCGTTTTCAGTCGATCTCGCCACCACCCAGGGCTCCATCCAGCCACCCTACCAGCTTTCCCAGGCCTTCCTGGCTGTCAGACGAGGGCGGGATGGAAGAGCTCAGCCTGCATTTCACAGTCCTGGCTCTGACGACGCTGCCACCACTGGAACCGCCTTGAGCAACAACATGCAAGAGAGGAGACATTTTCTTGTCATTTGAAAAAGAAGATTTTTCTGGCCATCCAATTTGCAAGAGGGACTCTGGTTGACGTCCAATTTAAAACCAACCATTAAAATTGCAGTACAGTATAATAATCTACTCTTTTGGATCTTAAGATGCAGCCGTTCCAGTTTCTTGCGTAAATATCCCCCTCTTGCTACAATGCTTCACCCTTCCTGTTTTGTATAAAATTGGGGATCCTTTAGTGTTGCCCGGGATTCCCTCGGGGGCAAAACCAGCCCAGGTAGCTTCGACCGCTTCTGTCCTTTCGCTTGTTCCTTTTCTCAAATGTCAAGAGGCCAAAATGATGCAGCTCTAAATCCCTTCTTAAAGGGAAACCTAATTACATCCTTCTGTTCAGGGGTGTCTCTTATGTCTGTGTTTCCTTTGCTGTCAAACTGTACTTAAAAATAATAAAGCCTGGATAATATGAAATGAAATGAATCCCAGATGGCTTACTGCAAGTAGTTATTTTAAAGGCCGCAAACACTTCATTTAACACACTTAGAAATAGGGATTCCACCGGCCCGGCTCAAACTCCCCGATAGCCACAAAGGAAAATTAACAACAGCCTCACAACTGCAGTGGTTTTCAACACCGATCAGATTCAGTGATTTGCAGCCACAAGCATCAAGGTTTTGCCTTCCAAGAGTAGCTGGCTTCTCATAAGGAGCCCCAGGCCTGCATCAAATTATGGGAGCCGCTAAGTAGAGAAAAAAGCGTGTAAGTGGATAAGAGCACCAGGAAGAGGTGGCTACCCACACCCCCCTCTTGTGGGGCAGAGGGTGGGGAGGGGGGGAAGCCTGGTCCGGTGGGTCTGCAGGAGCCCTTTTGGAGAGCAGGTGCCTGGCCAGCCCAGGTCCACACAGCAGCCCTTCTCCAGCTGCCTTGTTTTGGAAGAAGCCCCTCTGAGCCAGCCAGCCGTGACCTGGAGGGAGGATGGAGAAGCTGCACACAGACCTTTAGCCACCGAAGTGCACCTCCTCTTACCCGGGTGAAGGGTGGAAAGAAGTCAGCTAAAGCACCCAACATGGGTGACCCAACAGAGAAAGGGAAAGATTCTGTCTCTTTCAGATGAGATGTTTCGGTTCCCCTGAACATTCCAGTCAATCCACAGGAATTTTAAATGCATTTCCTCCCGAGAAACTGTTCTAATTACTCCTGGGAGTTTTAAGAAACTTTCTGTTTATTATTTATCTTTTTACCATTTATTTCACGCATTTAAATTATAATGTACACACGTGTGTCTATTAGAATGGATGACTAAAAATGACTTTCTTGCCAGGTGGGCTTCCCGCAATAAAGACTTAAGCTTCTCAGTCCCTTTGCTCTTTCCAGGATCCTCCCAAAGAAATGACAGGCACTTGTTTCTTTCACACACATGCACACGTGCACACACACACACACACACACGGCACACAGGGCCCCTTTGCTCCAAGTAAATAGATGGTGCTTTTAAGCGTGGATAGAGACACGGTGTTGTTAAAGGAAGACTCTTTTAAATTTGAAAGGAAATGGAATCTGGCCAGAGGACACCGTAGAGTATCTTTCTGTTTGTCTGACCTGAAAGGCATCTGAAAACAAGGGAGATATTTCTCTGAAAACAATTCCTCACCTTGTGTTTCAGTTATTTACAGTCTGGCTTTCATCCAGAGCATCATTACATCCCCTAAAGCAGGGGTCCCCAACCACCGGGCCGCGGACCGGACCGGTCCGTGGAGCACTCTGTACCGGGCCGCAAAGATTTTTTTTTTTAAAAAAATGGCGGCTTTCTTCGCCTTCGGTGAATGCTGCTGGGATCAGGGATCAAGGACACAAATGAAAGAAGGGGAGGGAGGAAGCAACCAAAGCCTGTCCTGCTCTCCGGCTCAGCGGCTTCGGTTTCCTCCCACCTTGTTCCTCTCTCAGTCGCTCTCTTGCTCCTCCACCAGCCCAGGAAGAAACTGCTTCAAAGGAGCCGGCAGGGTGGCTTTTCCTGTCGCCGCAGCTCCTCCGAGCGCCCGTTCACCCAACCCGCCCGCCCACGCGCGCGTTCAATCCAGTGCTCCGTTCTGCCTGCCTGCCTGCCTTCGTTTGTTTCGGAGCAGCTTCAGCTGAGAATAATAACTATTCGCCTCTTTTTATCAGCGAAGCTGCTCCGAAACAACCAGAAACGCAGGCAGGCAGGCAAGAACGAGCACTGGATTGAACAGCGCGTGCGTGCTGGCGGGGGGGGTGAACGGCGCTCGGAGGAGGTGCGGTGACAGAAAAGCCACCACCCCTGGCTTCTTTGAAGCAGTTTCTTCCTGGGCTGGATGTTAGAGGTCCATCGTAGCTCTGAATGATCCCTAAACAAGGACTACAGGAGCTTCCTAGGGAAAACACACTGACTAAATGCTCCTCATTCAATACCTGTTTTCACCAAACAGAGATAAGAGAAACATCTGCATGAAATTTTGTAGCTACACAGCTGGGCAAGACCTAGAACTAGAGAGACTGCAGTCAGGTGTCTTTAATGCTAGTTGTAGGGTAAACATAAAGTTTTGGGAATGGAAAATAGAATCTCCCCCGGTCCTTGAAAAAGTGTTTCTGCTTGAAACTGGTCCCTGATACAAAAAAGGTTGGGGACCACTGCCCTAAAGGGTATTAAACCCCAGGCTGGGCTGAGACAGGTAGGACTGCTCTCGGGAAAAGCATAAACCAATGTGAGCTTTTGGGGCCGACGTCTGGGATCGATGGTTACAGCAGAGCATGAGCGCCCCTGAATGCAACCCCAGCGCCTCAAGTGGCCTCCCCAAGATCCAGGTGGGCTGACACACCACAGCCGTCAAACCCAGCCAGGAGATGCCCACGGTATCCTCCTGTCTTGCGGTCCCTTTCATTTCCATGGAAGCTGACAGCTACGGAAAGGCAAACCGAGGAGGAGGAGGAAAACCCATCCGTTTTCCATCAGTTCAGGTTCTCAATTAAATATCCTTTTATTCTCTGAAATTTGTCAGCTTTCATTACTCAATCAAGAGAGGCCGGAAGGTGGGGAGGCCGGTGATCCTGGGAGCTGCAGGCAGCAACAGGAAAAGAGCAAATTAGCCATGCAATTCTAAAAGAGCGTTTCACCACCTTCCGTTATTAGCCCCGACCTAAACCGCCGTTCCAAGGCTCTCCTCGAGCAGACGGGAGGCCTGACCAGGACCGGAAGAGGCCAAAGCAGCCTGCTCAGCCCCGTAGCGCTTGTCTTTTTAGAACGGCCATGTTGAAGGAAAGAATCCCATAGCCCCAAAGCAATCTTCTTTTCATAAGGCAGGCAGGTTTCTTTCCAATCAGGCAGACGGATCCACTCAGTTTTTGCAGACGAATCAGGCCGGTTAGCAATTATTATTTTTTGGCTGACACTGAAAGCAGACAAGGGCAAAATACTTTTAAAGCAGCATCACGGCAACTAGTAATGCAGTATCACTGCAGTATTCAGATTGCAATTATCTGTAATCAGAGTTGTGCAAAACACTTAACATCCAAACCACCTGAAAATCAGGCTCAATATATCCCATCTAGAGGGTGAAGTGGATGGTTTGGGGTTGGAAATGGATTGACAGCTCAACATATTTTACTTTCCCCTCTCATTTTAAAATGGCCCTTAGATAACTTGTGCTTGAATATTTCTGTTCATTCCTGAATCTCTGAGGAATATTTCACTGAGAATAAAATTACTGTCACCTCCAGGATCTTCCCAGGCTCATATTTCCACTGTTTCTCATGGCTGAAATTGAACAACTAAAGAGCTCCTGGAAAACTGTTACCGGTTCAGATATTAGAAGCTGAGGGAGACCATGTCTGGTTTAGTGTCAACCCTTCTTAGCTACGAATAGCCGATATCTTTTCCACCACCTACTAAATTGATCCCTAAAGTTAAAGACCCTGCATTTCAGAGGTCAGTATGCAAAGGAAAATATATGATATGTTCCAGACAGCTACCAGTTTTATAAACTGAGTGCCTATTCTTTTAATGTTCTAATTTATATAATGCTAATTAACAATTGAAAAAGAATACATAGAACATTATTAATTTTAACAAGAAGAGATGGATGGATGAAAGGGATAGTTAAAAGAGCTCTGAAAAATGTTATATGCTGAACGAAAAACAAAAACAGACAAAGCAACCCCTGACTATATATTGCTTACAATCGTCTTCCTTTCTCTTTCACTGATAACAAAACCACAAATCGTTTTTGTCAAACCCCACATTTCCACCCCTTGGGCCACAGATGCTGAGGGAGCAGACAGGTTGCAGGTAGCTCGTCCTGATGATCCCAGGGCCCTTGTGACTGGGCCAGTTCTTTCCCCTCTTGAGCCTCTGAGACCAGGGAGAATTTGTCACAAAGGACAATTGCAGAATCCCGAATGAAGAATGGGAGACCATTTAGTCTGACCCCCTGCCCTGCCCATGGCACCTGTCAGCTGTGGGAGACAATCAGGGGAAGAGCAGAGAAGCCCCAGCGAGGCCCTGGAGATCCAAGCCAGAGAGCTGCCACAAGGAGACGAGCTGCCCATGGAAGCAGGCCACTTGAACCCTGAGCCAGCAAGCTCTGCTCTGGCAGCCAGAAGAGGAACAGGCACAGTCTGCAGGCCACCTAATCTTTGGCCAAGTAATGAAGAAACAGGCCAAAAGCTACAGACATCCTTTTACGTGTAGATAGAATAAGCCTATAGATAATTACGACCCCGGAGAGGAAACTCTCAAAGAATGAAATGATTTGCAAATGTTTAAATAAAAGGAGAAAGCTATCAAACACCTTCTAACTTAGAGCGGAGGCAGTTACCTCAAGAGCAAGAGTCCTAATTAATACTACTTGTCAGAAGGAAGGAAGGTTGCAATGCAAGTCTTCCAAGGAGGGCTTCATTTTCAAAGGAGGCTGGAGAAATTCCTCTGCTTTGGAGGGGTAGCCTGTATCTTTTCGCTGTTTTGATAAGCACCATTTGATGGTAGCCATAATTGCAGACCTCGGTTGTAGTCGTAACATGGGGGCCACCTCTACATGCATATTGCATGGAGTAGGACTACGGAAATGCAGGCGGGTGGTGGGGGACATTTGGCAGCATGAGAGGATGCCTTGCCGGGCACCTTCCATGTCAACGCAAGAGGCCCCGGCGGCTTTGAGATTGCTCCGTCCTGCCAGTGTTGGAGGTCAGACAGAGGGCTGGATGGGGGAAAAGGAGCCTCTTGTCCATCGGCTCCCTCTCTGCACTGAGAAGGGGCAGCCTCTGCCTCCACCAAGAGGGGCCAACAGCACCCGGGCGTCCTCCCTTCTGAGTAGCAAAAGCAGAATTAACCATGCAGGACCAAACAGGAACCCAAAATAAATCCACCATGGATTTCAGTGGAAGTGACACAATGGGATCTGTCCAAACAGATCCCATCACAATGCGGGCAGGCAACGATGAGCAGAGCTCAGGGGGCCTCAGCATTCTCCAAACCCCCCAGTCCATAGGTTATAGGCTATAGAGCACTGCACACCAGAACTAGACACAAGAACAGTTTTTTCCCCAAAAGCCACCACTCTGCTAAACAAATAATTCCCTCAACACTGTTCAACTATTTACAAAGTGTGCACTACTATTACTGTTAATCTTCTCATCACTCCTTATCACCCATCCCCTCCCACTTGTGATTGTAGGACTGTAACTTTGCCGCTTGTATCCTTATGATTTATAGACTGTTTCCTAGTATGATTTGATTGTTGATTGTACCCTATGACTATCATTAAGTGTTGTACCTTATGATTCTTGATTCTTAACAAATGTATCTTTTATGTATACTGAGAGTATTTACACCAAGACAAATTCCTTGTGTGTCCAATCACACTTGGCCAATAAAGTATTCTATTCTATTCTATTCTATTCTATTCTATTCTATTCTATTCTATTCTATTCTACTCTATTCAACTCATCAGAGAACGTTTGGTTCAAAAGATACTACATTGTGTTTGGAAAGGTCTATCTATCTGTCCAAGATTTATTTATTTATTTATTTGATTTGTCAACCACTTACAAGATACAGGTATAAGAATAAACACAGTTTTGAATACATGAGACGGATACTTATAAGAAAAATAAAAAGAAACAATAGGACAGGGACGGTAGGCACGATTGGTACACTTATGCACGCCCCCTACAGGCCTCTTAGGAAGGGGGTGAGGTCAATAGTAGACAGTCTAAGGTTAAAGCTTTTGGGGTTTGATGAAGAAACCAGAGTCAGGTAGAGTATTCCAAACATTGACCACTCTGTTGCTGAAGTCATATTTTCTGCAATCACGTTTTATGCGATTAACCTTGAGTTTGTATCTATTGTGTGCTCTTGTATTGTTATGATTGAAGCTGAAGTATTCATTTGCAGGTAGAACATTGCAATGTATGATTTTATATACTATATTTAGATCGGACCGAAGGTGGCATAGTTCTAGGTTTTCTAGGTCTAGAGTTTCAAGTCTGGTGGCATAAGGTATTCTGCAACCAGTAGAGGAGTGGAGAACTCTTCTTGTGAAACATTTCTGGACTTTCTCAACTGTGCTAATATCAGATACATGATATGGGTTCCAGACTGATGAGCTGTATTCAAGTATAGGTCTAGCAAATGTTTTGTATGCTCTAGTTAGTAGTGTGATATTACCAGAGAAGCTACGTAGGATTAGATTAACAACTCTTAATGCCTTTTTGGCTATGTAGTTACAGTGGGCTCTAGCACTTAAATCATTAGAGATGGGTAATCCAAGGTCCTTGACAGAGTTTAGATCCTCAACAAGGTCTTGACTATTTAGCTTGTATTTTATTTTCTGATTTTTTTTGCCAATATGTAAGACAGAGCATTTATTTGTTGAGATTTGAAGTTGCCATTTGTTTGACCATTCTGATATATAGTCAAGGTCTTTTTGGAGTGTAGCAGTATTGTCTGTGGTATTGAATAGCTTTACATCATCAGCAAAGAGAACGCAGTTGCTCTTAATATGATCACAGAGGTCATTTATGTAGAGTATGAAGAAAGTTGGTCCTAGAAGGGGGACACCCCTGTTGACAGGTACAGAATTTGATAGGACGCTCCCAATTTTGACCATTTGTTGTCTGTTTGACAGGAATGCTTCTATGCAGTTATGTAGGTGTCCAGAGATACCATAAGATTTTAGTTTTAGTAGTAGATATTTAATCCCAAGCAGCCACATTCCTCCACTGCCATGGCTCTTAAAGGCGCTTTTCCCTTTGTCTTTCACGACTCTTTAAGGCTAAATAGACCTAAAGAAATACGGGGTACTCCCAAAGACATCAAATCCAGGGAAGAACCAGCCACTTTTCTCCCTTTTGCTTAAAAGCTAAGCTGCAGCACATTTTTATGAGCTTGCTTTCCATTAGCAAGATGTTTGGCCTGAGGGCATGTTAAAATTCTTGCTGACAGGTCTTGAAGTAATGCTTGTAAGCCAAAGCTTTTAATACTATTGCTTCCCCAAAAGTCCTGTCAGAAAGATGACCTGCACACTTAAGGGTTGGACAGCATTCCATCTTTCTCCAAAGCTTCACTTTTTACAACATGAGCAGGAGAAAATATTCTTAATTTTAAAGCAGTTTGGAAACAACAGTGGATTCTGTAGATTTTAATGCCCTTCCCATAAGATTTAGGATTATGACACAGCCCATAAATTTGACTGGTTTTCAACCACTTTGGCATCAACACATCTCTGCTTTTAGTCAGGCTGTTTTTCAACAAATTAGTGATTTGTTGCCGTTAAACACCAGCCTTAAACACGGGCCTTTCTTCTTTGCCACAAGAGAGAGATAGCAAAACAGTCTAAAATGCTTGCAATTCACAGTCTGCAGTTCACCAGTTGGGTCTGTGCTCCAATCTCACTATTGACAAGCCGAGAACACTTTTTGCCCTCCCCCCAAAGATGAGAAATTTTCTTGATATTTTCACAAAAGGAAAATAAAGATGATCACGTTCCAAGGGAAACAAAAATAATAAAGTGCCAGAGTGGCTAGGAGCGGATCAGTCAGGGGGTCATAAAAGCAGGCTGGCCCCAGAACAGACCCCAGTTCCCAGCCCAGATAGAGGCTTCAGGGAAAACCGAAACTGACTGGTGGGGAAAGCAAGGGAGCAGAGAGCAGCCTCCAGTGCCAGGATGAGAAACTTTCCCACTGGCTCTGGGAGATCAATACATGGGATTAGCAGGGAAAATGGAGGGCAGCATTGCTTAATGAACAAGGGCTGAGCAATGGAAGGAGTTAAAGAAAGGCGTAATTCCGTTGCTTCCCATCGACGTGCTGCTTGTCAGATCTGGGGTTAATCTATTGCCAACATAAATGGTGGGGATGATCTAGGAGGGGCAGCCGAGGAAGATGCGGTGACTGATTGTACGGATGGGACAAGGGAAATTCAGAAAAGATGTTCGTAATAGGTAAGGGTTTAACTGCCCCATAAATTCTCTGCCACCATTCAGAGATTGTCAGCACCTTCTGTCACCTCCAGGAGACGAAGGAAGCCCAAAGGAAAGGCAACCTGGTGCCTTGCGAGCGAGTGAGCGAGAGGAGGTAAAAGAAATGCCTGGAGGAGGAATCTTGGCGCAGGGTCAGGGACGGCGAAGGCCTGACATACTGAATGCTTCCTCAGCTGCTCGTCACATCTGGCCAATATCTTACTAGCTGTGTACAGTGGGGATGATGAGGATCCCAGCCTTTAGGGGGAAATAGGGGGGTACTTTAACTCCTTGTTATTAGAGAGATATGTCTTGGCAACGTTGTGGAAGAGACTTGCTAGTGTCTTACTCTGAATGTTTTTTGTGGTTTGCAGGTCGAGTCCTAACATTTCACGATCGTCTCTCAGGTGAGTCCATCCCAAATAATTCCACAAATGCAAACCTTTCTGTTGGCGGAAGGAAGCTCCATCAGTCAGTGTGGCCTGGGGCACCCAGATGCCCTCCAGCCTGGAGGGGAAAGGGCTAACACCTCTGCAGCTTTGGACTCTGAAGGGAACAGGGATATAAATGTAACAAGTGCATTTATATTCCTGCTACTGCCACACTTCAGATCCCAGGACCATCAAAAATTACTACGCAGATTCACTTCGTTTTCCAAATATCAAGTCTGGGTTTCAGCTGCTACTTGAGAGTAGCAGCTGGGGTGTTGAGAGTATGACCAGGGGAATTTTATATTTTAATTCTTTGAATAACTACCCACATTTCCTCCTTATAAACTGTATCAGAATAAAGAGATTAGTGAATAGAGATGAAAATAAACAAGTGCTTTTTTCAATATTCTAGAAAACATAAATGCTATAATTACAAAGAAAATGTACTCTGCTCACATCTACTAATGCCTTTATACGTTTTATTCAGGGGCCTAAATGAGGAGGGAAAGGGACATTTGGAGAGGCAATTTGCTTCACATGTGAGAAGTTCGTAGGATCCACTAACAAAGTCGGAAGGATTAACAGCGCACAACTCCTTGGTATCCATTTTTGACCAAATAAACTCAAAGAGTGCAGCTATATGTCATATTTAGGCATTTAACTCAAACTGTGTCTGCTGTATCTTTTCAACTTGATGGCCTCTATTGTCATCTGGCACTCTCACATCCCCCGTTGTCCAGTCGATGGCTGAATAATCTTGATAAAACCATTTGGCACCCGGAAATGAAGCCGCTTCATATCTAGTTTTGTTATGAAGGCTACGTGCACATTCAAAAGCAGGAGATTGCTCCATGGGGGGGAGGGGGCACAAAGGCAGCCCCCCCCGCCACTCCTTTAAGGAACTGCCTCTTTTTCTGGAGCCGAGCAGCTGCTCCTTCCAGCCAGTCCTGGCAAAAGGCGCAGCTTGTTGAAGAAACTGAGCATCCACTTTGCTTTCACTTCAGAGCAGAAGTGCCTCCACCTACTGAACGCTTGCACAATCCACGCCCCACCATGTATCCATGACTGATTAAGAGGAAGGTTCAAAGATTTGTAGAATCACGAAACTCGCTCGTTTTGGGCCTGTCACGTGGGGGGGATTCTTCACTGGGAAGAGTTAGCAGTGAAAGGAAAGACCATCAAAGACCATGAGGGCTGGAGGCCATCAAACACCAGCCAGGTACAGAACCCCGCCCCCCCCACCCCAAGAAGCACTGCAAGATTGGGAGATGGGGACTCGGCCCAGAGAATGAATGAAGAGCATCATCATCACTGTTAGGGATAACATTGTTTTACCCTAACTGTTTTGGGTAAAGATAATAAAATGATGAATCATGGTTTGTCAGATAAAGTGTATGTGACTTTAAGCTAAAGGAATGTAATTAAGGGTGCAGCTGTAAAAGTACTATATAAGCAGCAAGGCACTTTCTGGCTCTTACTGGCTGGCTTATTGAAGACTGCATTCTTGCTGGATCGGGGAGTGAAGAAGTGTGTTGATATTTCTCAACGGAGAGAAGATAAGTTTTGGACAGATTTATTATATGTGTACTGACACTGGCTATTCAACACGGACTTTGCAATTAGAGTATCCTCGACAAGACTTGACTGAATTTGGTATTTGACTAATGGACTGTTTATAATGACTATGCTATAATTCTTAAATGGAATAAATTATAATTTTGATAGCACAAGCGTATCTGTATTTTTACTGCGTGTTAACTAGAAAACTTATCTCACACATTTACCTGTCTTCCTATCTGACTTCGCTGCACATTCTGTTTAGTTTGTTTTCCTTAACACCTGTTGGGGAATCCAGGCTTAACAATCACCACCACCACCATCATCATCATCATCTCATCCTCGAAGAGACTGAACTTTTGGCTTGTTGCAGCTACTTCTGAGACCGATGTTTTCATTTAAATTCCCAGCAGGCAGGACTCCCATTGGTTAAAAGTCCTGAGAGCAAACTCTGGAAAAACTCTGCTAAATTACTGAGGTCTCACTGGAATCGTTAACTTCTATTCACCCCTGCCTGGTGAGAGGATTTGCTTAAGTGACAGTCATTTATTTTTTACTTTTTATGAAATCTTGAACACCTTCCATTTTTTTTCCAAAACAGGGTCTGTTCCCATCTGCCTTTTATTAGGGTTTGCAGTTCGTTCTGTGGGAAATAATCTTATAAAGCAAGGACCAAAACATTTTACTTTAATTATAAGCATACGTTCTGAGCTCAGTTGGAGACAAAGCAATAAAAGTTTCTGACCCCCCCCGCCAGTTCATAGGAAGAAAAAAGAGAATTTAGCAACAGTAACACAACAGTTTGGTGGCAATGAGCGGCTAGAGAGTCTACAGAGGGACTTGAGACTGAATAAGCAGAGTTAACTTTGTCCAGTGTGTTGGGTTACTTGGATCAGAGCTACTGCTAAGCTGCCCCTGTTGTGAGTCCACTGCCTGCCCCACAGTGACATGGATCAATGTCCCAGGGCAGCAACGGCCACCTGGATGCCCTCAGCCAAGAGCCAGAGACTTGGCTAACTGGGGCCATCAAGCCAGGCAACACAGGGCAGGGAATGGCCTGGCTCAGGACCGGCTTCTCTGCCATCCCTGCAGATCAAGCCCCCTCCCCACCTTAGTTGATGCTGTGCTGCGGCTCCCCCACCCCAAATGAAGAGCCTGCTCCAAATGACAGCAATGATCCATTACAAACACGGATTGGAGGTTTTGCTTCTTTGTTGTTGCAATGATCAGTCCTCAACCTCCAAACCACCAATGGAACCGTTTAGTCAGTGGGCAGATGGGAAACGTTGCCTTCTTATGACCAGGAGGCGGAGGCAGTTCCTTGAAAACAGGCTTTGTCTGGTGTCACTTGAGGGGTCTCTTTCCCCAGGAAGGCCCATCCCGTCTCCATCCCCATCCGCCACTTTGTCCCTCAGCAGGTCCCACCAGCCTCACAGCCGCTCAGCCTTGCACCCGTTGTGGGAGGATGGGCCTGAAGCCGGCCAAGCCAGTGAACTCCGGGTGTGGGAGGGCTGCAGTTGGACGGCTGCCCTCATCTTCCCTGGCCCCACAGTGTGGGAATTGCTATCTGTTTCCTCGCGCGCGTGCAAGGACAACGGACCTTCTGGTAGTTGTTTGTAACACGAGGCGAGGGACAAGGTCGAAATGTTGCCACTTCTTACCCAGAATTGTAGCAAACTTAAACTTTACAGCTTTGTATTCTCATATGGTATTTTGTGTGATGTAATGAGTTTGTAACAACACACTAACAAAAAATTGCAAACGTTAACAAAGATTGCTTCTAATAAAAGAGGGTGTCAGAGCTTGCCCTGGGCTCTCATCCCGATTTGGCTTCAAGACGACTGCCTCAGTGTCTTCATTCATGAGAGACCACCACAACTGGTGACCCGACGTGATCATCTGCGAGGTGGTACGTCTTTGGACCATCCATACTCATCGGCTGGCATAGCCTTGGTATACCTCATCCCTGATTCGATCGCAGGCGATCGCCGTGGATCCTTCGTGAGTATGGGTGGAGGATTCTCTCGGGACCAGAAATTGCACATTGAGGAACTAAGAGAATCAACCAAACGAAATTTTTCCTTTTTAAAAGAGGGGGCTCTCTTGAAAAACCCCTCAGTAAAGCCTCTTTAGACACTTCCGAAATGACGGCTGCAGCTATCACCAGAGGTAATAAACCATCTGGTAATTGTTACAATTGTGGGAAGCCTGGTCATTTTAAATCACAATGTCGAGCCCCGGCGGGGGGGCAGCAAAGCCCTCCGCCAGCAGAGATGCTCGACAGTAGAGGGGCCGGCAGCTAGCCCCTCTCCCAAGGCTGCCCATATACCATCCACTGTGTATGAATTATCAATGGCAGAAGATGTGTTCATATCCTTTCCCCATCTCTGTCAGCACACAGCTTCCTCCTTCTGCCTCCTTCTTCTCCGATAAAACTGCTCTTACAATCTCACCCTCATGCCCTTCTCAAAGGAATCTCTGTGGTTCCCGATCTGCTCTATCCTTCCTCAAAACTCTCAGCCTCTCTCTCTTTTTTTAACAAACTTTGTTAATTTTTAAAGACATGCAGAACATGGATACACAGAAACACAAAACATAAAAGCATAAAAAATCTCTTTTCTGAAAGTTGCTTAGTCCCAGGTCAAAACTCTTGGTACAGACACAGATTCAGATTCATGTTCATTTTGCATACCATTGGCATTTTGCATACCATTGGCATTTTTGCATACCATTGGCATCTTATTGGCATTTTCAATTTTCTACATAGCTTCTCCTCTCTTTTGAATTTTCTCGGTTTTATTTTGTTTATCTCCTCTCAATTCGAATCATAGTTTGTTATTCTTTGTTCTATTTCCAGTTTCTTCTTTGAAGAAAAACTTCTCCTGTGCACTGAATGGAGTGTGATGCCTTTAACTCTTTCCCCTATATTTGTAATACTTAATATAGAACACATAATTTGCACTGGGATTCTATCTGGTGCATTCTGAAATTGTGCAGTATTGTTATTCATTAGTGTTGATGTTCATTTGTGTCTTGAACATTTGGTGCATTGCTTTTCAGTTAAACCACATCACATATTATAGATCATTATTTCATTGCAGTGTTCCCCCTTCTCCTACTTCAGGTCTCTCATTTCACAAAAGGTTTCGCTGGGATAACATATTCTAATCATTGATGTTGACAATCATTTATGTCTTAAACATTTTACCCCTTTCGGTTAGATATCATGCCTTTGTGGGAACACTTATGCTTTCCGGGATTGTTTTTCCCCCCCCACATCCCATGTCTTAAATCATTGTTTCATTACAGTACTCCTTTTCTTGGCAAAGGTTTCACTAGATTATACTGAGTGATTTGTCACATTTTGAATTGCATGTTGTTTCCAGTTTTCTATGGTTATTTCTGGATGCAGGTGTAGAAATGCGGTCTTGTGTGCCTTTCTGAAATCCCTTTTTCAGTGGAATTTGTCTATTATCTTTGGAGAACTTTTGCTTAAGGCCTCTCATCTCTTCCTTTCTCCCTTGCTTCTTCTTCTCCTTGGAAAAGAGTGCCTAGGACACCTTTCCCTTCTTGCTTTTCTTTTTTTAAATTTTGATATACAAGTTTCAGTCCATCCACACGTGATGCCATTGTGTAGACATCCCTCGTACAATTACAACAATATTTAGGGGCTATTAATTGGACCCGTCCCTATTTTGGCATCACTACACACATGCTCAACCCCCTGTTTGATGTGTTAAAGGGAGGAACCACTCCAGGGGATAAAATTACCATTACAGATCATCAATTAAAAATCACCCAGGACATATAGCACATTATGCAGAAAAGGTGGGTCAACCGATGTCACAACAATGCTCCTATTTCCTTAATCTTGCTCAATACACCCCCTCCTTACCTACTGCTGTATTAACCCAAAAGTCTCAGCACACTAGCAACCTCCTTATCTTAGAATGGATACATCTTCCTCAACACTCCTAAAAAATCTCTTAGTCTGTTAAAACTGGTTGTTGAAAATGCAAATGAGGATTGCAAGAGGATTCTGCAGCCTCTAACTGCCGAGGGGGCTTCCCTCTCGGACTATCTAAAAGCTTGCAGAATCGTGGGAACTGAGGACCATGATTGTTTGTTGCAAGTAGGTGGATGGGTCAAGCAGGGTTGAGGAAGGAAAGAGAAATCAGGATTTGCAGTCATGATAGGAGCAGGGGAGGTCATAAAGGGCTCCTCCCTTCCTTCATGGTCTGCGCAGAAATGTGAGTTGTTAGGATTGGAAACCTGAGGAAAAGGAGAAAGATGAGTTGGAAAACTGAGAAGGGGTGAAGGTGGTTTCTGTGAATGCAAAGTATGTTTGAAAGTAAACAAGAAAGTAGCAAGGAAAAAAGAAATGGGAGGGCGACCCCTGATGGGCTGGCCTTTCCAGAGAACACAGATTGATTTCATCGAAATACTAACTCCATACGCATAAAATGCTTTCAACTACTGCCTATCCTTCACTTCAGTTTCTGTCTCTAAAAATCTTCTCTCTCTTTTTGTTACATTGCAACACCTTGTTGCACGCAGCTTTCAACACCCGCTCTTTGTAGCACACATTCGCAGCCACCAACCCTTCCCAGGAATTCTCCAGGAAGGCAATGATATGGCTGATGCAGCAGCTGCAGCTGCAACCGCAGAACAGCGCCATCTCTTGCATGATTCTTTCACAACAAACACCCTGGGACAGTCATAGTTATTTTCATCAAAATAAAAAAGCCTTGGCCAGACAGTTTAAATTCAAATTTAAAAATGTCACAGGGTTGCCAGGACTCCAGAATGCATTGAATGTTTGCTTGTTTACTCTTAACTTCCTCAATGAGTCCGGATCCCCCCATGCACAGCAGCATCACGTCATTTCGCTTCCTCGCCTCATCTTGAACCCAGACCAACGGTATCAGCTTCCAGATCCTCAGTGGAAAGGTCCTGCTGAACTTATAACCTGGGGACGAGGGTGCGCTGACAACAACAACACCATCTGGGTCCCTGGATGACATGTAAGGCCTTTTCTACCCAAACCAGCCTTGCCTACATCAGCATCATGAAGCTGCCCGCTGCATTCATCATTTGTTTCCTGGGTTTCCACATCGTTCCTGCCGATATGACAGCCACCCCATCCTCCTGTGATGCCTGCATCAAAACTACTACGCAGCGGGCGAAGACCCAGTCCACCCTGATCTATCATGCTTTGAAACCTGAATGCAACTCCATGACGGTCTCCCCTTGTCTGCATAACAACACTCAATATGCACGATGCTACACCAAACAAGGTACCCAATGCTACGAACCAAAGGCTGTGGGGCCCATCACTGCCTCACTGTATGTCTATGCCTACAAAGGAGGATCCAGCTCTGACCTTGCCTCAATGTTCTCTACCAGTCAAGCAAAAAATGGGTACATTACCCATAATGTCACTCGGGGGTTACCAACACTTCTGTGTGTTTTGATGCTTGTTTTGCCATCAACAAAGGCCAAGGTCCTAACGACACTGCAGGAGTCACCTGCAGCTCACACAGCTGGCAAAGATCTTATCTACAGGAAAGGAAATATCTCTTCCAAAGGTGTCCGGGACTAACGTGGGGGCCACCACTGTTTACAACTACTGATACACCCCACCTATTGACTCTGCTCAAGTAAGAGGCCCTCAAAATATTAATATCACTGTTAAATCAAGCTCTACTTCATGTACCACTGACAAATGTAATCCTATTTGCTTGTACACTCACTTACCTGAAACAAGGGGTACCATACCCCCACATATATATGCTCAATAGAATTATAAGGTTGCAAGCTGTATTAGAAATTATAACCAATGAAACTGCTCTTGCTTTGAAAACATTAGCAAAAGAAAGTGCATTGTCTAGAACATATATCATGCAAAATCGTTTGGCTTTAGATTATCTTCTTGCCAAAGAAGGAAGAGTGTATGGAAAATTTAATCTTAATAATTGTTGTATTGAAATAGATGATAGTGGAAAAGTTATCCAACAAATCACTGATAGAATGATCAAGATTGCACATGTACCTGTACAAACATGGAATGGTCTTGATTTTAGAGACATGTTTGGATCCTGGTTCCCAAAATTACCTGGTTTGCAAGCTATTGTAGCGCTTATTGGTATGATTGCTGCGGGATGTATTATATTGCCTTGTGTATTACCTATCTTTGTACGCACTATTTCTAACAGTTTATCCCTTTTGGCTGAGAAAAAAGCCACTGCACAGGTAATGGCTCTCTGGAATCAACAAATAACAAACACATATGAACCACTACCATCCGAAGAAGAAATGGGAGAGCCAACCTGTGATGACCCAGACGAGGACAAGATGTTTGTGATGGTCGAAGAAGTCACGAACGCCATGGATAACATCAGCATACACAGCACTCTTGCCTACGTGCCTAACAAAGGCTGCTGTTGGAACTAAAACACTCCCTGTCTTTTAAAAAAAGAAAAACAGAGGAGATGTGGGAATTGCTATCTGTTTCCTCGCCGCGTGCAAGGACAACGGACCTTCTGGTAGTTGTTTGTAACACGGCGAGGACAAGGTCGAAATGTTGCCACTTCTTACCCAGAATTGTAGCAAACTTAAACTTTACAGCTTTGTATTCTCATATGGTATTTTGTGTGATGTAATGAGTTTGTAACAACACACTAACAAAAATTGCAAAGCGTTAACAAAGATTGCTTCTAATAAAAGAGGGTGTCAGAGCTTGCCCTGGGCTCTCATCCCGATTTGGCTTCAAGACGACTGCCTCAGTGTCTTCATTCATGAGAGACCACCACACCACAGGACTAGCAGCCAGAAACCAACAGCGATGTGTCGCTATGCGTGTCGAATAAAGGGCCGAAGAGAATGAGGTCAACCACCTGGTCAGAGGAAGACGTCTATCCCCACAGTACGGGGTTGACACGGCTGCCGAGATGGAGGGTGAGAGAGGCCGAGTTCACCCCAGAGCGACCTGCCTGCGGTCACTCTGTCGTCGTCCCCCCATCTAGGAAAGGAAACGTCTCTGCAAGGATGACCCAAAGGAGGGAGGGGGCACGGGTTCCCCTGCAGTGACCAGGCCTCACGGGGCTCAGCTCCCAGCTCCCTTGCTCTTGTGTGAACCTGCTCCACTCTATCCGCTGTGCCAAGCCTGACCTGGCTACGGTTGCAGTGGGAAGACGGATTCCTAGGGGGGTTGTGACTTTCACCACTTTAGCAACCAGGTCACACGTGTTGCTAGCTCATCCCAGGCAAACGTTACGTGGTTTATTTCAGTCCCCGGTCCAAGCCAGCCCAGGTCTCTCTCTCCTTCTCCTTTTTCTCAAGCCTTACCCACTCCTGATTCTGTGCCATCTGCGGGACCGGTGCCCTCAAACCCTTCGTCCTGGTGGTGGACAAAAGGTTACCAGCCTCTCCTCATGGGAAAAGCCTTGTGTGACCTTCCTAGGTTGTGTCTCCCTTCCCCAACCAAGTTGTACCCAGTGACAACACTGGGTGTAGGTCTAACACACGGAGGGGGGGGGCACCTTAGGGGAGATGGGTCCAGACTCAAAAACTTCTCCCCACTTGGAACTGATCAGCCAGCCTGGAGTCCATCCATCGATGTGGGAAGTAGCAGTTTTCCTCAGGGAAAAAAGCCCCATAAACCCCCCAAGGGGAGGCAGCACTAAGACAAATCAGGCTGAGAGTGTGAAAGAAAGCAATTAAAGGGGCTGAATTTCTCCCCCTTGAATGTCAGATTAAGCTGCCATGTATTTTAAACTGCAGTGTACAAGTTACAATGTAATTCAGGTTGATTTTTAAACTTGCAGTTTTAATCCCTTCTTTTGCAACACATGGGAAATAAGATTTAGGACAAGAATGAACTGACATGCAAAAATATTAAGACGATTACAACATTAAAATAGGTCCTGACATTCATCTGTATCTCTTTGGAGGTTCAAATGCAGCTTGTGATACAATTATTGTTTTGAGAGCTCATGCCCACGATTTGCCATTTTTAAAAAACAATCTTCTCAGCAGTTATAACCCCCTTTCATAAGGCATAGTGCTATTTATAACTTTGTCTGTTTCTCTGTTTCTTTTGCAGAATATAATCTCTAGAAATTAGTGCCCACGTCCCATGGGTGGAAAACAGATATATGTGAATACAAAATTGTTGGTGCAGGCCTGTTTCAAATTCCATTTGAATTCAGCTCCAGAGAAGAGTTGGGAAACTTGGAGATGCCTTCACATATTCATTGCCATGAAGTTCCTACTTTTCCACCTTTAGCCAGACACTGACAAGAGGGAGAACCAGCATTGGAGGGATGAAATAGGAAAAATGGATGATAGTATTAAATAATGATGATGATGATGATAACAATAGACCGAGGGATTAATTCTGGCTGCGCAAGACCAAGCCTTAAGGACAAATGTATGCAAAGCCAGAATGGAGAAGACAGGAACAGACAGTAAGTGCCACCTATGCAAAGAAGCTGAAGAAACAGTGGACCACCTGGGAAGCTGCTGCAAGGAGACTGCACAGACTACAAGCAGCGGCATGACAAAGTAGCAACAATGGTGTATTGGAAGATCTGCAAGAAATATTGTTTGCCTGTGAGCAAGAACTGGTGGGACCATAAAATAGAAAATGGAAAAGAAAATGAAAATGAAAAAGTTAAATTGCTCTGGGACTTCAGAATCCAGACAGACAGGCACCTGCCACATAACACCTCGGTCTTAACAGCTGTTGATAAGAAAGACCAAAAAGTCTGGATAGTGGATGTGGCAGTGCCTGGAGACAGTGGAAGAGAGAGAACTGAAGAAGGTAACAAAATACAACGACCTACAAACAGAAATAGAATGACTATGGCAAAGGCAAGCAAGTAATAGGTGCCTTGGGTACAGTCCCAAAACAATTGGGGCATTACTTGAACACCATAGACCAGGGGTGCTTTGCTGGCTGAGGAATTCTGGGAGTTGAAGTCCACAAGTCTTAAAATTGCCAAGGTTGGACACCCCTGCCATAGACATTGACCCATTTGCCATCAGTCACAGCAGCTTCGCTTGGAACAGCTTCCATCCTGCAGCAATATCTGTAACACCATCAAACATCCAGATTGCCTATCCCAGGTCCTTGGTAAGGACTCGACAGGGTGACAAAAATGCCAAACCCAGCCTGAACATCTGGCTGACCGTGGGATTAATAATAATAACAATAATAATAATGGCAGGTTTTCTTCACCAACCCAGCAGGACACACAGCCCCTGCTTTTTACTGTGAGGCTGCCTGCATCTACCTCTGACTGAGACCCCCTTAGCCATTCTAGTGCTGGAGCCATATTTTATTTCTCATTATTCTGACATCATCTAAGGGCCACCCGAGACAAGGTGTGCAAAACATGCCTCTGCAAGCAATGTTGCCAATCAGATTGGGCGTTGTTACCTGAACGCCACTTTTTTTTTTGTAGGCAAGACAGGTCAGGATGGGTAGTACTCTTCCTTATCTGTTTAGGATTAAGTCTGTGCAAAAGGCTTATTGGTGTAGCTCCGCCCACTCTGGGTGACTCCTCCCCAGTTTCTGCGAAGTCAGTGCGATAGACTGGATTGCCTCTAAGAAAGGAGAAAGAAAAACAAGAAATTAACAGGAAACACCCCCCCCCTGGGTCCCATGAAAGGAACCTACCCCTAGGGTGGGGCTGACCTGTCTTGCCTACAAGGAAAAGTGGCACTCAGGTAAACAACGCCCATTTTCCCTTGTAAGGCTACAACAGGCCAGGATGGGACATACCAAAGCAGGGTTGTCCTCGGGAGGGTTAAGACTGGTCCTGGCTGGCACATACCGAAACAACTCGTTGGAGGACTTGTCTACCAAATGCCACATCTGCTGAAGCGAAGGAGTCCAGGCGATAGTGACAGATGAAAGGCGAAGGTGAAGTCCAGGCAGCAATTCTGCAGATGTCTTCCACCAATGCCTGTGTAGCCCCTGCCGCTGTCGTAGCCGCTCTATGAGTGGAATGGGCCATAATGCCCCTGGGGACTGACAGGAACCTGCTGAAATAGGCTCGAGCTATGCATGCCTTGATCCCTCTACTCACAGTAGATGGAGAAACACTACCCCCACAACAAGGAAGGTTGGAATGAACCAACAGAGACTCCGTCCTGTGGAAAACAGCAGTACAATTAATGTAAATTTTGTAAAGCTCTGCGCACATCCCAAGCGTGCCAAAGTTTTTCTCCCCAACTCATGGACTGGATGAGGATGGAAATCCGGAAGCACCAGCTCCTGAGCCCTGTGAAAAGAGATGTTGACCTTTAGAATGAAGGCCGGGACCAACCTTAAAACCACCCGATGAGAATGGAAGATGCAGGGGTCAGGGCGAATCGAGAGAGCCACCAACTCCTAAACTTTCCTTGTTGAAGTGGCTGCCAGTAGGAAAGTTACTTTCAGAGTAAGGAGATGAAGACTGGCTTGTCGAAGTGGCTCAAACGGAGGTTTTGTGAGGGACTGTAGAACCGTGGTCAGATCCCAAGTGTACCATAGGAGGGCAAAGTTTGGTCGCTCCGTTGAGGAACGGACTGTAGGGTGCTGAGCCAAAGATTCCAACTTCCCACAAGACAAGACCGACAAGATGACTGACACCTGCCTGCGGAGGGTGTTGGGGGAAAGACCCTTGGTCCAGGCCAGCCTGTCAGAATTCCAAGACTGCAGCCTCCGAAGCTAGTAGAGGAGAGATGTTGGACTTAACACACCAAGTTGAGAAGGATTGCCAAATAGCCTCATAATTGCGAATTGTAGAAGGGCGCCTGGAAGCCTGAATGGTTTGGATAACCAAGTTGGTTTAAAGTTGGGCAATTTTGAAGATGCCCCCCTCAATCGCCAAACTGCCAGTTGTAGCCGCTGGGGCTCCGGATGAGACAGGGACCCCTGGAGAAGAGAGACATCCTCCTGAGGAATCCACCAAGGAGGAATCACTGAAAGGCCCAACAAATCAGCAAACCAATGCCGGTGAGGCCAAAAAAAGGAGCCATCAATATGATGTCAGCCTCTCCAACAAGAGCTTTCGAATCACCACTGGGATCAGTGGCAAAGGTTGAAAGGTGTAGAGCAATCCAGGTGGCCAGCTGCAATGTAAGGCGTTAGTGCCTCCAGCTCCTTGGGAGAAATACCTACTATAATACCTGAGCAGATGCGCATTAAGGGATGAGGCAAATAAATCTACTACTGGCAATCCAAATCTCAGGCAGATTTGCTGAAACAAGGAAGGATGCAGTTGCCATATGGTATGGTCAATGGTCGTCCTGCTGAACAAACTTTCCCGTATATTATCAGAACCAGAAATATACTCGGGTCTAATTGACTGAAGATGCCGTTCTGCCCATTTGACCTGGGACTCTGCCTCTGTCATAAGAGAAAAGGACCTGGTACCTCCTTGTCGATTAATATGGGCTTTTGAGGCCATGTTGTCAGTCATAACCAGAAGATTAGATGCCACCACCTGGGAGAGAAACTTTCTGAGGGCCCAAACTAACGGCTCTAAGCTCTAACCAACTGATGCCATGAGCCTGTTCCTGGTGTGACCACAATCCTTGAGCCCAGAGGGAACCTAAATCCCCCCCACAACCAGACAAGGAAGCCTCGGTAGAGAGGACCAGGCAGGATTCCAGCTTAAAAGACTGCCCCTTTGGACCTGGACCTGGACAGCCACCAGTGGAAGGAAAGCAAAAACTTGATTAGACGACGTTACTTTCCTGGGGGAACGGCTGGACCTCGCTCTCTGGAAAGGAAGCAAAAACTACTGTAAGGATCTGGCATGTCGCCTGGCCCAGGGAACCATACCAATCCAGGATATCCTTTTCCCAAAAAGCTGAGAAGAAGGTCTAAAGGGACAAAACTCCTGCCCTGAGTGCCCCTAATCAGCCCCTGAAGGCCGACCAGTCTCTTCTGGAAGAGAAACACCTGACACGCCCTAGTGACAGTTATTGCTCCCAAATGAAGGAGGCGAGTAGTAGGAGAGAAATGGCTCTTTTTTCTATTAATGGAAAACTCCAGGTCCTGCAGAACTGAAAATGTGACTTGCAGATCCTGAAGACATGATTAAATGTCATCTATATAACACGGTAAACGCACCGGGAAGGTACAGAGGTGTGCTATTAAGGGGGCCAGAATCTTGGTAACACCCCGAGGGGCAGAAGACAACCCAAAGGGGAGAGCCCTGTATTAGAAAAAGACGCCCCTGATAACAAAACCTAAAAAAACCTCCTGTGGGAGGAACAAATAGGGACATGTCAATAAGCTTCCATCAAGTCTGCTGATGTGAGGAAGTCCCCCTGCCGAACGTTTATCAAGATGAAAACAAAAGTGTGCATTTGAAAACGCCTGTACACAACAAAAGCATTGAGTCGTTTCAGATCAAGAATTGTCCTCCACGCCCCCCTGAGACTTTGGGAAAAATGAAAATTCTGGACAAGCATCCCAACCCCTGTTGTCGAGGGGAATCTCCCAAATGGCTTTGAGGTCCAGCAAATGCTGGATGGCCGACTCCCTCAGACTCTGCCTCACAGCATCTGTAGATACAGGGCAGGAGAGAAAGAACCTCAGAGGAGTGGAATAGATTCTAGTGAAAGACCCGATCTAACGGTGGACAGACCCCAGGTGTCTGAAGTAATACCCTCCCACTGGTCAGCAAACCACGCTAAACGAACACCAATGGGGATAGACTGTGCACTAGCGCTGGCAATGGAACTGGCAATTTCTTCCTCTTTGAAAGGGCCATCTAGAAAAAAACTGCTGCCTGATCTTGTCTGAGCGGTCAGGACGAGGTTCTGATCGTTGATAAGCAGGTTTCAAAGGCCGGTGGAAAACTGGAAGTTGACTTTCCTCTGAACTGCAGGCATTTGAAATAAGGAGCAGATCGATGTTCCACTCTCTGTAGAAAAGAAAGAAGAATTTTCCTCTTGTCCTCTTGTCTCCATCAGAAGGGGCTCAAGGACCTGACCAAAGATCTTATCCCCTAGGACCGGGGCAGATGCCAAGCGCCCTTACATCTGCTACCAGCTTGCCAGTTGCGTAGCCAGCACCTACACCTGGTTGCCACCAAGGAAGCAAAGGCCTTTGTGGCAAATCTGGTGCTAGGCAAGGTGGTACCTGCCATAAAATTCAGTATCCTCCATGATCTTGCTGATGTCCTGGTGGATATGGACATCCGATGAGGGAATTCCATCCCGCAGCTGCTTCAGTTACTTGAGCGAGGTTTTGGTAAAGGAAGAAGCCGCTGTAGAAGCCTTAACAGCCCAGGCAGCAGCCAAATGGGATCGCTGTAGCGACTGTTCCACTCGCTTTTCTTCTGCCTTGAGGACTTCCTCTGAGGTCAAAGCAGCAACCGGATAAACTGTGGGGACCTGAAGGGTCTTGCTAAGTGCTGGCCCCACATTGAAGAACCTGCGATCAGAGGCCAAGGGATTGGGCCCTGCGGAAGGAACTTCAAGCTGTTTCTTGATTACCTTCAGGAACAGCTTTGGTGATGGGACCACTTCCTTCTTGAATGCAGACTCATCAAACAGAACACCTGACTCCTCCGGAAGGAGTGTGGATGTTGTTTCCTCATCTGTGTTTTTTAACTTTGCGGTGTTTCTAGCCTTGAACAACAAGGGACTAAACAAAGAGTGATTAAAACAACCCGTAAACACCGGAATCTCCTGTGAAGGGCTTTCATCCGATGACTTATTGGATTGAGGCCGATCAGGTTCACCCACCAACGATGGGGCCACTGAGGCAGCAGGAGCGAGGTCTTCAGCCAACCCAGAAACTGGATCCTGGACAAAGGAGCCTCGTTCTGACAAGAGAGCTTCACGAACCCTGGATCTCCTTTCTGATGAAACAGAAGTTGCAGATGAATGACGGGCACTCTCTGCAAGCCTTCTGAGACGTCCTTCCCGATTGCCTGCAAATTAATAGGGACATTCGGATCAGAAGGATCAGTAGGTCTGGCTGCAGGGCCAGTAGAAGGAAAGGAGGTTCCACCCCGTTTACTACGCCCATGCTCCTGCCAAGGTGCTGCTTCTCTGTGAAGATCCTCAGCTTGACTGTAGCCTTCCGAAGGAATGGGAGAAGTGCCTCTTCTGGAAACATGAGGGGCCAAGTTCGGAACCCGGGTTTGGAAGAAGGCCCAGGCTCCTCCAAATCCACTTCACGGATGAGTGATGCTGGGGAAGGGGGACATGCAGACGTAGAGCGAGAAGAGGCCTGGTGCACCTTGGCTATTTGCTTCTCGATGGCCTGATGGTGCCTGGAAGCATCCTTCTCCTCCACCCTTGAGGCCTTTTTCACAGGCTGCTTCCCTTTGGTAGAAGCAGCAGGAGCCACCTTTTGAGGCTTGGCTGCTTTTGAAGCTCTGATTTCCCTTGGGACTTCAGCCATCTGGAGCAGCAAGGCCAAATGTGGACTGGGAGTCCTGTGTCAGGAGGAGAGCACTCGAAGGGATTTACTAAACCATCTTCAGGGGAAATCTTCTCTATCCCCACACCATCACCACTTTCTTCTGCCCAAAAGCACATCAGTAGAAAGATTTCTCTTCCTACTGGGACTCAAGCCCTCCTGGGCTTGTAAGGGCAATATAGATAGACCAGACCCTGCTGAGAGGCCAAGGGTCCTGGTCTACTCCAGGATAGGGAAACCAATCCCCCACCGGGAAAATTGAAATTTATAGCGCCTACCCTTCGATGTCATCCGCAGCTCCAAAGGCAACTGGTGCAGAAGTGATGGGAAGAAGAAGTCTGTTCTTCAACATGGCTGCCTTCTTCTTCCTCAGAGAGAGGATTGAATCTTTCCTGGCTTTCGATGCTCTTTTAGACAGAGAAAAGGGCCACAAATACTCCAGAAAAAGGCAGCTGCAGGATCCTTGCAGCTGCTGCTTCATAGTGGGGTTGTACCATCCTCGCAGCTCTGAAGAGAGCGTGGTCGCTGCCCACGCTCCTCTAAAAATGCCTTCCGGCAAGAAAATTGCCTCCTTTTCACTGCAGAGTGTCGAAAAACGGCCCCGCGGCACCCAGTAATGGCGGAAGTCTCAACCTATGCTTTCTGGCTGCCCAGCCGATTTTTGATCAGATCTTCACCCCGAAGGGTTGCAAAACGGCCCCTGCGGCTGCTCTGAATCCCCAGAGCGGTCCTCAGCTGTTTGGCGCTCCCGCCCGTCAGCTGTGCTGTGGAATGCCAAATTTAAACTGGGAAGGCAAAAAGGAGGCTTTTTGTAGCAAGAAGGAAAAGAAAAACAAAAAAAATTCTAGAAAGGCTGCCTTTGGAAGGAAAATTCCAAAGGCAGGTGAGGCAATCACACACGTCCTATTCTGTTAAGGACTGAGCATAAACTGGGGAGGACTCACCCAGAGTGGGCGGAGATAGGCTAATAAGCAGACTCAGTCCTAAACAGATAAGGAAGAGTACCACCCATTCTGACCTGTCGCAGCCTTACAAGGGAAAATGGCAGACACTCGCTATCTGGCGAAGAAGGTGGAAACTCAAAGATCAGGAAAGGAATTCTTCCGTGGGATTCATGGTTTCCATTGCTTTTCACCATGTCAGTCATATCCCTCATTCATATTCTGAATAAAACAAAACTTGGATATGAATTGTCAAAACAAAATGGAAAAAATATAGTAAAATGTACACATCTTGAATTGGGAAATTTTTATATATATATAAACTCCCCCCTCTGATTGTAATGTATTGTGCATTGTACCTATGAACGGAGGCTGATTGACTTTTCCTTATTGGAAATTCAAGAAGAAAAATGTGGAAGCAAAGCCGAAATGCTTGTCACAGCTTGTACAGAAAGCATCCTAAAACCAGCAGAAGGGGAAAAAAATGAATTATTGGATAACAATTAGAAACTTGGAGAAAGAAACTATTCAACAATTGACCAAATGTCAATTTTCAAGAGGCAACTGAACTTTCTTGGGCTTTTTTCTTTGAAAACATCTCACTTCTCATTCTCATCTTCAGTTCATTAGGATAAGATTGACTGCACATAAAATAAACTGAAAATAAAGTGGACAATACCAAGAATTGGCAATTGTTACAAGTTGGCACCATTAAGAGGGAAACAAAAGGATTTCTGTGTTCCAAAATAAACAAATGCAGTGAAATTGAGGATTCAAGATGCATCAAACAGTAGCAAATGCAGATTTAGTAAAGAAACAGATGAAACTACTGTATAAATTCAACTGTTACAGTTACAATGAAATTCCTCCGGCTGAATAAACAATGGAGATGGGTGCAGGCACTACAAGCGATGACATCATTGCTATTCTTTATGCACATGACTTTACTCTGATGCTGCACATGGCATTATCATATAGCATAAGAATTCAATACATAATGTTATTTATCATCTATGTATAGATAGTGTACCAAAAGTCAGGTCCAACAGGCGAATTGCAAGATGTTTTATTCATTACTCGTTAATAGACAGAGTTGCCAATTCTTTTGCAATAGCTCCAGCATGCAGACATTATAGGGTGGCATTCATGCCCTTTTATTAACTGTTTCAGAACTTTCTTGTTTTGTTTTGATTGTTTGTTCTGCATTATAAATGTAAGTTATTCGGATGAAGTTACAATTTCTGGAGAGAGTAAAGATTTCAAAATGTGAACCCGAGATTGGTGTATTTGGAAATGATCCTGGCTGAGTTAGAGGCAATTCGTTCTTAGGTGAGTAGAGGATTCTAAGTAAAGCGGTGGAGAAAAATGCTCCGCGCTGCACATTTCTACTAAAATAGCCACAAAGCTTTCCTGACAGCAAGAAACTGAAGCTAAGTTGGGGAGCTGAAACAGGTATCATCATCCCAACTTGACTTAAGAGAAGTTATGCTAATGATATAAATTAAAGAAGGATTTTGGGCTAAAAGTCACACACACACACACACCAGAGGAAAGGACAGCTCCTCATAGTCAAAAGGCACCCTTTAAACCATTTCCCTGGCTTTTATTTCTGTTTCCTTCCTCAGGTGAGTGTGCAGCCCTTCCACTGCGGAGGGTGAGGGGCAACAAACATGGTTTCCCCAAAAGAACCACTTTGACCCTTAAGGAGCAGGCAGACTGGCTTTCTGAGGAATGGCCTAACCCTGATCTCCCTCCTCCCTGTATGAAGCCCCACCAGGGTTAGCTTCAGCCACACCTGGAAAGGTGCCTGATAATCAAAGCGAGGTCCCGAGGTTTACACAAACCCATCCAAATTTGGGGGACAGGGAGGGGGGGGACTTTTAGTCCCAACCAGGAAGCAGACCCTCACTGCCTTCCGATGGGGCGTTTTCTGGTGTCCATCCCAACCAACTGCCCTGGAGACCCCCCTGGGCATCTGCCCCAGGATAGCTGAGCATGACTCTGCGTAGCTTTTTAAGGCCGGACAAGCTGCCCAGCCAGGCCGCTGGAAGAAATGGCTGGAAACCCTCCATTTCGGACACGGCTTTGGGGGAGGGGGGGAGGACTCCGAATCCCATGGGGAGCATTAACTGATGGCCCTTCGGTACTTGGCTCAAGTTAGTCAGTGGAGGCTCAGAGGGATTTTCTCACTGCTGTATATGGGCAGTCCTCAAATTATGACCAGATAATTCTGGGACCAGAATTTCCACGGCTAAGCAAGGTGGCTTTCAAAGTGAGTCATGCCTGGTTTTATGACCTTTTTTGCCATTGGTTATTAAGTCAGCCCCACACTGCTATGAAGTGGGTGATCCATGGAAATGGCAACTATATGATCCCAGGACCATGAGTGACCACGATGAATGCCGCCAGTTGCCGACATCCACGGAGAGAGCAAGCTCAGACAAAACCTTCTCACCGGCGGCCTCGCACTGAAGCCTTGCCCTGTTTTCACAGGAATCCAGTCAGTTCCCAGAATCTGCTCTCCTTCACCAACCCCATCCCAGCCCCCGCAAGCCCATCTCAGGCAAGATGGCAGCCAAATCCAAGCGCCGGATGGCTTCAACTTGCCAGCAGTAAGTCAGCCTGTCCAGGCGGATGGAATGATTAGGGGTGGGTCATTAAGGAGCTGCTATGCACTAAAAATAGGTAGAATTCTTTTCATGGGTGTAAACGTTTGTTTTTGCAGACAAGAAGCTGCTAAATGACAGGAATACTTTAACGATTCATTCAGAGACGCTGTTTTCTTTCCTCTTGTGTTTTGCAATGCAGTGGGTGAAGAACATTATGAAAGGGACTTCAGCATACCAGAGCTCGCAATCCGTGGTGTTTTCTTATTGAGGCTGCCTCCAAACCATAGCACCGGTTCCCCCACAGTCCTTCCTGCATGAGAAGGAAAAACTTCTCTGGGGGCTCACGTCCCACTTGGTGCATCGCCGGAAGCCCCAAAGGCCGATCTCATGCGCTGATCGGGGAGCAACAAGCATGCAACCCACAGCCGGTGGGAGGCCCTGCTGGCCACCAAAGAGCTTCACCGAAGGGGGGGAGGAGTTTGAAGAGAGGCTCTTTTCTTGGACCCTCTCAGACGAAGCACACGGCTACCTCACTGGGTTTGCTTGCACGGCAACAGAGGAAGCATGAATTCAAGAGTGCAGTTTGCTACTAGTTAATTTTCGGGGGGCAAGGGGAGAGATAGAAAACTGCGCAGAATTGCTTAAATATTTCTGTAAGATAAGAAGACACTTTAGTGAGAAGAGGGGGAAAGTTATGCCAAGTGGGGTTGCTCGATTGTCTGAATGAAGCCCCAGCTGTCAACTGCGCATTCTTTTACATGGGAAGCGATGCTCAGGACCCTGGGGGGGGGGGTCCTAAGGTGCAAACAGGCTCAATGGTTCTAACAAACTAAGAACCTCCCCAAAACCAAAGGAACAAAAGCAACTCCCCTCCCCCCATCCAATTGGCAGCCCTGTCCCTCCGTGGCCCTCAAAGTCCCCAAATAATGCAGTGACTGGATACAAAAGCCCCCAAACACCCACCTCACACCGACTGAGGCTCTCGTGATTCCAAGCCAACAAATCCAGTTTGTAGATTTCAGGGAAATTTGTGGAAATCTAATTGGCGTGAATTGTAAGAGACAAGAGGGACAATCTGGATAGCCTGGAAGGCCCCGCTCACTCATTTGACTAGGCATGCCCACATCAGAACTTTGCCATTTCGGGTCCTTTCCCCCACCCCCATCTTCCTCTAACACTTGACCTTGCAGCTCCCCATCACGTCCATTGAGCTTATTGGGAGGCTCCTCCTCTTCAGGATTTCTACTAACTCTCTGTCTTTACCTTCTGCATCACTAGAGATGGCAATAGCCACAGCCCTTGGACCTACTTCCCAGAGCTTCACAGCCCGCTCTGAGCGGTTCACAAAGTCAGCCTCTTGCCCCCGCCCCCGCCAATAATCTGTCTCCTCATTTTGCAAACCTCGGAAGGACGGAAGGACGAGTCAACTTTGGGCCAGCCAGGATCAAACTGCTGGCAATGAGCAGAGCCAGCCTGCAGTGCTGCTTCCAACCACTGGGCCACCAGGGCTCTTATTGCTCTTTCAAGATTGCTCTCAATTGTCTTCCGTGCATTTTTTAAACAAAACTTCTCATGATCTCTGGAGGCCTTTGAAACTGAGCAGAGTTTGGTGAATGAGAAATTATTCATTCTTTTGAAGCCTTCCCCTGCAAACGTTCCATCCTAATTGCAAGACAATATATTTTTTATCATGCGTACCAATACCTAGAAAATTCAATAAAGGATCACGGCATAGTTCAACACATTATACACACGTCATAAGCAGGTTGTCATCATGAATGCTTCATTTGGGAATTACGAGTCACAAAAAACCAGAGACTTCTTAATAAATTATCACCATAGTTTATCAATTCAATCAAGTTTTCCATTTTTATTACTGCTAAGCATATCTGATCTGACACAATGGATTATATTCTACAATAGTTACTATATATAAACATCAGTCACTGGGATTGATTCCTTATACAACAATGGTGTAACAATGGTGTATGGAAAGGATATACCTTTCCATCCATATAATAAGATGTTGAGAAGGATTTTAACTTTTCAGATTTTAATTTAATTTCTTCATGATTTTATTCCACACTATTGGTGTCACTCTTATTAAGCATTACCCTTTCAAAGGGGGGAGGAGTCTCAAACCCCTCTATTTTTAGCTTCTGAATAAAATGTTGGTAATATCAACATTATTATGGTTTCAACATAATATTGATATAACATAGATAATTTATGAATTGTAGTAACAAATGTATTTTAAAATTTGCCTTCAGTCTTACTTGCATTATTAGTTCAAATAATTTAATTCCGACTTTGCAATGTGATTATCTACTCTTTATTTATTAAATTATATCTGGAAAACTGGTTTTTTATACCTGCAAAATAACTTTGGTTTAGTTTACAGTAGATAAGGAACGCGGTGGCTCAGTGGCTAAGACGCTGAGCTTGTCGATCAGAAAGGTCGGCAGTTCGGCAGTTTGAATTCCCAGCACCGCATAACGGAGTGAGCTCCCGTTACTTATCCCAGGCATGATATTCCCCTCTGAAAAAAAAAATTGGGGCCGGCCAAAGAGACCCCCCACCGCGCGCCAAGAAATCGCTGCCCAGCTCCCCTTTTCCTGCCGCTCAGCGGCCTCCGCTCGCACCGCCTGGGCTCCGCTCGCACCGCCCGGGCTCCGCTCGCACCACCCGCCTGCCGGGCTCCGCTCACCGCCCGCCCGCGCTCCGCTCAGGTATCCGGCTGGGGCTGTCAGGAGTTGCTACCGCCGGCGCGGCTCGCGCGGCTCCAGTCCCGCGTTGCCTCGGGAAGGGAAAGGCAAAACCAGGAGCCGCTGCTGCCGTTGCAAGCGCCGCCACGGCTCTTCCTTTTTGCCTTTCCTTCCTGAGGCAACGGGACTGGAGCCACGCAGAGCGCGCCAGCAGTAACTCCTGACTCGGGGCCTCGAGGGAAGGGGAAGGAGGAGAAGAAGGGGGGAAAGGGGGCGATTCCCCAAAAAACCGGAATTCGATTTTAATCGGAAGAATATCATGTCTGTTATCCCAGCTTCTGCCAACCTAGCAGTTGGAAAACATGTAAAAAAATGCAAGTAGAAAAATACGGACCCTTTTGGTGGGAAGGTAACAGCGATGTTTCGTGCACCTTCGGCGTTTAGTCATGCTGGCCACATGACCAGAGACATCTTCAGATAGCGCTAGCTCTTCTTTGGCTTTGTAACAGAGATGAACACCAGTGCTCCCTAGAGCCGGAAACGACTAGCACATATGTGCGAGGGGAACTTTTACCTTTACAGTAGATATGGACATAGGTGTACCTTGAAACTGAGTCTTCTTAAAAATTAAGTGCTTATTTTACAGTGTCCTTAAGGATTTGCTGAGCATCAGATTTTTAGAATTAGTATTTCCATATACTTGGTTAGGAAAAACATCCTAATTTTCTCTTTTGAGATGCAGTAAATGTACCCAACTAAAAGGAGTAGGATCAAATAATGAAACCTAGCTGTTACATTCTATACCTCATTGCTCTCCACGTGTTAAATTATCAGGATAATTCTTATTATCAGCCACGCTCAGATTCTAAGCAGGAGTTGTAAGACATCATGAAACCGTTTCCTGAGAGCAACAACTGAGGGAGGGTTTATTCCACCTTCTCCTTGGATTCAGGGCACATGAGAGCCTCTAATGAACCCTCAGCAAAATGGAAAACATGGCGGCCAACTGGCTGGCCAGGAGGCTGCCCTCAGCTCTCCTTTTGCAGCAGCCTGGACGGAAGAGCAGCCGCCACTCCAGGCACCAGAGGCTGGGAGCCTCCAGGTTGCTCACTGGGAGCCAGGATGAGGAAACGGGAAGCCAGGAACCTGATGCTCGGCGGAGGCAGACTCCTGGTTAAACCAAATTGCAGAGGAGCCGTTAAGGCCTTTCCCAGTTGTGATGGATGCTGCAAAGACGATTCGGTCACATATTTCACCGCAGACATTGATCAGTGCGGGGGGGGGGGGGTTTCCCCACAGGAGACACTGCCAAACTCAGTTTTCATTTAGGAGTGAAATGGCCCCCTTGAAACCCACCGAGGAGCGAGGAGCGGGAGGGGAAACAATTGGCTCTGGAGCTCTCACCATTTGCCTTGCAGACAACCAGCCTTTCTGCCTCCCAACCATTCGGATTTCAATGTAAAATGAATCTGAAACAGACCGCATCTGGCGTATCTCTTCCCTCCGTGACAGCCCAAAGGGAGCAGGGATAGAGCTGTCCACTTGGGACCTTCTGCTAGGGAGAAGAAAAGGCACTGTTTCTGTTTTGGAGAAATGCATAAAACAGAAATTCCATGAAGGAAATTTCAGGAACTTCCTTCATGAACACAGAGAGCGTTATATTCACTCCGTTCCCTTCGCTGAAGACGCCTGGTCAATCCCTCACCTGAAGGCCGAGAGGCAGCTAGGAAGACGGAAGAAAACTTGGGCTGATGACACTGCTTTGCTGGGTAAGGAAAGCCTCCCCGCAAAGGGGCAGCCTTCTGAAAAGAACCCAGCGAGAAACAGAGCTAACACTAACTAGCCAGTCTCCAGCCAGAGAGAGACACCATCCATGTGGACATCTGCTCCATGGCTCAGCCACTCTTGTTTAAAGGTGACAGGTTCTGCTTCTGAGACATACCTTCTGGCACAAATGTGCGTACAAACGAGTAGGAATGGACTCTGCTAATTTGACAGTCAGGAGTTTTGCAAAAGGCTCCTAAATACGCACTGAGGTCCAGAATGAAACTTTGTGCATTATGGAGCAGAGAATGCGGGAGCAAGTTCATGTGGAGAGGGATTATGGCCTGTTCTGCTGCAGGGTCAGGGTTAGACTCCAGCATGGATGTCCCTGCATAGACTGGGGAACATCTTCTTAAATATGAAGGCCCATGGAGGCCCCTCTTTGTTATGGGCACTGCACTTGCATATATCAAGAAATAGCTTAACTTTCTTTTCACCTACACACACACACACACACACACAATAAAACATATGAAGCTTCACATTTGCGTTCACCCTACTTTTTCATCTAATAATCGTAAGTCTTGGCCAAATCAAAGTGGCAACTGTTGGTGCTCTACTAACCTCTCAGATCAGGGCCCACAATTTGACAGAAATCAGGAGAAATTTGGAAGACACCTTAAAATCCTGCATCGCGAGGGACTTTTTGGGGGCAGTGTTTTCAAGTATACACAAATTTATTGGATGCATGAGTAGAAGGAAGTACTCAAACGGATGGGATCCGTCGTCATGGAAACACTGTTGTGAAGGGCTCGAATTCTAAGCCTCATTTAAAAAAAGGAAACAAGTTCAGGTCATATGGGGGGGAAAAACATAACCAATATGCCAAGGTGGTGATTCACAATCACATTTTTCTTTGTGACCCCTTTTGCTTTTTCTCACATGAGTCATGTAAAAGTAACTTCTAAGGATTTCAAAATGGCACCGCTAAACTACCTTTGGAGTGACTTCCTGAGTGAAACCTCAGGTTGTGAGTTGTTGCACCCTGTAGCGTTCTGCTGAAGTCTTCACTCTGGTCCACTCTGAGCAGGAGCCAGAAGCGTCTCTAATTGGCTGATTCCGTTTGACAGCTGAGTATAAAAGGAGCTGTCAAACGAAATCAGCTGTTGCCCTGTCAGCCGGCTGCCTGAAGTTAGCGGCAACCTTTAAATGCTGAAATAAAGCCCGTTAGCCTTTACCCTCGCCTCTGCCTCTTATTCCCGCATGCGCCAGATACAAAACTCCCGCCTGATGCGGGGACTCTGGATACGTAGCTTGCAACAGGCACCGTCATGTTTCAAAGTAGTTGTGCCCCGAAATACAACCTTTAAGGAACAAAAGAAAGGAGCTGCAAATGAAGTGCCAGGGATGAGCTCGAATCCCCGGGAAGCCTCCCCAGCAAACTGGCTCATTCCTCCCCCGCCCCTCCCCCCCGCCCCCAGGGACTGGCCTTCCCACCTGAGACTGAGGCCTCCGACCACGTCAGCCGCCAATCACCCTTGGACAGGATGTGGCAAGCGGCGGGGGGAGACCCTCTCCAACGCCAGTGCCCCCCTTCTCTCTCTGCTCACTTGCCACGGATGCCAAAGGCCTCAAAATGGCCACAGACACAGGGAGCCCTCACCTCACAGCAACCTGTTCCTTTAACAGTTTGAAATTGTGACAGCCTTGGAAAAAGCGACTTTGGGACCTGTCCTTGAAGTGACATCACACACACACACACACACACACACACACAGAGAGAGAGAGAGAGAGAGAGAGCGCACATCTCCACACACGGCCACTGACTTGCACCCATGACAACTGCTGCATCTTGCAGTGACGGGACTTCGATTGCGACCTTTCCAATAAGTCAATTGGGAAGCACTGATTCATTCAATGACTGTTTGATTCACTTAACCACGATTTGCTTAATCACTGCCATAAAAATGGTCATAAAATTGGGTCCACTTACACGATGGCTTGCCTTATGATGGAAATGCTGGTCCCCATCGTGGCTTTAGGCAGAGGGCCGCCTAGGCCTCCTTGCCTGGGCTTTGGACTGAACCGTGGCTTCCCGCCTGGCTTGGGGCCCCGTGCCTGAGAGAGCTTAATTTCTCTTGAGTAAATTATTCTTAATATTTCATATCATGTATGATTAATGAAGGCAGAACTGGCTTGAACTGGTTTGCAGAAACGGAAGAGGTCGAGGGTTAATGCCATTCAAATGAAGTCTGGCATGCAAGAATAACTGATGAAGCAACGAATCCTTCACCGAGAATCGCTGCCCCTCAAAACTCCAGCAAAGTAGGAGAAAAGTAGGTAGGCCAGATAGCTGGGATTCCTCCGAGTGTCTAGGCCTGATGGGCCTCCAGCTGCTGAGATACGCATTTCTCTTCGCTTACCTTGAGATCCTCCAGCAATATTTAGTCTGGCCTCTTGTAGACCATGAATGGAGTCCTTTGAGGAAGGAAGGAGGAGGGGGAAAAATCTGGGAATATAAATTCCAAGGTAGAGAATAATAGAAGGCTTGTGGCAGGGCAGTTACAGGATACGGAGTGAAAAATGATACTGGCCAGCAAAAAGAGATCAAAAAGGGACCAGAAGCTAATAAAAACAGAATACTGGGTGGCTAACTGGCTGAATATATGTAATCTATACCACATACTATAGGGTGGATTTGAGAAATTAAATCCCGGCCTCTGTGAATCAACTGCCTTCCCAACAGAGACCAGAGAAGAGGGAATCCTGGGTATCAGTAGAGAGAAACTCTGCAGAGTCACACGTTTTGCTCCATGTGCTGCACACAAGGTTCATTTCCAGGGCCTGGCATTCAGAGGGGCAAACCAGGGTCCACCTGCAAGCAGGACCATTTGGGAAGGGCCCTGCGCTGCTGCCTTCCATCCAAGCCGAGGCGTTAACTGGTTTCTGTAAATCAGAAGGAGCAGAAGGGTCTGAGAGCAGCTCAGGGCAGAGCCACCCGTAAATCCTCCACCTGCAAACCCCCACGGCAGCTTTGTATTGTTCTAATGAGCTCCCTTTGCTTTCATCACTTTGGACAAGGGGCACTTAGATGAAGAAGCAGACATCTTAAATGAAAGCCAAACAGTCCAGGCCCCTTTTTCTCTGCCTGAACCTCACCGGCCGCGGTGGGAGACGATGTGAGAGGCTCCTGCTGGGCCTGGCTGAATTTTAGGAATGTCTCCTGGGTGCTTTGCGAATGGTGGCCACAAAGAGGCTTGCCTGCAAACGGTAACAGGACAGGAATAGCCAAGCAGGGGTGTGGCCGTATCCCCCCCAGGGCCATATTCCTTTCCTTTCTGCGCAGAGAGGCACATTTTCAAACAAAACAAATGACTGGATACAATCACCAATCGCTTTCTAACGATTGGAATGGACCGTCAGTCTAACCCAGAGCTTCTCAGCCTTGGGAACTTTAAAATGTGTGCACTTCCAAGTCCCGGAATTCCCAGCCAGGGAGTTGGCCTTCTTAGGCAGAGGGCGGGAAACGGACTCTGTTTGATCGAATCCTATGAGCAGGTGAGCCCAGAGAAGTCCATCTGTGGGAGCCATTCGCATCGCATCCGATTTGCAGCTTCAACCCTTTGGCCAGGGCCCTGCTGGAGAAGAGGTGACCCTCTCCTCTCTATGGCAAGAGTTAAAAACTTCCCTTTGTGTTTCACTCCAACCTTTTCTTCTGTTTGCTGAACACGCCTGTCTACCTTGCTTAATTCTTCTTCGCAGGACGTAGGATCTTGAATCTGGTAGCCCTTATCTGAGTTTGTCAGTTTTCAAAATTGAACCTAGCATTCTGAGTGAGGCTGGCTAAGGAGAGCAGGTTTCATCATCATCTGCTCCTATTCATTTAAGGGAATGCATGCAAAGTATTTATATGCATCATGAAATATTGTTATAGTAGTATTTTAAATGTTTAAATGTTTTATGAATGAAAAGTAACACAGCCTGTTTATTTGCACAAACGGAAGCACATATCAGAAATCATGACTTATACTAAACATCTATGCACAATCTGGAGATAGATGCAACCGGAATGTTTAACTAGATTCCTAAACTGACAGCATCAATACGGTCATATTTTCTTCTTTGCTGTTCTAAGCTCCCTGTCCCTACTTTCAGCATCCTGACATCCTCAGCCAGCTGCGCTGAGTCATGAGAGATAAATACATGCCTTTTTACGGTCTCTTACCCTTGCTTAATCTTCCCACCCACATTGAAACAATCAGCTTAATTATAAATGACAGCTGCATGTCAAATGAACAGCAGTTCAAACAACTGCAAGCGTGAACATTTTTTGCACTCAAGAGATCTCACTTTTAGAGTAACAACTTATTCAAAATGCATAAATTTCATTATTTGCTATATCATTTGTCATTGAAGTTAATATCACAGCTGCTTGGGAAACACACAAATATTCACACAAACCTGCTGGCAAAATACTAAAACAAGCTACAGCAGAAGGCTTGACGTAATAACGACCTGCCCTTTTCTAGACATAGCTAGAGTTTTCCATTTCTCCTCTTAACAGCCGTCCAACCAACCGCTTGTATGTTACTCACACATTCATCACTGTGCTCTGGTTTGTCAAAGGTGATGTGTGGTGGTGCTGTATTTGTCAGTAGGCACAACATACCAGTAGCCAAGGCGGTTCAAATGGCCATAGGTCTATTGCTTGCTCACTCTCTCTACAAGAATCCAAACCATTAATAGTCAAGAGAGAAGAGTCAAGTGAATTCAAGCTCGGCTGGACTGAGATTATTGTGGCCCCGAAGGGACTCGAGATTTTGTGACCATTAATCATTCCAAGAAAATGAGCATGGAGTTCATAAGCTAAATATGAGTCAGCCCTCTCTACGAAAAAGTCAAATACAATTTTAGGCTGCATCAAAACAAATATAATTTCTAATTCATAGGAAGTAAATACAATTTATACATTGGTGTCCACTATTAGCTTTCAAACAAGTGGAGACCACTAGATGTCAGCAGAGAGAGATTATTCTGAATTGCTTTGCTGCCATCTATTGGCCAATTGGAGTGTTGTTCCCACCTTAAGGACCATGTCCAATTTGGGTACCATTTTTTTTTTAACTATGAAGACACAGGAAATAAGTTCAAAGCCTGAGGATTATCAGGGGCCTAGAAACAAGGTTGAAGAAATTGAAGGAATCAGGAATAATTAACCTTAAGAACAGAAGAGTGAGGTAGATTAACTGCTTTCCAAGCCTAATCCATATAGTACAAAAAGTTCTGACAGCTGAATTAGCAAATATATTCATTTTCTGAGAAATCTGGAAGAGGCAAAAAAATGAATTTCAAATGCTATACTTTCAGGGTGCATTTTGCTGTTCCTGTGTTAATCATCCCCCATCTAAAAAAAAAAAAGAGCAACACAATTGTAAGTATTCCATATTCACTGTGAAATTTCTTTTGCCCAACAGCTGCCCATTTGCTGGAGCCCAAGAATTCAAGCCAGGGTTGCACCTCCACCCCCTTCCTCCCTGCTCCGATATTGGCCAGCCTCCAGCATCGCATACTCTGACCTACAGGAAGGGAGCGGGGGCTGCAAAGTTATTGGCTGAGGATATATAAGCCAATATATTATGTAGTGAATTATCCTTGTTTCCTGACACAAACTGCAATTTCCACCTATCTAATGTTTCCGGATGCTCATGGTTTTTAGGGCGAATAATTCACACTGCGTTCCATTTGGGAAGCTGCCGGCATCAGCAGGCGTCTCAGTCGGAAATAAGTGAGAATTGCAAGATGGACTTAACCGAGAAAGACTCACGAGGAGAATAAATTAAGGAACAAGCACGGACTACAAAGCAGGTAGGGCACATCGGAGCCATCAGAGGCATGTGGGCTCATCCCCCCCCCCCGTGCCATGAAAACTGATCAGAGGAAGGAAAAAGCCTCCGAGACACACAATTTGGGTCAGTTTATAATAATCCTGTATAACATTGTTCATTAAATTGATGAGCTGCCCGATTCCCAGCAACCCTGGTAATTTACACTTGTTAAGAACATTTATGAACAAAGAACAGTTTTAAAAACACAAAGAACAAGACAAGACAAAGGGGAAACAGTGGCAAAGAAAAGAAACCTGGATGGGAACGAAAGAGAAGGAGGAGCATCAGTTGTCCTAAGGTACATTCACTGTCACACACACAGAAATATATATATATTATGCTATTATAATATGTATGCGTAGGTGTGTGTGTGTGTTTTGTAAACTGCTTCCTTTGTAATAAGTGTTTTTCTCTCTCTGGGGCTATGATTTGTATTATGTAGTTATTTGTATTTGTCTCTTGAACTTTTTAACCTGATTTATGTAGAATATATAAATTGCTCACAGCCACTTTCAAATGATGTGCCAAATAAACTCAGTAACTAAACAGATAAATCTTTATTTTAAATCTACCGGCATCTGCAGAAAACATCCATAATTTTTTAGCTGCCATTCTTTAAGGGGATGGTTTTTTCCTGTCCTCTAATTGGACAACTCTCTGCATGTCTGATCTGCATTTCATGTACATCTATCAAACTCATCGTTATTGACAAGTATCTGACTTAGGGAGCTTCTTCCCAGAAGCACCTCTGTAAACGGCTTACGGATACAGAGATTCCTGGCATCCCGAGGAGGCCTCCAGGCCACGAACTCAGTGAAGGTGCTTCTCAAGGGAAACTGGGCAGAGGCCCCTTGGAGGCTGGCTTCAGGCACCACCTGCAGGCGAGAGGCCCCTCGGGCCCCCAGGAGAGCCTTCCTCAAGCATTCTTCACTGCCCTCCTCTGCAAAGGCGGCTTCGGCTGCACAGGAGGAGGAGAAGGAGGATAGTTCTTCCAGTTCTACCACAAGACAATTTGGAACGTTAGGTAAGAGTTTGCTAAGAAAAAGAAGACATTTCTGCAAAAGAGGGACAAAACGTATTCTATAAGGATGACCCTGGAGTCTTGTCAAGAGCTCTCGGGGCAGATCGAACAGCCTTCTCATCTCCATTAGACCTGAAATCCGTATCTACCTTTATCAACGACGAGCAAAACCGGCCAGGGGTATTTGGGCCAAGCCCCATAAGGAGACAAGCATTCAGTAAAGTGTATCTGGATAGTGTGTGCAAACCACTCAAGAGGCAGACTGAAGTTGCGATTCAGTCGTTTGATCAGTGTGTGTGTGTGTGTGTGTGTGTGTGTGTGTGTAATTAGAGCCAATGTTTTGGTGATGAAGACGAGGGCCGGGAGAACAAGGTTCTAGTCCTTCCTCAGGCATCAAAGCCAGTTGGGGGACTTTGGGGCCTCCCCTCCTCCTCTCTTTTAGCCCCACTACATTGTGAGGTAAAAAGTAATCCATCCCTCTACCAACCCACAATGGGCCTGTGGTAGCTCAGGACCCATAACCTCCAACCAAGAGGCCTCATCCCGCAGACACGTTGGTTTGGGCTGCTAGCATGATGTGGACACACACCGTCCGCTTCCCCCAATACGGTCCAAGGTGTCTATTTCAAACTCAATCTGGAATGATCTCCGCCCTGCTTTAAGTACCACCGGTTCCTTGGCATCAGTGCAAAGCTTCATCCCGATATTTAAGTAATATTCAAAAGACTTGATGAGCAGCTGCCAGGACTGTCCAGCCCAACTCGTTCTCAACAGCTGCTCCAGGCTCTAGGTCAGATACACCCCTCTCCCCACTGCATCTGCACCAGCAGAATGAATATGCAAGCAGACAAGCTGCACAGCAGCTCTGCAGTGAGTCACAACTGTCATGCAGGGAGCTGCTCCACGGCCTATTTGCCTTCCGTGTTGTTCCTGCAGCCCAAAGGCCTCTCTCCCAGGGGTTTGTAGGAAACCGGGCATGTGGTCAAGGAATATTTCTCCCCCCTGAAAGGAGCTGGGGAAGAGCGAATAAGGGAGCGAATATGTCAAGTGAGCCGAAGTGGTTTCCCGTCCTTTCCTTCCCCTGGGGAGACCTGCTTCTTAACAGAAGAGGAAGCCCTACTGGCTGCTAAGAGCTGCCTGGCCTCCCTTGTCTGGCAAAACCAGGAGAAGCAGGAGCCTGGATTCAGTCCGGCTTCACCGCAGCCCCGAGGGGAGCTCTCTGCGATGCCCCTGCAGAGCTCAGGCTCCTCGGACGGGGATGAAGTGGACGGAGGCCGAGCACACCATCAATCAGGCTGAGAATATCAAGCCTTTGCTAAGCAGGACTTCTTTCCACTGAAGGCCGGAGCTGCAGTAAAAGTTTCCACCAGGTGGTTTCACCTCAGAGGAAGGAAGGAAGGAAGGAAGGAAGGAAGGAAGGAAGGAAAAGAAAAGAAATGGGCACATCCAGGTGATTCAGGGTTCAGGCGTAACACTCGTTTCTTCAACCCAAAATCATCATCATCATCCTCATCATCAGGCCCTGATCCCTGCTCCTTAGGTCAAATGCATTCAACTAATTTCAAGTTCTATTTGTAAACAGGGGGGAGGGGTCTTTGGGAGAGATGAACTGAAGAAAGGCGCTAAAAGAAGATTTTTGTCCAAAGTGACCACACAGTCCTAATATCCTTCATCAGCAGGAAAAATCACCTTCTCCAACTCAGAAGCGTCAGCTGGGAGCCCATTTCACAAAGTAACAAGTCACTGGCCGTTTGTATTATTTGTGACTGAGTCTTCAAGTCAACAGAGAACGTATTTCTCTTTCAGCCTCGATGTTACAGCACAAAACATCCCACCCTGATGGGGAACGTGTCCTGAGGACTTTTCCACTTGTCTACTTTAAGGAGATGGACAGGCCTCCAGGAGCCCTGGTGTGGCCCAGTGGCGAGAGTGCAGCATTGCAGGCAGACTCTGCCGACTGCCAGCAGTTCAATCCTGGCTGGCTCAAGGTTGATTCCGCCTTCCATCCTCCGAAATGGGTAAAATGAGCACCCAGATTGTTGGGGGCAAATAGGCTGACTCTGTAAATTGCTTAGAGAGGGCTGCAAAAGCACTATGGGGCGGTAAATAAGACCAAGCGTAACTGCTATTGATGTTCAGCCCTTGTTCCTCTTCACCACCAGGGAAAACTGGGCTAAGGACATAAAACAGGGCTGGGAGGGAGGTGTAATAATATTATCCACTCACACTTTCCCCCAAAAGGTAATAGAAGAAATGCTGAAAAGTTCTGCAAATCCAGTGAAAAAATAATCCTAATTGCAGGAGCTACCAGATTTCAGTGGGGAAGCAAAACTCCCATATGTCTGGACTGTGACTGTGAGCCAGAGAAGATTTCTGGATCTCCACCCTTTCCAAAAGAGCTTCCCTCTCTAAAACCAGTAGATGCCGCTGGGTGCAAGAAAAGAGCATGGACACATACACGCACACACACACACACCGCACCCGCTTGGGGAGGTGCCTGCTGCCTAGTCCTCTAGGACACAGGGACAGATGGCAGGAAGACCGTGGGTGGATGTTTTAGCAGTTGGAAGGAACTGGCAGAGAACTCCTTCTATGGAGAGCTTGGGGGCTCTTATGAATATCACAAAAGTCGTTTCCATTATGGAGTAAAAAAAAAAAACCATTTGATTGATTCAGGCGGAAGGGAACTTCTTTACTTCATCCACCTCTCCTTCCAATTCATGCTGCCCGTTGATTTATTGTCTGAAAAGCGGGACTTTGTAGGAGTTGTGCTGGTTTTCAGATCCACAAAACAAAGAGTCCTCTTTCAGTGTCATCTTTGTCATTAGACTAAAAGGAAGGGCACATAAAATAAGATGATAACTTATTAACAATTGTTGTAACTAAATTCCATATGCATCTCTCTTCTGGAATTCACAGGATAAAAAACTCCCATGTATTTCCCTACATAGTCAAAGGAATAAATCATAACATTTTGTAAAGTCAATGAACTGTGGCAAACATTCCCTACAACTTTAGAAAAGCCGTTGTAAGCCAGGTTGTATTCTTAGTTGATTTTTAAAAAATGTTAGAAAGAAAAATTGTTTGGATCCTTCTCAACATTGTAATGTCGGATTATCATTCTTGTTTGCATGCAGGTTGTCCTCTCTTAGACTTTCCATTCTCAAACACCTGTGGGGTGTGTGTGTGTGCATGTGTGTGAGCGCAAATGTGTGTGTGTGTGTACATACAGACCAAGTCTACATCTGCAGGCAAACAAAAAACATGTGAACCACCAACTCAGTGTAAATTAGGATACTGAAAATAAATGTGCAATTGTCTGCATAAGCCGTGTGAATAATTATAACGTGTAGAAGCCATCAGTAATTGACTAAACTGCCAAAGTAGAATTAGAATTTGTCACAGCAGGTTCCTCGAAAACAATACCGAGCATTTTGTGCCACTTCCATGCTCTTATAAAAGCCTGAGAATTCCAAGCTTTTCTCTCTTGGGAAACCATGGCCTGGAGACCCCAAGGACTGGGCTGGGAGGGGCCTCCAACGGGCCTCCTTTCCATCACTGAGTTGCTGGCAACACGAAACCAGAGGTGCCCTCCAGTCAGGCTTCCATGCGCTTTTGTGAGCAGAGTTGGTGACTTCGTTTATCGTTTTTGCAAGGTATGTTTTTTTCAACTTCTCCGTCTAGGCAGCAGCCTAATCCCAGGTAATCCCCATTCGAGGTTTCATCAGGGCCGACCTGCTTAGCGTCTGAGATTAGCCATTGTCTGGGAGGTACAGCCACCTTCGTCCTCCCTGCCTTTTATCGAGACGACCTCCACAATATTCGCAGGGAGACCAATCGGAGTCTGCCGCTACTGGGGCCACAGAGCCAAGCTCTGACTTTTCATGAGTCAAACGTGCCTGACAGCCAGGAGGAAAGGACCCAACCCTGGCGCATGCCGAGAGATTCCCTCCTTGGCAGAAGAGGGCGGCTGGTCCCCTGCTTCTGGGCTTCTCCCAACGATTAAGCGGAATGGAGTGGCTCCCACAGAGCCTCTGATGTGTTCAATGCGCAGAGAGCTGCCAAGGAGCTGAGTCATAAGTTGGCCCATTCAGCAGTGAGACTTTTCCAGGACTTTTCAGCTGGTTGAACTATACAATCTGGGAACTCTTTTTGGGCACCAGTAGCTACGACTGAAACTCACACATCCACCAAGCCTTACCAAAAAAAAACCCAAACCTTCCTGCGTTTCATTCCTCAAGAGTGAGAGGTTTAGACTACAGGGTTCTGGCCACCATCTTTTTTTGACACGAACTTCACACACACACACACACTCAAGTGCAAAAACAATTTCAAAACTACTAAGGGCACTGCAGCATTATTTTTTTTACAGCTTTCTTATCATACTTCCTTGCCTGTATGGTTTGGTTTACGTTGTGCCAAGATTCAGTGCCGTCTCCATAGCTGGGGCCCCTTTTCCATCAGGTCCCCTCTGAGGCTCTTCTCGCTCTCCCAGGGCCACAACTATCTGGCTGGTTTTGCTTTGGGCTCCTCGCTGCACGTATGCCCTGCTCATTGTTTCCCCAGAACTGTGTTGTGTATATGCACACATACACACCCGCCCACATTAGCCTCCGGCACCATCTTTATTGGGCCCCATATGTGGCCCATTAAATTTTGAAGTCCATAAAAATGTTGAGTGGCTGAAGGTTTTCTCTGGGCAACCAAAGAAAATTTATTTATTTATTGAATTTATAGTATTGCCAATTCGCCCATGACGACTCAAGGTGGTTTACAGGATATAAAACCACAAACTAACAAAAAGAATCAAATAAATTTATATAACAAAAATCACCCCCCAACTCCCTCCCACCGACTCCCCGCCCTGGCAACAGCAGATCACAGGAGCTCCCAAAATGGTTGCTTCCCCTATCCTCCTGCGCCCCCCCCCCCATGGGCCAGGGTGGCCTCTGGTTCGAGGCAGCAGACCCCAACCAACCCTGCTGTTTCCACCTCTCCTCCTCCTCTTCAAAAGCGGCCTCCTTCAGAGCCTCCCCGAGGAGGCAGCCGTTTGATGTGGCAAGAGGAGGAAGGTGTGGACACAAGCGACAGGGCATGTCCCCTAACCACGTCCTCCTGAGCCTCACACCAGTGTAAACACAACTCATCATTAGGGCCTCCACAGAGATTAAGATGAGCCCATCGCATCCCTGCAGGCATGCAAGTGATGGCAAAAGAATGTTGGGATGAGGAGAGCTGTGCGTAGAAACACGAGACAACCGCAATTGTGGGAGGCGACCCTGCAAGCCAGAGAACCTGCATTAGGCCGTCTTTCTGAAAAGGGATCTGGTGAAGTCAGATCAGCCCCGGGGTGACAGCTACGCGGAGATCACTTTGCAAAGTGCCGAGTTATCCGAAAGAGCCAGAAGGCATCGGTTGTACTGCTACTGACACGTCCGGGCGTGTCCATTCAAGGCTACCCATTAATCCATGATCGCCCAAGGCCATCATGGTTAGGGAAAGAGTCACAGCAAGATGGAACATAAAGTTATTTCCAAAAATTCTAATATTTACAAATTAATTGCCAAGAACTCTCAGTGTATCTGAGAATGAATAGCTGGACAATTAATGAGCCTTTTCCTATCTCACAGTTAAAATTCTACATTTCTTGTTACACCTACATAAAACAAATTTAAAATAATAGTTTAAAAGGTTACATGGTACAAATGTACTTTAGTTAGGAATGAATATCTCACACTTCACAATTCATTATCAATGAAGCAAGTTCCAGGAATAGGTCACTGGATATCAACTATTATATGAAAAAGTCCATCAAGCAAAAGAACCATTTTAGCAGTAAATAGAAGGCTTTGTTTTGCATTCTTTGCCCTGTTTTTGAAAATACATGGACTGAAATCTTCAGCCACAAAACAGGAGGCTCCCTGAGTTAAATTCAACTGGTTTCCAGATTCCTTGCTGTTTTGGTGACAACAGCACAACCCACTTCCTGTGAGGCCACTTCTCCCAAGATTCTTACTTTTAAAAAAACACACTGCCAATCCAATCTGCAGCCTTGGGATCGCTGAGTGGTCTCCCATTCAAAATCTAACTGGCCTTATTAGATCAGCCGGATGCATAGCTGAAATCAGGCGAAACTGAACAGCCATTCAAACACGTTTTGGAAAAATGAAGCATACTATGGATGCTTCATTTGAATCTGGTGCTCAAAAAAGTAAGTCAATTGGGTCCTTCTTCTGTCCTCCTAGAAGCCAAGTTCAGATCTGCAGTGCCAATAAAGCAGATTGACTGAAGCCTCTTCATGCAATCCAATCCATGCAGTGGAAGCCCCCCGGAAGAAACCCAGGTTACTCCCGGCGAAGGCGAGTTTCACATGAGGCTTAAGGGCAGGTCAGAGGCTGCTCTGATTCTAAGGACATTTCCCAGCTGCCTCGCGAGAGGGTCCCTCAGTCGATGCTCGGCGGGGGGGCTTCCCGTGACTCCTCCGGCCTCCCCTCTGGCTGCCTTAACGGGGAGCATCAGGGTCCCCATTTCACCAGGGCTTCTACACACACACACACACACGGCTGCCCCAACCCCACCGCCCTTGAGGAAGAAAATCCCACTCACTCGGTTCAATAGACACGGATCCCCCACAGCCCTCGACCACAGAGAGGCTGGGCAGCCCCAAGAAGCAGGACGAGGCCCGTAAGCCCCGTCTCTCAGCAGCTCTTCCTGCACCACGGCAGAGCAGGAGCCGGGCAAGACGCAGAAGCAGCTCAGTCAAAAGATGGCGCCCTAAATCCCTGATCCCTGCCAGCGCCCCAAACGGAGCCCCCACCTGCTCAGCAGCAGGACAAGCCGGTGCCCCTCCAGGCGGCTTCCAGGCTGGCCTGGTCTCCGGCAGGTAGGAGCTACCCTGGGAAGGGCAGCAGCAGAGGTTATTCTTAGGGAGGGGCCATGCCTGTCCTTCTGCAGGCAGGCCAGCCTTCCTCTCCGGGACCCCTGGAGGCAGAAGACACCTGGGCTGCCAACAGGGCCTGACTCGGAACCGGGGCGGCCTCAGCGGATACTAGTTCTCAGTCTGTTGTGGGAGGAAGCGCTCATTTGGAAAGAGATGGAAGTTTTTGGAGCAAGCTTCCCTTCTCCCTGGTAGGTCTGCCTCCCCACCGGAGAAGGCCGGGACTACAGGCCCCAGCAGCAGCAGCCACTGTCCTTGGCTGGGGCTCAGCAACACCCTGGCCTGCCTCAGGGAGGAAGCCCACCGCCTCCTCCTGCTGCGGAGCGAACAACGCCAGCTGGAGCAGAAGGACCAACTTGGGAACATGCCAGCTGCCCTTTCATTGTGCTAAAGACCGTTCACCTACAAGCTTTGATTAGTGTCCGTTTTTCAGACGTAGCTCTAAAGAGAGACGGCCTGCTACAGCGGTTAAGGCTTCAGGCTAGGAACTGGGGGGATGGGACTCCTGCCCCCCCCACTTAGCCACAAAAGCCACTCGCTGACTTTGGGCCAGTCTCTCTCGGCCCAACTCACGTCTCCCCGGGGGAAAACAGGAGGAGGAAGGAAGGAGTATTAGGTACATTTGCCACTTTATTTACAGACATAATAAAAGCAGGATACAAAATCTAAAAAAAAAAAAACCACGGCATAACTTTCAGCTAGTGGCAAAGCCTGAGGCACGGAGTCAAGGGTGCGTTATAGGAAGCTAGCCAGGCCTGGCAGACAGCCCAGCCGAATCAAAAATGCTAACAAGAGATTTTGTGCCGTGGCGTTTCCATCTCCATTTGCAGCCCAAGAAGGAAAGAGCCAAAACAGAGTTCGCTCAGCTATTTAATTGGAACTGATGGCTGAACATTAGGATGGTGCCGGAGTTGGAATCCATCGTTTTTGTGAACCGCCTGATTGCAGCTATTCTTCCCAGCCAGGGAAGACAGCGAGGTAGGGAGCTCAACCAGACCCTCTTCTTCCTGGGGACAAACTTTGCCCTGGTCCATATCCTGAGGGCAGCATCAGCCCCAAAGGAACGTGGCACCGGCCGCCCGATGTTCATTTCTGAGGGGGGTGAGTCAGGCTGCCAAGGAGACAAGGCTCAAGAAGGCTTTGCCAAATTGATGTATGCTTCCAAGAAAACAATGGCATTGCAGAAAATTAATTTGATCTTCCTTCCTTCCTTCCTCCTCCCCTCCCGGATTACAAGGCAACCTACAGAGCCTTCCTGCTCCTTCTTTATCCAGGTGGGGTGGTGGTGGTTGAGAAGATGAGTTTGGCCCAAAGTGATGCCATGTGTTGCATTTCAGGGTACAGAGGGGCCCCTTGGCACCCCAACTCATCCACCGCCTGGTCACCTCTATTTCCAACTTTTCCCCCCTGCTAAGGAACAGTTCACTTGCTAACCTACCATTCCAGTTCCTGGAGTATTCCTTGAAAATGTTAAGTATATATCAAACATTACGCTGGGCTCTTATATTGTGTTTAATCCCCAAAATACTTGTACAATACACCAAACCATAAACAACTTGGGCTGTAAAAAAAAAAAAAAAGAGTTAAGACTGAAATTTAGAACAGAGAAAATTCAACCTCTCAATATTTCACTGATCTTCCCCTCAGAAATCTTTAACAACCTATTTCCATAATTACAATCAAATGTACTTTTTGAGTTGCTTCTTCCCTTCTCCTCAAGTCTTTAGAGATAGTGTAGTTACTAAGTGAAGGGTTTTGTTTTTTTTAATTTCTTAGTGAAGAACTGAAAGTAGATAGCAATTATTCTTCCTTTGTACGGGGTTGAAGCTCTTATTGTAACATGTAAAGGCTGCAATATAAAGCGAAAAATACTTTTTATCTCTTTATAAAAGATTATATTATTCCTCCTTGGTAACATCAGTAACAGAACCAGGTGGGCATGCTTGTGAAGGCGTCAGATTATAAAGTGGGAGGCCATAACTCAGGGGCAGAAAGTCAGCCGGTGGCCTTGGGCCAGCCACTCTCCCTCAGCCCCAGGAAAAAGGCAAGGGCCAACACATCTTACAAAACTTACCAAGGAAAAGGCTGGGACTTGCCCAGGCAGGTGCCAGGTGCCCCAAAACCGCCTCCCTCCCAGTTACTGAAGAACACAGGCAGAGATCCTGTGGCCACGGCCAACACTTATGCCCAAAGGGCCCCCACCTGCCCCGTTCAGCTCCCTCAGCCGTCCGGGGAACGCGCCCCACACACTCGGGCTCCCGTGGAAGCGTCCGCCTTCCCTTCCCCCCTCAGGCTCAGGCGCCAAGAACGGCAGCCAGAGCAGCCGACCTCGTCGGGATGTAACGCCAACCGCCAGGCAGGACCCACCCGTCACCATGCTCAGCACAGCCGGGCCCTGCCTTCTCTCTTCGGAATCCGCCTGGCTGACCCCTCCAGGGGCAACCCTGGCCAGCAAACCCCGCTCGCCTACCTATTCACACGGCCACCATGGAGGGGAGGCTTCCAAACGAACCGCTGCTCTCTTGGCCCTCAAGTCCCGCCTGTTGCCCTCCGAGACCAGCGCAAGCCCCCCGCCCGCCCGCCACCCGAGTACCGGTGGCTTCAATGGGACTCCAAGGAGTCGAAGGTTTAGACCTAAACCAGGGGAACCGTTGCAAGGGACGCCCGGGGCGCGTAGCGGTTTTCTTCCGGATCATCAGCCAAAACGAAGAAGGAGCGAAGGGCGCATCTGGGTGCCAAGGAGGCCTCTGGTCAAGCGACTCCCAGGCCTCGGCGTGGCATCAAGTGGGGCGCCGGGAGATTTCAAACCCCAGCAAGGCTCAGCAAGGAGGGGGGCGCATCTCCCATCCTGAAGAATGGGGGAGCCGCCAGCTCATTGTAGACAGGCTGGATGCCCCCCTTCCCACTTTGGGCAACGCAATTCCGCTGGATGGAGGCCGGCGCGTGTTCACCGTCCTGGGGGCGATCGCTGCGCGGCGCCATTCGCTCCTAGCCCCCCCCCCCCATCCCCACCTGCTCCTTCAGCCGCACCGGGGTCCCCAGGGCGAGAGGCGACGAGGGGGACAGATTGGATCGGGAAGCACAAACCGAGGCCCTAAAGTTGACTCCGGGCGCCTCTCTGGAGGATCCCGCCCCGGCTCTCAGGATGCGACCCGGCTCACTAAGTTCGTGGGCTCTGAGGCGAAGGCGAGGAGAAGGGAGGGGGCTGGAGGGTGTCGGAAAGGGGCGCCACTCCGGCAAAGGAGGCGCAATTGCCTCGCGATGGAAACCCTGCGCTTCCTCCGCTGCGTATCCTAAGGCATCCGGACCGATGGCGCGCATCCTTGGAAGCGGCGCCTTGGCGCTCCCGCTGGACGGAGCCCGGGGAAGAAGCGCAGGGACCAGGCGGGCTTCGCCGAGCGGCCGGCGCGACTTCCCACCTCAGCAAACGCGCCACCTGCCCGAGCGCAACGCAGCGCCGCCTTACCTCTATGCGCCAGGCGCAAGCGGGGCTGGCCGGCGCCCGCCGCGTGGCCTCCACTCCAGGCCTCCAGCAGCAGCAGCAGCCCGGCCAAGGTCAGCAGGAGGCGGTCTCGTCGGGCCATGGCGACCCCGGAGGAGGCCGGCCGCTCTGCCGCCCAAGGGGGCTCTCCAGCCGGCCGAGGGGTAGGGAAGTGCCGCCTGCGCTGCTCCGGAGGGCTGGGGCTGCCCCCGCCTCTACGCATGGCGCAGGCTGGGCGGGCGGAGGGCGTCGGGGGCTCCGCGCAGCCGGCATCCCGCCCGCCGAGGGGAAGGGGGCGAGCGGGGGGGGCGGCGGCTTGCGTAAGAGCCCCGTCTGGAGAGACAAAGCCGGGCGGCTGTGGCGCTGCCTCTTCCCCGGCAGTTCCGCCGCCCAGCCGAGCCCGCGGGAGGAGGCGGCGGCGGCGGAGAGGCGGAGGGAAGACGCGGCTGCTCGCCGGGACCTGCCGGGAAGCGCCCGGGGCTGCTCTCCCCCCCCGCGCCGCCCCCCGCCGGAGATGGACCGGGGCGCCCGCCCTTCTAGCCACGTGCCGAGACGCCCGCCTGGCCACCCGCCGCCCCGGGAGCCTCCCTGCCTCGCTCTCCCGCGGGGAAGGCCGCGGCGGCGGCGGAGGACCGCGCCTCGCACCTCCCGACCTTCCCCGGCGTCTCCGCGGCCGGGACGGGGACCAGCCAGGGGGGAGCCAGGCCGGGGCGGCTGGTGGGGACGCATCTCCGGGCGCCCGCGCGAAGCGGACGGAGAGCCTGCCCGCCGATGACTCAGTGCAGCGGCCCGAGCGTGTTCCCAAGCGGAGCGGGAGGCCACCGGGCGATGGAAGGGAAGAGGCGGCGGCAACGGGGGGACGGGGGTGGGACGGGACGCCAAGCTGAGACCTTCAGGGAGACGAGAGAAGCGACGCCGGGACGGCGCTCGATCCGCTCGCCCTTGCAGATGCCAGGACGGTAGATCGGCTGCTGACCTCACGGGGCCGGTCCAAGATGGAAGCGGCCCTGAACCCGGGCTCTGGCTGCTGGCCTGCGCCAGGAGGCTCGGGAGGAGGCTCGGTGGGCTTGTTCCTTCGGCTGCCCCCCACCCCGGGCCTTTGTTTTTGGGTGACTCCAGACGGCGCCCCGAACGCTCCCGCCTCCCCTTTGCTCCGCCGCCGCCACTTCCCTGCCAGGTGGGCTGGGCGGACTTCCCTCCAGCTCCTGCTTGTAACTACTGACTGGTTACGATCCCCTGAGAAGTTGCAGTGCCCGAAAAGGGGCTTTTCCCGCGGGTGCGTGTCCCACCTCTCGGTTCCGTTCCTTGGTAGGAAATGAAGCTGGAGGGAGACCGGGAGAAAGGAACGGCCGCCAGGTGGGAGCGAGTGGAGGGCTTGAGCATGGCGACAATTCATCACTGGCGGGGCTTTCCCAGCTGAAATGCAAGCACGCTGGGGTGGGGCGGCCTTCCTGCAGGCCGGCCGGAGGGGCCCAGAGCGGGAGGAGGAGGCCAGCCTTCCATTAGCTGGTCGGGGGCACCTGCAGGCCGCCTCTAGGAGGGAAAATGTGCATCCTCCTCCTCTACGCCTTTTCCCTCATCCGATTTGCCCGGGATCCCTTCAAGAAGCAGCTGCTCAGAATTACAGCCTCCTCGCTGCTCGCTGATTCAGGATCTCTCGGAGAAGTACCACACCTCCCACAACAGGCTCCCGTTTTCAGCAAAGTGTTGCCTCAGTTACTGTAATTCCAGGGCTGTTGGAATTCTGTTGACCCATTTTCCGCTCATAGGTGATTTATAGCTTGCAACTCACCAGAGTTAGGTCAGTTGTTTCCAAAATATCTCGCCAGGAATCTTGGCAGAACTGGGCTCAATGGATGGAAGGCATTCCCGCCATCATAAAGGAGTCAGGAGGCTTGCCGGATGTTCCTCTCAGCTGAAATTTAAACCTACATGAGACCATGCATGAATCGTAGAGGCTCTGGGAGAGACAAAGTGCCCACATGAGTGGCCCACGCTTTGCATGAATAGTTCTCATCCTTTTTTTTTTTTAAAGGATGGAATTATAGTCATGTTAATTGGTGCCTTGGCTGGAGCAATTTATACAACTGGATAGCAGAAAGCTATTGGAATGGACGGATAAGTCTGGTCCAGGTAAAACTCTGTGAGATTGCACACCTCAACACAGTCGAATGAGGGAGCTCTGATGGCTATTATGATGAGGGAATTATGACCTTGGAAGCTAAGAAGGGCCAGTCCTAGTTAGAATTTGGATGGGATTTCTCCACGGGCAACTCCAGCTATGTGGATAGATAGATAAATAATCTATTTATCATCCGTCTGTCCATCTATCTACCTACCTACATAGATACCAATACATAGATACACACATACACACTTCCTGAAGTGGCACCAGGAATTGTTGGGAGCCTGTGGTCCTGAGCCTTGACGCCTGCCTCCCTGGGGATTGGGGTGGGGTGGGGTTGTTGATTTCAGCCTGTGACTCTGGCCTTGGCGTTTTTGTTGGATGAAAAATGTATGATGATCTTTGGCTGCTGTTTCTTCTTCTCTACTCCCTGCCCCTTCATTCATTCCTCCACCCCAAATCAAAAACAACAACAAACTCTGAGAGTCCCCATAAAATTCTTTCTCCGTGACAGCAAAACATTTAAGCCTTCATGCATTTCTATTAAATTTTAATTGGCACGTAAATGCAAACTGACTCACAAGGGAAGGAAAAAAAACCCACACTGACCTCACAGTAGCAGAAGCCACTTGGAAAATAACCCCCAATTCTGGTACTGATGTTAGGAAGTTCCATCTTCTATACGAGTTCCAAAACATGAAAAGCTTTCAATAAAAGTGTTAGAGCACCTTGCTCCCAATGCTGAATCAAGGGCGTCCCTCTTAAACCAGTGCCTTTTTTGTTTGTTTTTATGGCTCTGAAAAGCTTTGCTCTAACCTTTGTTATGATTAGCTCACGCACTTTGATTTTCATCCTGAATATCCAAACAGTCTGGGATCAATAAAATTTGCTCTCCAGATGAATTTAAGAGGCTATGAACTGTAAATACAACAGCAGGATATAACACACACACACACACACACATACACACGTGTAATGTATGTGTGTGTGTGTATAAAATAAAAAATAGTGAATCCTCAGCGTCCAACAAAGCAAAACGGTGGTGTGTTAGCAAAGGACCAGGGATTAGAGGAATTGGCCACGGTGAAACCGGAAACAGCCACGAAGGGTTTGCCTGATGGCGTTTCCCAGTCTTAGCAACCTTAAGGTAGGTGGACTTCCATTCCATTGGGAAGCCTGTGGTCAAAGAATCCATTTTGTGAAACTGGGAGTGAGTCCCCTTCCGCTCTCTCTTAAGCCAAAAAGCCTTGTGAGAATGGCACGTACCCTTCCTCACTTACTACTCAGTACTACTTACTACACTTACTACTCAGGACTCACTACTCAGGACAAAAATTAAAGAAAAAGAAAAAGCCTTGCAGACTTGCATTTCTGATTGTCCCAGCACCCTGTGGTCTTGGGATTGCCATTCACACATTTTTCGCTTGGCGACCTTGACTTTGCTTAATGAACAAAAGGGAAGAAAAGCTGCTGTGGCCTTGTGGTTTTTCATTAGCAACTGTGGCCCTTAGCAGCCATGTGGCCAGTCCTGCTTGGGCTGGCTTGAGGGAGAAGCACCTGGGCTTAAAGGCCAGAAAGAGGCCCGTAGCCTGTTTTGGAGAGCAGGGTTCAGAAAGTGATTCTGAGAAGCAGAATCTGCCCAATCGCCACTCACTCTTCCTCTCTGCCCCCGAAACATACACCAAACGGAGCAGGCTGGGTAGATGGCTGCTGACTTGAAGAAGTCACTTTTCAAGGGCTGCCATCTCTCTCTCTCTCTCTCTCTCTCTCTCTCTCTCTCTCTCTCTCTCTCTCTCTCTCTCAGAATTTGTCCCTGCAGCATTAATTATTTTTTAATTTATTTATTTTTAATGTAATGTTTGCTTTGTTACTTTGAGGCAGATTGTGAATAACTGACATTATTGCTGAGGAATTGGAATATAATGGAAGCAATGCAAACCAGTCAGTAAAAGCAATAAACAGAACATTTAAAAGTTCCCAACCGAGGTTGGCTATGAATGCTGGAAGAACAATTGAATTGTGAAAAAGAGGGCCAAAAATCATTTGTGTTTTTTGCCACAAGCAGGTACTTGAGCGAGACCCAACATCAACAACTCCTTTGCCTGCTTTCCAGTAGCCAGGATGCACCCCCACAGCCCCCCCTTCCTTATCATGCTCCTGTCACAAAGGTTTATGCCATGAAGCCCCAAAGGGCTTAGCAGAGGCAGCAATAAATACGAGCGAGAAGGAGAGAGGAAAGATTTGCTCTGAAGTCAGAGAATGCGAGGTGAGCCTCCTGCATTGAGTGCCGTTGATGGGGAGGCTTCCCTTGGGGTGTCTCGGTGTCATCGGCCAGACGGTCTGGTTCCAACTCAGGCCCCTTTGAGACCCCTGCCTGCTCCTCCAAGTCAAAGAGTGTCCGAAGGAGCCCACTCCTCTCAGTCACTGGATTCCCATCTCCCCGAATGCTCTCTGCCCTGCGTTTGTCCCTGTCATGGAAAGATGTTCTCATGCGTTTGGGGGGACAGAATTGTGTCCCTTTCTCCACTCCCAACTCCAGGCAGTGTTGGAGCTGCAGTTTCTGTTCTGTGCCTCTTCTGAAAGAAAGAAAAAAAGAAAAAGAAAGAAAGAAAGAAGAAAGAGAGAGAGAGAGAGAGAGAAAAAAAGAAAGAGAGAGAAAGAAAGAAAGGAAAGAAAGAAGAAAGAAAGGAAGGAAGAAGAAAGAAAGAAAGAAAAGAAAGAAAGAAAGAAAGAAAGAAAGAAAGAAAGAAAGAAAGAAAGAAAGAAAGAAAGAAAGAAAGATCTTAATCTGTCAGGTTTATTATACCAATAAAACTACTGCCTGCTGTCAGCCACCCTGGAATTTCATACTGAGGGCCTCTATTGGCCCCCTTTCCTCGCGGAGTCTGCCGAAGGAAAGTCTTGTGCAGGAGGCCTGAAGGGAGTCTGGGCCGCAGGGCCCCGAGATTAGGAGGAATTGGTGGCTGCTTCATGACCTGCCAGAAGTTCTTCAGGCGGAGGCCTTCGTCTCCTTGAAAGGCTTGGGCAGAGCCTGCCCCCTGTCAGGCCCGGGGTGGGGGTCCTTTCTCGACCTTGGCAGCGCTGAGGTGGGTGGACTTCAGTTCCCAGAATCCCCCAGCCAGGGCCCAGGCCCTCTGCAACCCGCTGCTCCAGATGAGGCCCCACACTCCCTGCTCCCAGCATGGAGACAGGACAACAGTCTCCGTTTAGGCAACTGAAATGTATTTGATTGGCTTGGTTAATTCTTCATTAGACAAGCTATCGTTTCTGATCCTTATCCTGAGCTTCATTTAGCTCCATGAGTCTGTTAAAGATGAACTGGGAAACGGTGATCAATAGTAAAATGTTTCAGTGGCAAATGAGGCCTGGAAATACCACCTCATGTTTCGCTTGAGCTGTCTGAAAATTAGTGTCGTTTCTGACAGTTTAATGTCAAATTCACACACCGGCACAGAGACCAGATGGTAATCCGAGGGCCTGATTATTCATTTCTGGCCCTTGTATTTCCCATCCACGCAATGTGAATAAGCAAAGCGCCCCAGAAGTGCCAGCTGCCATGAGCCGAGCAGCCGAGGAAGTGCAGGAAATGCCTGAAGAAGAGCTGGGGGTCCCCATTCCTTTGGGAAACGGCCCCCTAGAAGCGGCAGGAATGGAAACCTAAGTAAACAGCCCTCACGTCAGCCTTCCAGCAAACCTCCACTCCAATCAGGTTTGGAAGCCATATTCCACGCTGCCACCTGAACCTTCAGTCTGAGAAGGCAGGTTACCTGTTTGCACAAACCAGCTTCTTGAGGACGGGTCAAGGGCTACCATGGTGAGTCCTCTGCCTCCCGAAGGAAACCCCGGAGCCATTTTCTCACACTTGCACATCCAGATATTTTATTGGTGGTTGAGTGACAGTAAGAAACGAAGTATTACGATAGTATACAAGAGCCATTTCCTATGAAATCTAATTAAAGGCTTCTTATTAGCTACAGAGAGTTATTCACATGACACACTCACGTCCGCATGCCTTACCCCAGACTCTGAGAATAATGGCTCAGGTGCTCCAAGGAGCATTTAGCCTTCCCCCTGCTCTCCCAACAATATTCTCTCCCTAGCAATGGGATCCTTCCTAGCATTTCTAGTTTATGGTCACCAGGGCTCTTTACCTCCTGCCTGGCAGGCAAAGGAAGGATTTTCTTTTGACTGGAGGAATATATCCCACCAGTAGTCTTGATAAATGCACGGAAGAAGATCTGTTTGTTGATGGATCAATAAATGTTTCTGGAAGAATACAACTTTTAAACATGAGTTACTTGCTCATCCAGGCAGAAGATGGAAGTTCAGTGCAATACTGAACTCTTCCTGCAGAGCTCAAAAGTTGTATTCTACTCAAAAAGAATTCAAATCCCAAACTATTAAGGGGAAGTAGAAGCACTTCCCTCTCTCCAAGGAACCAAGGCTTGCTGCTCACTCCTTCGGAAGTTGTTCCTTGGTGGTGTTGTGCAGCAGGTGGGAGTTTGCAGCCCCCAGCAGCTCCTCTGGGGTTCCTCCCGCCCTGCAGAGTTGAGGCAAGGAAACCGAGCACAGAATGGTCCTTGGCCATTGAATGTTATTGTGCTAAACAAAAATAGCCATAGACACTATGCAGTTGTGATCTCCGAAGCTTTCAGCCAGTGAAGATTCCTGCCTTGGGAAGACCATCTGCTGCGTCCGTAATGTCAGCTGCCAACGAGTGGGCATTTTGCGGCCTTTGAACAACTCACTTCTCCAGATGCACTGGGCCCATAGCACATTTAGCCAAGCCGGCTAGCAATTCTGCAGGCTTTGTTCCAAAAACCTCTGAAATGCACCAAGTTCAGGAAGGCTGTTTGTTTATTAGCCGCCCCTTCTGGCTCGATTAAAGCACCTCTGCCCCCATCTTCACCGCACGCTTAATCGGTGTGTTCTTCCAGGCAGAGCCTCTGCTTGGGGTAGGACAAGCTGATGTCGGGGTGGAGGGTTTCCTTCATCGTGCAGAAGCAAGAGCCTCTTTTTGGTGTTCAGGCTGCCAGAAATATTTCCCCTGATCATTGTTCTTCCTGTTGCATTTTACCCTTGGCATCAGCTGGGCTGGCTGCGTATTTCCTTGGGCCGACTCTTAACTACTGCTTTAAAGAAAGCCTCCAGTGGTTGGAATATCCTTTCTTTAGCAGTGATCCGAAGCCCTGGGCCTGCTCACAAGAGGATATATCACAACGCCTCCAATAGCATCTGGGTAATCCTTTAAATTACGCCCCTTGCTTCCACTGCCGGGCACCTGAGCATTTCCATCCTGAGGGAATGGGATGGCACCCTCTTGAGAAGACTCACATCATGAGCAGGAGTACATGGCTACGCTCCCACTCTCTGCCTTCAGAATAGTTACACCACGTCACACAGAAGCCCTCCTAAGACGCTGCGGCTTCAGAGAGTGAGCTAAGCAGTCAGCTAAATTATTGCTGAAGTGCTGTAACACTGAAGGTTCAAACAAAAAGAGATCAAATGTTGTTTGATGAGAAGTAAAGCAACCAGGAATCAAAAACCTATGAAATTTTACACATCCAGCACTCGTACAACTGGTGTAAATAAGCCGAAATCTTTTCCTAGCTCCTCTTGGTGCTTATTTAGGGCAAATCCAGGGACTGAAGAACTGAAGACACAATGACGGTGCTTCTTAGCCCTTCTAAATAAAGAAGGGACACCCGTCTTCCGAACCTGCCCAGGTGGTTCTTTGCCAGCGAAGAGACTGTTCATTGCAGTGTTGGGAATGAAGAGCACTATAATTTAGATCACAACCTATAATACAATCTTTGTTTATGGTGGGAGCTCAGCTGGGTAGACTCGGTCATCGATACCAGGATAAGGACGGGTTGGGAGGGTGCCTGGGTTTGTTGGATTGCACTGAGCCTGGGTGTTCTTGGTCCAAGTCCAAGAGCGTCTGAGCCACTCCACTGCCCTGGCCTGAGGCTCATGTCTGCAAATCACCCATGGATCAGCCTGGCAACGCTTGCCTGTCGTCAGCGGTGCTCTTTGGGACTCCTTGCTTAGGTCAGGAGGAGGCTTGGCCACCGGTTGTTCCAGGGGGGAGCTTTCACGGTCTGAAGACTTGTTCTTGGCTGTGGTGGGATGTATAAATATAATAAATAAACACCACGGGTGGAGACTCTACAGTCACAATGCTAATGGCAAAACGATAACAGTCCTTATGGACAAAGCAGCCATTTAGCCAGCCTTATTCCATGCCCTGGGATTCAATGGTAGGTCTTCCTTCCCCCTCTCCCTCTCCCCCCCCCATCCCCTCCGTGTCTCATTGTGTCCCAATCCCACACAGCTACACTGGTGAAAAGCTCAATCTCCACCTCCACCTCTGAGGAAGCTTGGTCCTCCTGCTGCAGATGTGATTTAACCATCAGAAGCCACATTTCCCCATCTACCACCTTTTCTCTCCCCCTCAACTTTTAATCATCTTCCACGGTAAAGAGTACTTGTTGGCTCACGGTTTTGGAATAATCATGTGAACCTGAGGCTGCCTTGCAGGGGATTCCACAATGACATGCTCCTTCTGTTGAGCTTTGAAGCCTGCTGGAAATAAAGATGCTATATCCGGAAATGTTGCACAGCTGCAATCTGATCCAGAAAAGATCTTGCTATCTCAACTGAAGAGGGGGCACAAGCACATCACCCGGAAAGTTTGCTCCTGTTCCTGTTCCTTCTACTTCTCCAGATTTCCTTGGCTGCAGATGTTTCAGGGAAAACAGAGCCAGAAGATGGTGTTCCAGGGCTCCGGTGTGGACGACGTGTCCAGATGTGGCTTGGAGAAAAGATGGTAGCTGGAGGTGTTCGGCCTATGCCCTGCTAGCTGTCTGACGACACTTATGGCTGTGGAAGCTTGAGAACACCACTGCCCATGTTTCTGCCCTGGCTGTGCCAATTATCATTTCCTCCCCAGGCGAAATCTTTTCATGTCGTACACGAAGGCACTCAAGGCTCCTTCCTCCCCTGTGGCCGTAATTTCCTTACGAGAGTCTGACCCCACTTACAGCAATTAAGACACACACACACGCACACACACACAGCCCTCTCCATTTTAGCCTCCCATTAATAAGAAGATCATGAATTGAGAGCTGCAGGGTACAAACCCTCCGCAGTTGTTCACGGAGGAGCCCCAGAAGGAGAGGGTGGCATTTCTCTCCCGCTGCCTCTTAACTTTCCACCCTTCACAATTGGAGCCTAATTCATTTTCCATGGTTCAACCAGGCTGCGACTTTTCTGGCAAGGTTCCAAGTAGATATCAATTGCATTTTTCTTTCATAAAGTTATTCAAATGTTTTGAAATGGCACCGAAGCTTCTTTCAGGCCCAGAACTGAGGGAACCAGGCAGGGTAGCAGAAATTGCTGGAGTCAATTCAGTTCGTCACGTCTACCCACAATATACAGACGCTACCCACAGAGATGGCTAAGCCAAGGTGCATTTGATCATGGCTTATTGAATAAACCACAGGGGTGCTGTATTTGATGCATTTGATCATGGTTTATTGAATAAATCATGTGTTATAAACACCGATTCTTAGATTCACAAAACGTTAGGTCAGAACGAACGACGTCTCACACTAGGACTGTGCAGGAATCCAGACACATCAACCCTCTTGCATACCTGGGAGAGTTTCTGGGTTCCGACCGACGTATGGAGCCTCTCCCAGGTGATTAACCGGGGACTTAAACCTTGAGAGGCGCTTATTGTTCGAGGAGGCCGCCACTACCTCTCAGCTCAGAAGGAAGGTGAACATTTTCAAGGCTTGGACTAAGCGGCTTCTTCGGGGAAGCATCTCCTTCTCAGCACTGTGGCTTCCCTTTGGTTCCTCTGGTTGCCCTCTAGGGAGACGCGTAGGGGCTCCTGGCCAAGGCTCTCCAGCTCCTGCCCTCCTCCCTCTCTGTCAATGTGAGGAAGCCAGCTGGGAGCATTAACCCAAAGAGCAAAGGCTCTTCATGCCAATCTTGTCAAGGCCACGGCATTGGCTGACAGGGCAACGAAGCCAAGGCTAGGCTGATGTCCGCTGGTCTCCTAGAGGAGGAGGAGGAGGAGGAGGAGGGGCAGATGAGATTTACTTCGCTTTACTTCAGTATATTTGAGTGTCATTAGGCTGCTTCATGAAGAATGACGATGAATCGCCCAAATCTTTCACAAGGTTTCCCCCAGTGGCCGTTGTGAAAGCACCATGGAGTTATTTTACGGTTCTGGAACAATCCCACCACTGGTTCCTGCCCTCCTGCCTGCAGCCGTAGCCCAGCCCAGAGGGAGACCTGCCTGAGAAGCCAAGCCAGCAGAGCCTCCATTGCCCTCCCAGGGTTTCTTTCCTCTCTCTCTCTCCACTCGCCTTCTGCTTCAGTGCTGCAGCCAAAGCAGGCAGGCGCACCTGCTCTGAACTGGGGCCCTCAGAAGCCCCAGCTGAGCATAGCCAGGGTTAGGTTTAGGGTTTTGGTTAGGGTTTAAGGTTAGGGTTAGGCAGGGAGCTCCGAGGGAGCCCCGAATTCCCCCTCCCAGAGTTATGCAAGGACAGAAGAAGCAAGTCCCAGAAGGGGGAATACATGGGACCTTTTCGTTGGGGCGCTTAGGGGGCCATTTTCTACCTACCACCTAGACAGAAGACCGGAAGCCCCACTGAATTCCGTGGAGTTGGCACCTGAGCAGGAGGGCTTCGGCCTTGGCCCGGACGGCCCAGCCAAGCGCAGTGTCCTCTTTTGGCACAAACGCACAGCTCCCGCCTCTCCTTTGCTCTGAAGAGGCTCGTTCTATAAAAAGGGATACTAAAAATGAAACAAAGCCTAAGTAAAAAGAAACGCTATAGCAACTCTTTCCCAGCAAATGGCTCCACGGGCATCTTTTGACGTGCTTCCAAAAAGGCCAAGCAAGACAAAGTATAATTGTAAACCACACGGACACAGAGAACAAAAATCCTCCCGCGAGCTGAATGTCCAGAAAGATTTAACGATTGGTTTATGCTGGAAGCAAACGATTCAGAGTCCCGGTTAGAATCAGATCTTATTAAGATAAATGCTTACTTTATAAAACAAAGGAAAACTAAGATTCACCAAAAGGAGAATGAAAATAGTTTCTTTAAATAAATAAAGGTAAAACATACGAAAAGTTATCCAAATTAGTTTGATATATTAGACCCAAAGGTAATGAAAGCAACGCAATATATAAATATTGGGCTAATGTTTCAGATACCATTGGACACGATCCAGCTCAAGTTAAATAGTTTTAAGTTTCATATTATATGCTTAGGTAGAAATCTTGTATACGCTTTTCAATTAAAATGTACATTTGAATAGTTAGCATTAGGCTCAATAGGATTTTAACCATATAATTTTAAGTAATTCTTAGTTTATACTCACTAGCACTTTATATATATATATATATATATATATATATATATAAGTTCTGTATTTGATCCTCAGAGTTCAGTTTCGTCCAAGTGGCTCTGTCTGGCTTCAAGGGCAGGGGAGGAAAACCATGCGTGCGAGACCACGGGATCAGCCCTGAAGACCAGGCCTTCGTAGCCCAACCCGTCTCGGAGGGCTGCATGGGGCTTGTGTTCACAAGCCCCATGCAGGCCTCTTTCCTGACCTTCTTCCACTGTAGCTCCCCTCTGGAGATGGGCCGCTGTTCCCACCCCTGAGGCAGCCCTTTGTCCTGGATAGACATGCCCCCCATATCCTTCTAAAGCCATTCTCCATAGCGGCCCCTACTAACCATGTTTCGGTTAATGGAATCCAAAGACAGTAATGCTCTGGGTAAACATGGGCTCACCGATTGCAACCCCCCTCATTCCCCTAACCTGCACAGGCAGCATAAAAGGCCCCTGTCCCCTTTTGCCAACAAAGGGAAGCGTTGATTCATTCAGTCCATGCAGTCAGTGGCTTCGCTGAGAGGCTTTATGGGGTTCCTGTTGTGGCAAACGCTCCCAAAATGGCCAGACTCTGCTGCTACAGAGGAGGGGAACTAAGGGAAAGGGAGGGAGAGGAGCCCAGGTTGATAGGAAAACTATACCATTAGATTGAAAGGTACCCGTTATATCGTGGTTGTGGAATAAACCACGATATGAAATGATAACATAGAAATATCCATCAAGAAGTAACTTACAGCTTAATGAAAACACACAATTATCACAGGAAAACTTGTTGTTAAACCTAGTGTGAAGAAAAAGGGTCAAAAGGCCTAACGTTACTTATAATTAAAACATGACTTTCTTCAGGCTTTGGAGACACACATTGGCCATCAGCGGGTGGAAAATATAAAGCCTAAGCAGGCAGTTTTGCGAATGTAGAGAAAACGTGAAAAGTCAAAGGAAGCTCAGGCAGGAGAGGCTTTCTTAGGAACCTGCTGAAGGAACAAGCTCTAATTATGGGGCCAAACCACAGGGTTCCCAGGAGGGCAATCAGTAAATTTCCACCTGACCCAATAAGCGGTGCAATTCTTTTCCATGGCATATGACATTGTAACTATTGACTGTCACATATTGGTGGAGTGTAATTTAAAGTGATGATGTGACTATGAAATAGTTTACATATGTATACAGTACTGTATGTTTCCCTCCCTCCCTCCCTCCCCTGGGTCTATACGTGTGTGTGTGTGTGTGTGTGTGTGTATGAAACCCAGTGGGGGTGCCATGAAGTTGCTAGGCTTTCCCCGCTAAGGGGGATAGGGGTGAGGGGCCTGGCTTCCGCTCATATGAGCTGGGTTGAGGGAGCCTGACTGGGGTGGGGGTGGGTGAAATGGCCCTTCCAACTTGAGGGGCCAACTTGACGTCCTCCGATACAGGCGGAGGAGCTACTCCTTCCTGGGGGGCAGAATCTGACCTCCTTTCTGGAAGGAAGGGCTGGCTTAGGCCTTAGGGGGGCCTTCCGGTTCCTCAGTGGTGCCGACTGGCCCCGATTGGCAGGAGAGGTTGACTTAATCGGTCCCACTGAAGAAGCGCCCTCCGCTTTGCTGTGTTGCCTTGGATCATCTCCCTTGCCTCCTCTGGCTCCCATTCCCACCCCAGGGCAGGGCTGCTCCTCTGCCCACACCGGCCGGCTGAGGCCAAGCAAGGCTCCAGAGCCCGTTCCCAGCACCTGGGGCTACTTTGATGCCTTTCAAAAGGGAGAAGCTAGATTTGCTGAGTTAAGGCAGAAGCGTCTCATTAAAAACACCTCTTAGCAGTGGCCACCCAAGTCACTCAGCGTAAGGAAAGAAGGACCACGTGATCTAAAGCTTCAAAAAGATACTTGGGGGATCCACCACAGACAAGGGACGACCATGCCGCCAATTAAGCTCGCTCGCACCCTTCAACCAGAAGGCATCAGTTCACGCCATCCGTTTTACTTTTTTGCATTTTAATTCATGCCAATTCACTTTGGATTGACCACCATGCAGCTGGTTCACCCCCACCACCCCTGCCAGCCTCCCTCCTTAGGGCAGGAGGTGAAAAACGTCTGCCACCCATTCAGCCCTGGGTGTCAGGAGGGGGGTTGCCGCCAGAAGGCCTTCCCAGTCCTTGGCCTCTGATGGCTCAACCGCCCCCCACCCCAACAATGAAGCCTGGGTGCAGCAAAGCATGTTTCCCTCTTCCTGCTTTGGGCCCCTTCCCTGGCCAGGCAGCCTTTCTCACCCTCAGCTAGGACTCTGATCCCTGTTAAAACTTGTTTATTCCTCCCAGTTTAAGCCAATGGTCGCTGCATTGGAAGAGGAAAAACACAATTTTCTAGAACCTGTGCAAAAAATAGTTGGAAATGCAGCTGTTCTCTCACAAAGAAAGGCTGCAGCAATTGGGATAAAAGAGATGTGGAAGGCTGATATAGAGACATATGAAATCACACCCGGTCAGCGGTGGCTTCATCCAAAGCGAACAATTTTCAGTTGACTGTGGCTGTCAGTTTGGCTGAAACACAACAGTGGACAGAGCTGTTGTTACCAAGGCCACACCAGGCGGAACTGATATTACATTGTCTCTCTGAACATGCAAATCTTTGCGTCAATGGGATTAATCAGTTAATGCTGCCTAGGGGAGCCCTGGACCCCCAAGGCAGCACTCAGTCTGGCCCAGAGGCTCTCCCTCCCTCCCTCCCTCCCTCCCTCCCTCCCTCCTCTCTCTCTCTCTCTCTCTCTCTCAAGACCATCCACTGAAGGAGGTTCAGGCGTGAGAGAAGAGAATAACAGTGTCCTGCAGCACATTCACTGCCAGCAGCAGTCAGTCATGGACAACCAGACCACCAGTGGCTATTATTATGGGTGGGGGTTGGGGGGGGGAAATGGACACTTTCTGAATCCTAGACAACAAGCCTTCAATCTTGGTTTATGGGAAGTCCCATTGGAAATGGGGCCTCACTCCCCAGTGCAGCCCAGCGCATGAGATACCAACCCTCTTTACAGATTCTGATCCCACAAGCTGGTCCAGGGTGGGCCAGCAGATGCTTTTCAGCTTCTCCCCTTTCTCTCTAGACAGAGGGGAGAGAGAGAGAGAGAGAGAGAGAGAGAGAGAGAGAGAGAGAGAGAGAGAGAGAATGCTTTCTTGCAGCTTTCTTAATTTCCTTCAGTTGCAAAGACATTTTTCTTGTAATTTTATATCCATAAAAGGAACGAGACATGTCTGTTCAGTGTCTATATTAGATTAAACTGGATATGGACAAGGTGTAATGTTTTTGAAGAACATCAAAAAAAAAGCAGGTTTTATTAAATTGTTAAATGCTTTTTTGGGGGGCTTGGAAAAGCATGTTTTTATTATTTCTTCTTTGTAGACTTTAAACATTAATTTGACTCCCTCTCGCAGTTCATAAAATTCAAATGAATTTAATAGAGAAAGGTTTGGGATTTCCTTTTGAAAAAAGTCCACAGTATCCATGTACTGATATAACAACATTATAATAAAATAATAACTGAAGTGGATATTTTATCTAGCTTTTATGTTCAATTATTATTTTATTTTTTAAAAAATATTATTTTAGGCCACTGTACATTCCATTGTGACCCAGGCCTGCCTTGTGTATTCAAGTTACAATTTCTTGGGTTTTATTTGTTGCTTTGGTAATCTCAGGATGCGAGTCCAACAATCAAAGCTGGACCCTCCTTTGGCACCAAGCCAAATCAAGGCACTGGAGTTTCTTCAGTGGCCCCCTCTCCCTCCCTCCCCCCTCCCCCCTCCCCCCACCGCTCATTGCTTTCTTCCTCCTTCCAAGGGCCAGGAACACAGCCTCCCCCCCCCCCCAAATGCCACCCTCCTCTCATGCCAATTTGAACATTTCAGTCAAACACACACACAAACAAACAAACAAACCAACAAGCAAAACCTATCCAATTCCATTTGGATGTCAGAACAGATTTAGACCTGGCCTCTCAAATTGAATTGATTTGCTAAGTTTCAACCAATGAAAGTCCTAGAGAGAAAGTGTCCAAATTGTTCAAGAGAATTTAGGTGTGTTTGAACCTTTGCTTGATTCCTAGGACTGGGTGTCCTCGGGTCTACGCTGGGTGGCAGGTGCTGCCGTCATGGGAGCGGCCCTGGGTGCAAATCATGCCAGCACAAAAAGACGAGAAAACCCAGCCGTGCTGAGGCGAAGTCACATAACCTGGAGCTCCTGAAGGGATGATCCCTACAGATGCCAAAAATCTGGAACTTCCTTCTTTCTCCCTGTTTTCATCAGGGCTTCATTGCTTCCTGGAATACATTGATTTATGGTTGAGGACAAAGGTCCTTAGTGATGACTATAAATGTGTATGAAATTCAAAGAAAAATAGATGGAAATAGATAAAAAAATAGTTATAATGCTTCATTGTCCTACATCTACAGAAATTTTTCCATAGCCATCCTACATTGACATACTCTATTCAAGGGATTAAGAGAAAAATATTGTAAAATAAAAGGAAGCAAAACTAGGAATACAGAACTAGAACTTAAAATATCGAATATAAAGAGTCTATTCATTTGTATGCTCTTACACAACTTTTTTCTTGAAGGAATCCTACAGTCAGTAGAACGAATCTTTTATTAGAGAGGCAAAATGTGTCTGTTTCGTTTCTTTATGGTCTTGGTTTCCTGTTTTTAGCAATTGGCTCCTTCTTCTTAGGATTCCCTGATTTTCCTACCTTAAAACCATTTAATTTTTGTTTTTGGGGGTGGTGTGATGTATCCATGAAAGAATACCAAGGCATTTTAAAAGGCAAAACAGCAGAAGTTTGTCTCAATATGCGAAAAATAGTTGGCGACTTCAAAGGTGAATTCGGAGAGTGGGCTCTTTTTCTAGCTGGCCAAACAAAACCCATGTTCATCTAATTTAAAGAAGAGCATGTGAACTGAAAATTCCGTTTGAAAGTGTGTGTTGTGTTGAGTTTCTCAGTCATGAGTTCCGTTTTCAGGGTATCTGGGAGCTCAGACTCTGTAGGGCTTCTCCCCGCCAGCTTTGGGTTCAAATAACGATCTTCCCAGTGAGTCACCTATCGGTCTTCCACCGGCGTTTAGAGCAGGGACACTTTCAGCCGCGTCTGCAAGGGATGAAAGTCTCTGGGTGGCTGGAATGCAGAGAGGCCAGTGGCTCACCCGGTGGCCTCCAGGCGCGTCTCTGTTGCTCCGCATCGAAAGCAGAGCCTGCTTACTGGACCCGGCAGCAGGACCAGTATTGATAGGGAGACGGCAGCTCCGATCACACTTTGCTCGCGCAAGCATGAAGCCAAAAGCACCAGCCCGAGGATGGCGAGTGGGACCTCGTCGAAACGTCACCAAGATACTCTTAATCTTACACGGAAAAAGACCCGAACACACCAAGATCTGCATACCTGTACCCGTGAAAATCTACGAAAAAAATATATACATACATACATACATACATACATACATACATACATACATAGGATGTTATCTCAGTTTCATTTTATATGGTAGGAAGGTGATACGAAAGAAACATTCTGACTTCAACACACACATTGTATTTTCTTTCAGGAGCCTAAGGTGGCATTCATTGCCTTCTCTTCCCAATTTGGTTTTATGGCTGTAGAAAGTTCAGCCAAAGGACAGGGACTGATGAGAATTGTTAACCATTCGGACAGCCAGGATGTGTTAATCGCACCTCTCGGTAGGGTTCTTTCTGCCAGGGTTCCCCAGAGAAGAGAGTCGGAGGGACGGACATATTGACCTCCCTCCAGGGTTCCCCACGGCCCTTCCTGCCATTTCTCAGCCTTCAGGGCAACCTTCCTCCCACTGAGGTGCCCTTTCGTCTCTCTTCTCCTCCTTCCCTGCAAGAGGGATGCCCTGGGGGTTGGGCTCCGAGCTGAACTTCAGAGCGGAATCTGTTGCCTGCATATATACACCGAGGGCCTCTCTGGGCAGGGGTGGGGTGGGGGGGGCAGATAGTCCTTTACAAGGAGGGGAGCGAGGGGAAGCAGTTCAAGAGCTGCTATTTCCCCAACGTAATTTTACGGATGAAAAAGGAAAAGAAGGACAAAACGGGAGCGTTTGATGAGCCCTGAAGAAAGTAACATGGCACTTAGCAGATGGCCAGCATGTTTGAAGCTTGTTTCAGTAGAAAGTTTGTCTTTCTAAAGTCCTTTGAAAGAAAGAAGGTGTTGCTGTCTAAGGAAAAGTGCCAGTAGAGTCTCTTTCAATAGGAACGATTCAAGTAAGTTGTGTTCTTTCCAGGGCACAGGAAGAGCAGGCTGCCAGGCAATTAACTAGGCCCAATTAAAGGGCCCAGGTGAGCTTTGCTGGCTAAGTGAAAGTGGCCAGACATTCAGTTCGTTCTCTGGTTCACAATTAGGAGCCACTGTTGTTGGTTCCTGAGACGAAGCAACTTTGAGCAAGACATTAGACAGTCGTGGCCTATTGATCATTTTCTTAACGTTCCCATTTCTTTCTACATCTTTCTATTTCTGTTGCTTTCTATTGATTATTTCCCCCAAAGAATTTAAGAGCATATGTTCATGCAACTAAGCCCTTCTATGGTAGATCAGACTGCCAAGTAGCCAGCCATTCACACGGCTGGTTTCCAACAGTGTTATCAAATGCTGTATGGAATCCCTAGGGGTGGGGTCTGGTGCCGAGGGAAGGCCCTGGGAGCCATAGGGTGGGAAAACTAAGCAGCAACAGCCTCCTGCCTCTGAGCAAGTGTGCTGAGCACAATCTGCATCACTAATGGGAGCTTCAGATTTGCAAACAAGGACAAAGCAAACTGGATGCATCCCAGGTCCAAATACTGGCACCTCCTGGACTAGGACATACGTAGTATGCCCTTAAAGAGGTCATTATCACCCGGGCTAGGTGAGGTGCTAAGTGTTGACCAGATCCCAGGCTGTTCTGCTCAATCCTCAACCTGCACCTAACACCCAACCAATGTCTTAACATCATTCAACCTTGACAGAGTGCAAGACCGAAGCCAAGTGTAACATTTTCAAGAAATACTTAATGAAAAACTCTCTGCTAATCTACCCCTTGTGGGGATCTATTCTGAGAAATGGAAGCAGTCTGAAGATGTCATCACACAGACCGCAGCAACTATACTTGGACTGGAAACCCAGGCACCCCAAGGCTGGCCTGATGAAAAAGCCATCAGAGAGACCATTTCAACAGCCTCCCGGGCCAAGAACAAGGCCAAGGCAGACCGGCAGAGTGACCCATCATCTGTCTCAAAGAAAGACAAAATTAAACACCTGCAATCCAATGTAGAGGCAGAACCACAAGAAATGCAGGACAAGCGTTGGCTGAACAGGTGGAACTCCATTCAGGCACGACAAAGCATCACCGGAGACTTAAAGGCAGTTTATGGCCCTTCTAAACCAGGGTGCTCCCCTTTGTTGTCATCTGATGAGCTGAGCCTGTTCAAAGACCAGGAAGGACCGAAGAAAAAAAAGACCCACCTGAACATTTTTCCAGCTGCTCTTTAGGGCAACCACAGTTGATCCTGAGGGTTCATTGCAGATTCCTCAGCTACCAGTTTTGGATGCCCTCCACCTGCCTCCCTCTGCTGATGAGACCAAGAGAGGGATCTAGCAGGTGAGCTCAAGTCAAGGAACAGGCCAGGGTGGCATTCCTGCTGAGATCCACAGCGACGAGGCCCATAGGCATCACGTGTTCTTGGAAGACGCCTGGCTCACAGAGGAGATGCATGGCAACCATAGAGAGAGATGCACAATGCCCCCGTCCTGGATCTCTACAAAAATCCAGGGAACGAATCATGTTGCAGAAAGTACAGCAGTATCATTTATTAAATTTACATGTGGCCTATCTCACAATCACATAATTTTGGGCAGCTTATAACATGATGAAAGCGTTGTTGTAAGGATGATGACAGTAAGTCAGTAAGTGCAATGTGGAAGGAAGAATTAGCCAAGATGGTGGCAGCCTGCAACAACAGGGGTGGGATCTTCTGTGTGTTGACCACCTGCTGAATGGCATAGCCCCATCCAGGCCCCAGGCTAACCAACAAAGGCCCTTTCAGAAGACTCCGAGGGGGGCAGTCTGATCTCACCTCAAAGGATACAATACAACAGAGTGGGAACCATGGCAGAAAAGGCTCTTGGTCTGAACTGCCCTGCCAAAGTCCGTTGGCCTGCCTCTTCTGCACTGACGGTTCCGCACCGCTCTCCCTTGCAGGCATGGTTATTGCTGCATTTTTCTGAACAGACTTCTCACTGTCTCGGGAAGAAACCTCTCAGAGGTGCAGTGTGGCTTTGGGCCAGAACAGAGAACTGCAAGCATGATATTTGCTGTGAGCCAAACCCAGGAAAGTGCATTGAGCAGAACAACCTGCTGTTTACTTTGTTTGGCCGAGGCATTTGACACTGTAAGCACAGAGACCCTCTGGGCCATCCTGAGGCTTTAGGGAACCCGAGGAAATCCCTGACGTTGATTTAACTGTTCCATGATGGAATGCAGGACGGAGATTCATCAGATGCGCCTGCCATTCCCAGCGGTGGAAGGCAGACTCGGGGGCCAGCCTGGTCCCAGTCAAGCTGTTCGCCTCTTGCCTGGTGCCACGTGCTGTCCAGGGTCCTGAAGGAGGGGAGCGGACCTCAGATACCAACTGGATGACTGTCACTTTGACCTTTGCTGCTTGAGAGCCTCCATCATACCGTCCTTCAAGAAGCCCTCTTTGCAGATGACTTTTTTAAAAAAAAAATCCTGGAAACTCCAATATCTTTTAAGCTCTTTGAACAATTTCCTCCTGGAACCAAAAAATGAAGAAACAGTCTAATATAGCCTAGACTTACACACAAATTCTGTCCATAATGTTTCCTAGTGATGATAAATCCAGTTATTGCTTCTGAAATGCATGAAGATATTTTAGTGGTTTCATCAGTTTTGTTTTGTTAACTTGGATTGTTTTTCCAGAGTTCTACTCTTAAAATAAAAGTAAAAACTTATTTTTTGCAAGATTTTGCATTTTTAAGGAAAAAGAAATCTATCCATGTCTGAACTTATTAACTATGCTGCCATCCTCTTGCAATTGCTTAAACAGCACACACACACACACACACACCGTAATAAATCATAATATTTACATACCAGGAACAATGGAATCATCTTATTTAAACTCCTAATGCAGCAATAATTGTTACAAATAATCACTGTACTTCCTGCAGCTTATCCTGATTCTCCTTTTCTGTACATAATTGGCTGTGATCTCTGACATCTTAGTAACAATCAAGCGGTTAACTCTGCAGCATAACACAGGCCTCAGTGCTTCCTGTTACATCCTGTGCCAAGTTTCTGGATTTAAGGGCATAGTTTCTAAAATTTAAACCTTGCAATCCGAGGCTCTCTGAAATGGCCACCCAACAGCTGGAACCAACCATGTTGACATTGATCAGGGTGGAATTTTTCTGCATCTTTATTGTATTCATCCATATATATTAATGTGTTGCCTGAGTGGAAGATGTTTGTTACCTTGTCTTAATATCTATGTGAAAAGTATCAACAGATCGTAGACTAATACTTATTCAACAGACATTAGCATTATTACAATACTTTTTAAAATGCTTAATATGAAGTTACAAAGTGTATATTAATTTTAGCCATGGTTTAATATTTTGGACATCCACCTTCTTTTAAACAATATGCCTGTTATATGGAAATTAATAAAGGAATAAATATAATTCCTTAATAAAGGAATGGAAATGGATCAGCTGTGGCCTTCTTATAGCTAAGAGACTAGTGTAAATGTAGGGCTCTGTTAATGGATTGAAGACCTTGTTGCCTATGAATGAATTGCCCTTGTAGAACTAATGTTTTTTTTCCCTTGTTTCTTTTTATTTTCTCATGTTTTCTTTTTCTAATCTATTTAATTAAATAAGGAAATGGCTTTGTAAGAAAATCTCCAGGGCTGAAAACGACCCAACTGCATCACACTTGGGTAATGCTGAAAATAGAGGGGCCCCCACTGTGTGAACGCCCCCCGAATCTTAGTCCCTGGCAATGGGTTCCCATGTGGTGGCACTTAGACTTAGCGGCCTTCTTGGTCAGGGAAAAGAAGTGGTCAGCCGCCGTCTAAAGGAGCTGATCTTACAGCAGGACTGGGACTCATCCAGTGCAGCCAGGAGAGAATGTCCTGGACACTACCGGCTTCTCCACAGTACTGTAGAAATATGTCAAACCTAGGAAGACAATAAAACCTCCAGGTCATTTTGTGAAGAGTAATTGCACAGCAGGGACACAAATGAGTCCCAGGTGAAGTCAGATTTATGCCGACTTACCTGATTGTAGCAAAACAAAACCAGTAGAATATATGAAGGGTCGGCTGTACCTTTGCCTCGAGGGGAAAACAGGAACAGTAAACCAGTCATTTGAATGTTATTCTGCACTGCAACATTGGAGAAGCCAAATCAGAAGTACCCATGGAGGCCTGTGGTTTCCTTCTTCTATCCTATTTACACAAATTAGTCCTTAGTGGCTTGGTTTCCTGAACACATAAAACATCTATAACCTCTATTTAAGTGCTTACCTGCAAAGTTGAGGCACCAAGTAGAATTTTTTCGGTAGCAGCTGTGTAGATAAACTTTCTCCAGCAAGGCCAATTTAAAATGATTTAAAAGAAAGCTAAAATGAAATTACTTGTTCCCAAGAGCGTTGCAACATATTGAATAATTGAAAAGAAAGGTGTTTCCCTAAAACACCCCCTGGAATGGAAGCACCGAATGGCCCCATGTAATTTTTCTCTTAGGAGTTTTTCCTAATTGAAGTCACTTGGCAAAACCAGCATGTGGTAAGTTTCTACTGCATCTTCTCTTTAAAGGCTAGTCTTTCCTCTAAAACGGCGTTATAAGGCATCTTTCTTCAAAAGCATCTGCGAGAAAACCACCAGGCTCAGAAAGCACGAAGGGCTCCACGTTAATTCATACAATTTTCATAACTTGATTTATTTGGCTGTACAAGTAAGCTAACATTTCCTGCTACCTCAATCTCCACATCTCCCAAGAACGAGAGGCAAATGCACACCAACCTTTGATAACACCCGATGAAGTCCATAAACTTTCCCCGCTGCTGGGCAGGTGCTAAGGCTGCAGGTTTCTGGCAGCCTTGGTGGGACTAACGTGTCCCGGGAGGCTTAAGCTGAAAGAGCGAGGGGCTGGTTTCGGAAGGAATGGTGACAGACTATCCCGGCAATAAGGGGCGTCATTTTCTGGCTAAGATGGAGGCCCCAGGCACCACAGCTACTGTGGTTCTGCTGCCCCAGCAAATAAGGCCCAGTTGAGCTCAAGCGTTCAAGGAGTCACCCCAAGAGTTCCTTGGAGAGACATTTTGGGTGTTCTGCTCCCAAAGAGGCTTTATAATGAGACAATCCTTGACACCCTGCCCTGAAACCACACAGTCAGGTTTCCGACATAAAAAGGAGATGGGAAGAAAATGCATGTAAAACAACAACATGCTAATTAGAGTAATATGCAAATGGGGGTAATTATGCTTTAAATTGGAGTAATTTTTCATTTGAAAATTCTATCTAAGGAAAGAATGGATTCAATAAATGGAAGTACAGTATGTGGCTTTGCATTTAAAAGAAATTATTTGGTTTATTTATGTAAGCAGTTATGTTACAAGATATTGAAAACAGAAACATTAGATTTTTTTAAAAAAATAATAACAAACATTTATAGACTGGAATACTGCTGCACTGCTGTGAAATTAAGAGTAGTTCTAGAAATTTACTAAATTAAAAAAAAATGCACTTTTGACGGTTCTTTGTTTATATGCTCCTTTTCTTCTCTTTATTTCAAATATGGGCTTCTCTGAGCTTTTGTCTTTCTTGTTCAAAATCTAATAAAATATTACAAAAGGATAGAAAGGAAGAAAGTTTGCTAAATGAACAAAAAGGAATTTCCATTGAGGAATTTGCCAAACTCTTTATGGCAAGATTGGGTGGCGCCTGCACACCCTGCAACAAACATGGACTGTGGCAAGGGGACGATGCTTGTGGCGGGGGCAGGAGGCCGTGACTTGGGGAAGGGGCAGGCCTGAGAATCTTACCATGCCTAATTGTGGCTTGAAGTTATGGTTCACTAAAACGAGGTAAATAGGCTCATGGCTATTTTTATTTTTCAGCAGAGCTTTCTTTCAGTAAGGCCCTAACTAAGGTGTCTGTTTTGATTGTAGACTTACGCTGAAAAAGAATCTTGGATCTCGAAAACAGGATGGTGGGGCAAAAGGCTGAGCTATAAGCATCCTCAATTTTTTTATACTGTGAAACTCTTTTTGGTAAAAACCCTTCTATTGATTTCTAAGGTTTTGATGACCGACCACCCTCCGAACTTTAGGCCGGGTGAGTTGACTCCTCCCCTCTCTCCTTGCAGCTCTTCTTGCCTTGACAGCTGTGATCCAGATGTGGGAGAGCAGTGGGAGAAGGAGGAGGGAGTTTTCTAAGAGCCCTGCTTGAATTCAACCCAAGAGGTAAGAGTGGGCAGGCTAAAGTGACCATGCTTCTCCCATCAGTGCATCTTTATTACCTATAGAAGTAAGAAATAAGAACATTTAATTCCACCCTAGACTGAGAACTGATCTGAAGAAAACTGCCCTCTCCATCTCTTCATCTTTCTTAACCGCCAGTGTTTTATTTGCCCCTTCAGAAAATGTTTTAGTTCCCTGAGTTCCTCAGACTATTCAGTTCCAACACCTATGGATATGCCTAAAAAGAAAAACAGGGATGAGTAATGAAGATCACTTTTGATTTCAGAAAGTTGACCAAATGAAATGTTTGCCTTGGCCTGAAATCATAACCCATCAAAGGTTAGCGCTGGTGCCAAGAAGCAACATCTCATTTATGTTCTTCTGACATCCGAGGCGGCTTCCCTCGGCCTTTAGCGGAAGCAGCCAGCTGCACATGAAATGCAGGCACGATTTGGAACTGGAGTTTGGATAGAAACATCCTTCTAACAAAAGGTGAAGCGGTTGGTCCATGAATGAAAGAGTCAAGCATGAAGCACAGCTTACAATGTCTACTTATTGTTGGCTTAGGAGTACAGCAGCCTTTGATTGACATATTCTGGGAAAAGGAATAATGTCTTTTTCTTTCAGCCGGAGACATAGGAACATTTCCCCAGATTTAAACATAAGCATGGAAGGACAAATGTGAGCACAGCTCTGGTTGACTCATTCCTCCCAGGACCTCCCTTGTCTCCTTTCCAAGAAAGCAGGAAACCTGTCTCATACCTGGCTTTAGATGCCTTCAGAAAGTCATACATTTTTCATTTTCTCCTGAAGTGTGCCAGCATTGACGTCCGTCCACATGTGTGTCTGTAGCAAGCCAGCTGTGTGCCAACATCACCAAACCGGCTTTTGAGAAGCCTCTTTCTTTCCCAAAGTCAACAGAGCCACCTTCCGTCAACCCATCCAATGGCCCTCCCCCCAGGGCTGAGCCCCCTTCTCCTCATATTGTGCATGGCAAAAACAGGAAAGCCCAATCCAGTGTTTTTCAAATTTGGCAATTTCAAGCATGCTGGCTGAGCAATTCAAGGAATTGACATTCACCCATGTTAAAATTGCCAACTTTGAAAATCAGTGAAATTTGGAAGCAAGTTTGGATTATTTTGAGCAGGTACAAGGGTTTTTAAGTTACCTAGTCATTGGACTGCATGGAGACGGAGAGATGCATTCTACACAGAAGTTCATTGTACACATTGTCATAGGTGACATGTGTTTCCCCCCTCAAAATCACTTGCAATCTATCAAAATGCATGCAAAGCATCACACACCGGCTGATCCACACAACGCTGTCGCTTAAAATTCCTTTCCAATTAAAGAGGGTGGCGATGTTCAGTTTAGAACTTGTAATAGTTTCATATTTTCAGCATATTTTCTTTCCTAAATTATCTTCTTGTGCATGAAGCTCACTGGGGGAAGTTTGTTGGCTCAGGAGGACAATTAACTGGCTTTCTGAATCCGTTTATGAAGGTTCTCCATCAGCTCCTGGAGAAAACTGAGATCCAACGAAGGGAGATTTGGAGAAGTATCTACAGCTGCCATTGTTAACTTTGGGTGGATGTGTATAGAGTATTAGTGTTGCTGACTTGCAAGAGGTTTCTTGTGCTATACATAGGTTGTAATTATTCTCTGAACTACATCACCATACAGAAGAGATGGACAGATAAGTATTATTATTAAATACACGCATATTTGAACATTATTAAAATTGGGATCCACACAGGGATTAAAAGGGGTTCGAGCTCTGAAAAGAAAAAAAAAATGATTGCTAGGTAGTTCTTGAACTTTCATTGCTACACAGCAGGTTGCAAATTGCAGGCATAGAGAATCTCTGGAGGCCCTTGAACTCATTCCAAGTAATTAATTCAGATCCCTAGCAACAGCCACCCTTGGAGTCCAGGCATCTGCTCTTAATCTTGAGGATGCCAAAATGGGTGTCACGACATCATAGACAAGAATGGGAGAGATGGAATTTGCATCGGGATACCTACCGTGGCAGTCATTTCCTCACTGGGGTCCTGCTCTGTGTGTGTGCGTGTATTAGTGCTGTCCTAAGCCTCTTTTTAAAGCTTGGATCCAACTGCAGTTTAAACAAACCACTCTGTTCAATTGAATATGTGACTCAACATGAATTCAGCTCCACTGACTGACTAGGGCGCCTTCAAGCTGATTCAAAGACACTTTTGTCTTTGTGCATCTCCATTTGTACTGAATCAAATCAAATCTCCAAGGCAGTTTGGTTCAACTGCTTGATTTGAAAACTTAAATAGAATTGAACCGACACTTGGATGAACAGCAAGTCTGAACTGATGAGTCAAACTGAAATTACAGATTTGAATAATAAATCAGATTATTTTCTCCCCCCTACAATTTATTTTATTTTATTTGGTTTGTCAATTGCTTACAAGATAATAGGTATAAGTAAAAGCATAGTTATGAACACATGGATACATATAAGAAAAATAAAAAAATAAAAGAGACAATAGGACAGGGACAGTAGGCACATTGGTGCGCTTATGCACACCCCCTACAGACCTCTTAGGAAAGGGGGGAGGTCAATCATGTTGTGGTCACTGTTGGAAAAGGGTTCTTTAATTTGTATTCCGTAAATTGAATTCAAATTATTGCAGAAGATGAGATCGAGGCTGTTAAGTCTAGGTTTGGTGGTTACTAGTTGGTTGAATGTGTGGTTCAGTTGTACATTTGTTAAGGGTCCAGTTAATATGAGGTAGATTGAAGTCACCAAGAAAGATAAAAGCATGTGGGCAGGATGCTGCCCATGTTAGTAGTGTATTTAGCTTGTTTACATGTTTGATGTCATAATCAGGTGCTCTGTAACATAGTAAGAATCGAATTGTGATATTTAAGGATAGTTCACAGATGATGGTCTCAGGAAGAGCAAGCTCCTGGGTAACTTGGATGTTTTTTAGATGTAGGGACTTTTTATAGAAGATAGCAACACCACCTCCTCTATGAATTTCACGATCTGATCGGTAAACATGATAGTCTCTTACTGTGGTAATGGAGTCAGGGAGAGGTGTGTTGAGCCATGTTTCACAGACAAATATAATGTTGAATTTAGCCGTATTTAGTAAGAGGAGAAATTCAGGTATTTTATTTACAAAGCTTCTTGCATTGAGTAGCTTGCATTTAAGGCCAGTTGTGGTTGGAATAGAGGTAGTTAGGGGCTTGCGTGCCTAGTTTTGAGTGATGTTGGATTGGATGGGGTGGGGTTGGATGCGGAGTTGTGGCTTGTGTGACTTTCTTTTGATGCAATCAGCACGGTAGTCAATGTACAGATCCTTTTCTCCATTGTCTAGATGGTTTTTGAGTTCTGCGTGGAGTTCACGGGAGCGGATTCTTTGCAGTGTGGATAAGTCTGGTCTTGAGCGAAGTTTTTTATGGGTGGGATTGGATTTTGCAATGGTGTTTATTGTATGAATGAATATGGGTTTGCTGGACTCATTTTTGCAATCTTCAACACTATTTCCCATATGTTTTTGCTCAATTGTTTAACAGCCTATTTTTATTCCTTTATCACCATTTATTTTGTATTTCTCTTTCTATTTTTCTTTCTCTTCCTCAGTTCGCTTTTGTTAAACTTTCCAGCCTTTTAGGTGGCTGAACTGCCTTCCCACTGAATCAAGTGCAAATTGCTGTATCTTAACGAGCCATTTTCACTGAGCTTCAAAGGTGATTTCAGTAGACACTGCAGTCTTCGGAACAGACTTCAAATAATCCTGTTGTGCCAGGCTTCAGGAAGAGACACAACACACAGCTTCTTGTTTCCCAGGTATAGGTCAATGTGTGTGTGCGTGCGTGTGTGTGGACATTTGCAGGACCGATTTTAAAAGGTAAACTAAATCTCCAGAGCCTTCCCCCAGGACTTCACAAGACATGTTCCTTCTGGCCACTGGTGAGAGATCTTCCACCAGACAATCTCTCTATGAGGGCCACATATTTGAAATGAAGAGCAGCTGAAGCTGGGGCCATTTGAAAGGAGCAAAGCAGCAAAGAAGAGATCTCCCCCCTTCCTCCCTCTTGTCAAACCCCCCACACTTATGGAAAGAGGCGAGGGGAGGTGTCAGGCCAGGGGGCTTGCTGGAAGAGGGCCTGGCTCTGCTGTGAAAGACACCAGGGGAAAGAGGAGCTTAAACCCATCTATTCTAGCCTCAGCCTTTATCAGGGACACAGGATAAACAGCCACTCTTTCCCTAAGTTTCTAGCATTAGTGTAACAAGGAAAGACTCATAAAAGATTTAACAAATCTTTTTGCTTGTCAAGTTGAACAAAGTAAGAACTTGCTAGGTTTATCTTTCCCTATTTTTTAAAAAAATAATTTTTAAATTGTTATCGATCAGGTATATCAAACATAATGTTCACAACATTTTAAAGCCACCATTTTGTATTATTTTTATTCTTTGAGGTGACTGCTTGAGCGAAAGTCCCTGCAGTTTTCATGGCCAGCTTTTCCAGAAGGGGTTTGCCTTTGCCTGTTTACTAGGGCTGGGAGAGAACATCTGGCCTGAGGTCACCCAGCTGGATTCATGCCTAAGGTGGGACTAGAACTCACCGTCTCCTGGTTTCTGCCTTCCCCACCAGACCAATACGGCTGTCCTTTATATGCTACCTGGAGACATCAAGGAATCGGGTGGATCAAAACTGGATTATATGGACGAGGATTAAGAGAATAACAGGTTGTTAACCATCGCCATGCCTTCCAACACTTCTGAGATGTCCTCGCAATCCGTATGATTGCTAGTAAGACAGCAGTTTGGCCCAGGGTTGGTTCCATGGATTCCAGCAGAAACGCCTTCAGAATAACTACGAAGGTGGCAAAGAGCAAGAGTTCAAAACGCCCAAGGATTTGTCATTGGAAGCCTTCCCCTCTGAGCAATGGCAGACTCTCTCCTCCTCCTCCTCCTCCTCCTCCTCCTCCTCCTCCTCCTCCTCCTCCTCCTCCTCCTCCTCCTCCTCCTCCTCCTCCTCCTCCTCCTCCTCCTCCTCCTCCTCCTCCTCCTCCTCTTCTGACTTATTTATGGTCAGCACGACTCTGTTCCTGGGTCAAGGGATGGGCTGGAGGTGAAGCCTCCTAGTGCACAGCAGTTGGGGTGAAGCACAGGAAGGAAAATGGTGACTTCCCCATCCACCCCGGCTCTGCCTGTTCCCTTCCGCTCTCTTTCCAAACCAAAGCTGCTGCTTCCCTTTCGGAAGGGGTCTCTGCCAAGGGGAGGAGAGGTTCAACAGGGAGAGGGCATGGCACCCAAAGGGGGAGGGCTGGGGGGGGGCGGCTGGGCCCCCGCTTGAGAACAGGTCCCTGGAATGGGGAACTGGCAAGAATTGAGCCGCCTCCCTTCTCGTGATTTCTTCCTTCTTCTGGCGCAGGATGGAAAGCAGAAACTAATTAAGGAACAGATCCTCATGAAATAAGGAAGAAATGTCATTGTGCATTTGGTGAAGGACAGAAGGGCAGGAAAGTTTAATATCTACTGTCTACCTGAAAAGGCAAAACTACACGGCTATGATTGTTATAAAACTCGATGGAAACAATAAAAAGTAACTTTTCATAAATAACGTTCATGTCTAGAAAGATAAGAGCCACTGATACGTTGGCCGCACTTTTTCATTTGGTCATATCAATAAACAAACAAACGAGAACCCATCAACTGAGGGGACCTGATGAGAACGAACAGCCGTGTCACTGGGGGGGGGGAGCTTCCTGTCAGCCTCTGGGCCCCTTTAACGCTGCCTGGAGGCAACCCCTGGAAGCCACCCAGCCCAGCCAGAAGTCACCAGCCGGCAGACCCTCTTGGAGCCCAGACCGGAGAATCCCAGAGAGAGAAGCAGCCATTCGGCTCCTGCGGCCAAGAGCCAAATCCCCAGTCAAAGTATCACCCGTCAACACCCAGCACCCAAAGGGGGGAGCCTCCCTTGTTCACTGGGCAGCCGGTTGTGGCCCCCTTGCACGGCTCCTGCTGCTCTTGCAAGTGGCTCTTATAGGCCAACCCCACGTTGCTTCTTGTACTCTCGTTTTCCTCCCTGGAGTAAGCGGAGACCCCTTGCAGCCTCCTCCTGGGAGTGGGAATTGGGGCCCATCTTCATTCCCGGTGCTCTTCGCAGGGATCCATGCAGCTCTTGAGCAGGACTCCTCCCTGCAGCCCCTTTGGAGCCCAGCACTTACTTTCTCTGGATACAAATCCTGCCCCCCCAGATTCAACGTCTCCTTTCAACATTTTAAATTCTTGGCAAGTTAGCTTGATAATGATACCAATGACAGAAATTACAATCAATGTATCGATGATTATTTCTTCATGATATTAACTGCGATGTCATTTCTTATTATTGAAGATGAAATCTGGGTCTATGTATTGGATCAGCAGACCGTTCTTCCCAGACAGATCTGGGGTTTTCTTTCACTTGTGCGATATAAGGAAGTCGTATATCATGCATATTTTGACTTCCATTATCTGCAAAACGTACAGATTGTCATGGCCTGCTACGGTCATGTATATTAGGAGTCAGCACTAAGTGGCTTTTTATTTGTCTTGGCTGGAAGTTAGGTATTTCTGAAATTTATTCAATAAAAATGTCAACCGACAGTTCAAACATTACACCTGCTGGAAAACCCGGCAGTGGAAGAAGAGCAGCTGTGGTGACCAGGTCTGTCTGGTGGCAGAAACAAGGGGGCTTTTCTGACTGGAGGTTAGATCAGATTAGCAGAGTTGGAAGGAGGGACCTTGTAGGTCATCTAGTCCAACCCCCCGCCCCAGCAGGAGACCCTACACCATTTCTGACAAATGGCAGTCCAGTCTCTTCTTCAGTAATCTTACGACTCAGATGCCAGGAGCATTGCTTGCTCTTGGAGAAGAAACAAGGCCGGGTTTTAGAAGGGAAAGTCTGCAAATGGAACACTCTTCTTCTTCTTCTTCTTCTTCTTCTTCTTCTTCTTCTTCTTCTTCTTCTTCTTCTTCTTCTTCTTCTTCTTCTTCTTCTTCTTCTTCTTCTTCTTCTTCTTCTTCTTCTTCTTCTTCTTCTTCTTCTTCTTCTTCTTCTTCTTCTTCTCCTCCTCCTCCTCCTCCTCCTCCTCCTCCTCCTCCTCCTCCTCCTCCTCCTCCTCCTCCTCCTCCTCCTCCTCCTCCTTCAAAGGACATATTGGCAGAGCTTGTGAGCTGATTCCTTCAACAGCCTTGGTGGGTTGCTGCTCCTCCAGCTATCCTTGGTGCTGGCAAAGGAGGTGCCCCTCTTGGCCAAGGAAACTCACAGCCGGAGCAAGGGTGAAGGAGGAGCTGGCTGGGCAGTCAAGTGCCTCCAGCCGCAGGTTCATCTGAATGGGAGGAGGCCTTTCAAGTGTCTTGAAAAGAGTCACCTTATTATTTCCAGAGGGCCCAGAAAGTTTTCTGCCCCTCTGAAGTCGAGAGATACCAAATGGGTAAAATCTTTCCATCTCCCTCCCTCCCCTCCTCCTCCCCGCAGCAGGGCGTTCCTCTGATCTTTGCTGATGTCTTCAAGCAAATCAATTCAGTCGTTACTCATTGGCAGCATTTTCTCCCCCTGGACTCAAGGATGGCTCAGCTCTCTCTGCTTACCTAACAGTTCTTGTTTTTCACCCACTCAAGGTCCTACAGTGGCTTAGCATCATGCGTGAATTCTGTTTGTGCGCAAGGTCTCATTTCTTGCCTTTGTGCATCCACAAATAGTTTTACTGGAAGAGACAAAATGGACTGTAACTGTACCAGGGGTGTTTTAGCCAAAGGTATGACCGGTGATGTGCTGATACACATACAACTGGCTTTGCTGGCTCTGTTGCCACTGCCTCCCCATGCTGGTGGCTGCGGAAGAGTTGATTGGCCCACTGAGGATCGGGGCCCAGCTCTCCTCTCAACCGGCATGCATAATTCCAGAAAATCGGCTTTTGCGAGCACACCAGAGGGCCCAAGCAGCATCGCCCTGTGCAGGCAGGCAGCTTCAGAGTTTGGAGCACAAGGGAATCATTCGTGACGGTGCGTGATGCCCATTGAGGCTGCCTTCCATTGCTACGCTCCTCAGAGGAGTTGCTTCACAGAGCCCCCTCTTTATGCTAACAAACTCCCTCAGCAACTGGTCCATCCTTACCCCAGGACTGTAAAGGACGGAGTCATTTATCCCCTTCCCGTTGCTGATCTCCATTCCACAGAAGCAGCAGGTTCGCCTCTGGAGTTTTGGCTCCGTTGTTTGCAGTGCATTCAATTTTCCGAACCTTTCAGGCAAAGAAGTGGGGGAGGGGGGGCAGGTTTGGGAGACGTGGAGATTAAACTGGAACCGCCTGCAGAAAAGCAAGCAAGCAAACCAGCTCTGTGTTCGGTCAGTCTCTTTGGCTTCCCTCCCGGGTTTGATTTGAGAACTTTTTATCAGGCAGAACTGAAGTAAATTGACAGAGAAGAAAAATAATTGTAGACCTCCAAGCCATGCCGCTGCCATGTCATCTTAATGAAATGAAGGATTAAAACTCCCAACAAACCAACAGGGATCATTTTTAGAAAACTTATTAACTGAGCAAGCAATAACTACCCAACCAACCAGTGTGTCTGCCAGAGCAGGGCTGGCTTCAGGGTAAGGATAAGGCCTCATCGACAGAAACAGCCACAACCAAGGAAATCCACAGCAGGGCTGGCTTAGATGCTGGCCGAAATGCCTGACGCCTAACGCTTGGCTGACTTCCTTCCTTCCTTCCTTCCTTCCTTCCTTCCTTCCTTCCTTCCTGTTTCAAATGCCACCTGCTCCTCCTGGAAAAATAAGGAATCCCGTTCTGGGGGTAGCATGTAATGATAGCCCCCCCCCCCCCACTTTCTCTAACTGACTAACCGTGGGGTGCTAGGCCCCGCATCTGCAGGGAAGCCAGGCCTGTCGAGCTGAAAGGTGCAAGGTTGCTGCTGGGGGTGGGGAGATGTGCGAGGACCCCGGCCTGGCCTGGCCTGGTTTGTGTCCTGGAAAGCTCTTCACAATCCGCTCTCCCCTTTTTTTCTCTTTGGCCTCGTTTTCGGGAACCACCTGACAAAACCTCTGTGTTCTCAAAGAAGCCCTTTCCCCCCGCTTGCCTTCCCATCGCCCTTCTGGGAAAAGGCCTTAAAGGTCCATAAAGAATCAAAGGCGGCCAGGAGCGGGCTCGGCTCGGTCCTCCTCCATCGTTTTTAACTGCCTTCTGAAAGACATTTCAGGAGGAACAGCGACTGCCGCTCAAGAGTCCGGCCTCTGCTACAAAAGCCCGGACACCAGAGTCATCTTGGCAGAGCTCAGGGGGGGGGGGGATTTGAAAAACTCCCCGCAAAATTGTTTCTAAAAACATTCCATCCTTTAAGGCTAAAAATCTTGTAAAAACCAATGCGGACCAAAAGAAACGGTCTGTCCAAATTATAGGGAATGTTGCACATCCATTCTTGGATTGTGCGCCATTGTTGTTATTTCACAAGTACACTAATTATTGAATGCCCAGGGTGGATATTGAGTTCAATAAATCATTTTAAACAATTGTCAATAACATAACTTGATCTCATATTATTTCTGAATCCGTTCATTGTTTGTTTGCTTTACAAACACTCCAATCTATACAACTCTGTATGGATTCTTTTATTTTCCTTTAGTAATATTTAGTATTACCTGATAACATAACACCTCTCCATCCAATTTTCTAGGTTTTTTTTAACTCTTTAAATCTGATTTTAAAAAAAGTAAGTTCACCCATCATCTTAAAAACAAACACATTTTGGTTGGTTTATAGGAAATGTTTTCTCAGCCTTCTTCATCATATATTTGACTGATCTTCTTCTTCTTCTTTTTCTTCAGCGTTTGTCTCGCGCTCTGGCGAGGTCCGCTAATGTCCTTGAGTACTGCTTCCACGCCTCTCTGTCTGCCACGTATGTCGGGTCTGCCTTCGTGATCTCTAGATCGGCCTTGATCGTGTCCATCCAGCGTTGCTTAGGTCTACCACGCGGTCTCGCTCCTCCGACAGTCACCTTCATCGCAGATTTGATGATGATATATAAATATTATATATTACTTTAAAATATTAAAACTGATGAATTTGGAATCGATGTGGATATGAAACTTTGGGTCTCCTCAGAGGTTGAAGGGCCGACTTTGGAAGAGTTGTGGTTCAAAGCAAGTGAACATGTCAGTGAATTCAAGGGGTAGATTTGGCTAAAGAAAAGCCTCTCGCTGGTTAGGGCGAATTTCTTTTTGGCAGGTGGAACTAAGCAGAGTCAGTCCTAATTAGGGTTAGATATTCCATTTAAGCATCCAAGTGGTAAAGTAGAAGATACACCGCTGCTCCCTTTTCTACGATCCACCTGCCTGCAGGGGAGCCACGATCTATTATTCATGGTTCTACTGACTCTTTGCAGCTGCAACTGCATCTTCAGTCGCTTCCAGTTCCAGTCCTTTCGCTTCCCAGCAGAGCAATGTTTCAGAGAAACACCATCAGCAGCAGTTCCCCCACCCGCTCCATGCCCAGTTCTCTGCACCAGTTTCCATTCGTAACAGAATCACAATGTGTGTGTGCGTGTAAAACAGGAAGGACATGGCAGGCAGGTCCTCTCATGTACATTTCCTTTGTGGCGTGCTTGCCAGAAGATTTATAGGGTTGCACAGCCCACCCACCCACCCCCGATCCAGAAGGTATTTGGTCACCACGATCCCTTGTGCTAGAAGTCAGTGATCTTTCCTGTTGACGTGGGCTTTGGCTCAGGGAAGGCCCATCCTTTGTCTTCCACGAATAACTTCCAGCTCTTGTCACTTCTCCTTTGCTTTAAATCATTGCAATAGCAGCCAGCTGAGGAAGGTTTGTTTTAGGAACAGCTGAAAGGAGATGGTAAATGTCTCTGAACTCTGTAACTGTGCCAGAGAGAGAGGGAGGGGGAGGGAGGGAGGGAGGGAGGGGAGCCCTGCCACGGGATGCATTTTTATCAAGAGAGACTTTGAGAGAGCTTCAAACGAGAGAGCTCGACTCCTTCTTGGATGGATTTCCCTCCAAAATAACCAGGCAGCGCTTTGATCGCCCCAAACACCCAGCATTTTGCCTCCCCCCCAAGCCACAACTCTTGAAAAGGCCACATCTGCCTTCAGGCTTGGCTCTACCAAAACAACAGACCTTTTATGACCGTACACCATATAACAGAATATCTAGAATAATGTGATCCTAATTATTTTCAAAGATTTGAAACACTTCTGAACACATGATCTTTGTAAAGATCCCATAACTCAGACATCTCTAGCGTGTGCCTTTCTCTCCCAGCTGGCTAAAAAAATGTTAATTTTTGTTTATAATAGAATGGACAGAAAATTAGTAGGTGTGCATTAATGTGTAAGGAAATACCTTGATCCTCAACTTTCTTTTGTCAAACTTGGTTGGCAAGCAAATTATTCCGCAGAGGAAAGAAAGGATAATCACCGAGTTTTAAAAAAGAGCAGCTGAGACGGCAAAGTTGAGGAAAACCCAGATAATTAGGTTTCTTCCTTTCCATGGAGATAAAGCAGCTGCTGGCTTAGCTGCTGTTCCAGTTATATCAGCCCTGCTTTATACGCAAAGGCAAAATAGGCCATTGTGTGTTGTTGTTCTTGGGGAAAAGCAATTAAGAAAATGCTCCCAAAATAGAAGGCACCACCACAAGCTCAGCAAAGTCATCTCTAGCTTCTTTCCCCCCCCGAAGATGGCATTCAGAATCGATCCGTCCCAGAAATAATGACTTTCCTCGCTGTTTACAGGAAAGCTGCACCGTTTTCTGGATCCGCCAGACAATTTGCTTTCTCTTGCAAAATGTTCATTTCAAGGCTTTGGCTGGACCATGAAGTGCAAAGGCCTGAATTGATTCTGGTGGAACTCAAGACTGGGAAGTAAAAGCTGTCCGTAGCACAGAGCCCTCCTAGAGAAGACGGGGGAGAGGAGCCCCCCAACTAGACAGCTGGGTTAGATGTCAGGGCATCCAGGTCGTGGGTGTAGCACCTGGGCAAGTCGTGTAGCACCTGGGCAAGCCTCTCAGGACATCCCAGCAAAGGATGGATTCCCATCTCCCTGCCATTTTGCATCATGGGTGGAAAGTCACAGATTTCTGACGTCTAAAATGTTCCAAGAGATCAAGAGGTGGAGCCCAAAGTCCTTAAAATCCAAAGCCGGTTGAACTTTTTATTTTATTTTTTATTTGTTTTGATTTGTCAATCGCTTACAAGATAATAGGTATAAGTATATACCTAGTTACGAATACATGAAATGGGTACGTATAAGAAAAATAAAAGAAACAATAGGACACAGGGACGGTAGGCACGTTGGTGCGCTTATGCTTGTGCTTCTCCGAATGTTGACAAGAACCGATTGCCAGGGTAAAAGAGAACGGGGAGAGGTAGGGGTTCCTCTCTCTTGAGAATTGCCCTTTTGCTTCTGGATCTATGAGTGGATCTGAAAAGAGGAATGACCAGGGCAGCCGGTGAGAAGGTGGGGGGGCTGGAAAGGGGGCAGAGCAGAGAAATGCAGGTGAAGAAATGGAAGCAGAAGAAAAGGGTGGGGGGGGAGAGAGAGAAACCTGGAAGGAGACGTGAGACCAGCTGGACAGGAAGCGAAATCTTGCAACTGTATTTCATGGGCGGGGGGAGAAACTGCACAGGCTACCCAGGTAATAACGCCAGGAGAGAGCTGGAATTTTATCTGCCTCTCCTCCTCCCTGTCCTGGCTTGTATCCTTTGATCTTATCTTTTGGGAGGACAAATTCTCGCTTTTCGCAGAAGCTCTGGCACGGTGCAAGCCTAAGTGATTAAAACTGTCCTCTGGTTGGCCCTGCTTTCTCCTTCCTGGGAAATGCAAAACAAACTCCCCCAGGAGAGTCTTAAGTTCCCTGGCATTTATGGTCCTCCTGGGGTTGCTTTCTTTCTTTCACAACAATGGCTTTGCCCAGCCTTCTTTTTCTGTCTGTCACTTTCATGAACCTTCAAGCTTGTTGCCAATGAATACTTCCTGTTCCTCTACATACCCAACTTCTTCAGCTTGTACTGTTTATGCAGAAAGGTGGCTATAAATCAGACTGAAGGCCTAAGGCTGCAGGCCGATGGACATTGGCCTGAGAAGAGGCTCTTTTAATAAGATGTTAACCTCGACAGAACCAAAGTGCATCATGGAATATGAATGATGGGGTGTTAAAACCAATCGTGAAAACAGCAGCCAGAAACTCTTCCAACTCTAATGGAAGCTACCCCACACCATTCCTGGTCTCACTGCAGTGTGACTTTATGACAAAGGAAGGATATACGGACTTTCTCTCCCACCCAGATGGTTAAAGTCGCAACTAGCTAACATACGGATGAGCTACTCTAACATTCTGGGCTACCCTGGCTGAAGGAAAACTCCCTGGGAGGACTAGCAAAGGCACCCATTGAGCATACCTGACTCGCTGGTCAGATGCAGCCAGGGAAACCCCTTGCAGCATCCTATTTTGAGCGGGGAAATAGATGTATTTTCAGACTAGAAATGTGCCTTCTTGCCTGCTCAGCACTTATGGAAATTCATTGCAATAAAGGAAAACAGGCTAATCAAGGCTAGGCCCATCTTATCCTAATGGAAAAGACTGCAAAAGCCTCTCTCCTCTCTATGGGTTTTTGAAAAAAGAAACATTTTCTCGTTTTGGAGCCCCGTGGAAATTAATTTCACTCAGGAGCCAAATTAATCCCCGGCCAGGACTTGGACTGGAGGAATCCCAGGAAATCCCAAGGCTGTGGCTAGACTGGAAGTTGGAAAATTTCCCAGACGGCAACAGAAAAGCATCTCCAAGTCGCTGCCAAGAATTTCGCATGGATTTCACCCGTCCGTGGAGTTCCCCAGGAGCCGAGCTCACTTCCAATGAAATGGTGTTTCGTTCCCTAAACAAATGAAATGGAGCAAGCCAGATGTGTGGCTTGAATCCAGTGCTGATAGGAGGGGGCCTAGGGTGGCATCACAATACAACTTTCTGGAGAAAACATGAATTTGATGCATAGCAATTGATATTCTATTCACCCTAATATTTATTGATCAATTAAATCCATACTAAATGTGTACACCAAAAGATCAACGCCAAGTTATTCATCTTTGTTCCTTTGCAACCAGCCTCAACCGGGGACCATCATGCCAGTTAGTTCCAGAATATGGCCCCAAACAGCTTCCCTACAACCAGCCGTATCCAATCATACCCTCACAGTTACAGCTACAACACCCACAATTCATGACATGCACCCTTTCAATTGACACAACCCCCCAAACTCTACTGCAACCTAATGGTCCTCAGGTTGTTATCCCCTTTTCCTTGGGGCTCTAAGTCAGCACCCCCCAAACTTTCTGACATCAGGGGCCGATTTGAAGGAGACCATGAGGGGGAACTGGGGGAGAGGGGGGCAGACGAGCACTCAACCTGGATCCAGGGCACGCACAGCTCTGCACACGCACCGCTCACCTCCAGCTGTGCCGTCCAGTTTTTAATGGGCCACAGACTGGTTACCAGTCTCTTTCCTAGGGATTGGAGAGCCTTTCTCCAAGGCATGGCCATCTATAAGCTATAGCCATACTGCTCTCCTAAACACAGCAGGGAATGTGTAGGTGAAGCACCTATATTAGCTGTCAGTTTGGATCTGCGTGGTTTTCTACCTTTTCATGTCACTTCTGCTGACTTTTAAATGGGCCTCATCCATGTGAAACGGCACGAATGCTGGTCCTGGATGAAGGCTTTGTTCATACCCCCAATTACATGCTATTAATAACATTCTACGGTTTCCTCCCGCACAGTGCTGAGTGTTCCGTGATCTCCTTGAATAAGGCCCACGTATAACTCTCCTTTGTATCTTTGCCTGCAGGGAACGTGTAATGAAAGAAGCCCTGGGTTCTGGCTGGGTGCGCATCGCGTGTCCCACCCTCTGCATCCTGCCCGCCCTCACAAGCATGGCGGCAGGAGCCTCTTCCTCCGACTCACCTCAGAAAAGCCGCTTGCTTGGCCTGCAGTTCTAAACCTTCAGAGTCACCGGGGCTCTGAATCGGATTTCACAAGGACCCTCCCGCTCTCATCATCCTGCAAGTTCAGACAATAATAAGATACAGAGATAGAAAAGCCCCCTTTTTTTAAAAAAAAACAGGCAGGTTCATAATCCTCCCCTAAGGAACGTCCTGGCTTGCAAGCAGCTTCTAAGGTTTTCTTGCCGCCCTGACCAGCTCTCAGCACAGAGCAGGCTTCTGATCCTAAATCCAGAAAGCCTCACATGACTTTGAAAGGAATCAAAGAAAGATCAAAAAGGGCGAGGAAAGAAAAAAAAGTTGAAAAATAGAGGGGGAAAAAAAAGACGAAAGAAGTGGCATCTCATATTCCTCACGGAAGTCATAAGGGCGCATATTTTCAAAGTCTCTCTCTGAAGAGGGGCAGAAGCCGCTGGCTCAAACTCGGTCCGCTTTGGCAGAGTCAGGACAGAGTTCACCACCTTCCCGGCCCAGCGGTCAAAACGTTCTGGAATGTTCCGCCTTGGTCTAGAACCTTGTTCCTGAACCCTCCAGGCTGCCTTTCCAGGGCTGATCCCCTCCTGGCCCAGGCAGGATAGGACAAGCAGTTGTGAAACTGGAAAAAAGAGTCCTTTTCCATCGTGCATGTGATTTTTTTTTAAATACTCAGTATCTACACATACACACCAGTTAATATACAGACAGTTTTCATTTAGTGACTGCCTTGTACACAATGACCTTTTGCAGTGAGGGAAAAGTAGCTTTGTGAGCAATCCCAGCATTTGCAACCTTCACAGCTCGGGAAAGGAAAGGAAAGCTGGAGGGACGTTGTAAGCACCTTCATGGGTTTCACTGAGTAAATGCTTTGCTTAGCAACCAAGTGGCCGGTCCCAATTGCGGTCACTAAATGAGGACTGCTGGCACTCGGCTGAAGACACTTCCAGCTCCCAGTGTCACAAAGCTGAGTGAGGGCCCTAAGCAAAGTTTCTCTTGCCTCGCCAAGGAATAAAGTGCCTCAGAGAGAAAGATTTTCTTGAAACCTTGACTTTTCTGTAACTGAAAATCACAAAGGGACTGAAAACCATGATGATGATGACGATGATGATGATGGAGAGGATAACAACAACAGCAACATAACTGGCAAATTATGCTCAGGACAAAGAGGCAAATAGCAATTGTTTCTCTTTTTTTTTGCCATCTTTTGCTGTTTTCTACCCTAGAATCAGGGGTCAGAAAAGGCATGTAAATCCCACCCAGATTAGCTTTTGACCTGTCAGTTAGTCCTTCGGCTGGGAAGCAGCTCTGATGTGAAAGATGGCTGGTTTCTCCTTTGACGGACATCAAAAAAGGCCCCTCAGATTCTGGTCTTAAGCAAAAGCCGCCTGCCTCTCCGCTCCGGCACAAAGCAGAGCTGGATTCCCACCAGGCTTTTAAAAGCAGGGGAACCAGGGCTGGCTCTCCCGTCCAGTTGCTGGGCTCAGTAATGGATGTCATGAGGATGGGTCTCCTTCTTCAGGGTCTGGCTGCACTGGCAGCACCGGTGTTTGTGTCAGCAGGCGGGAAAGGCCACCCCATGGCAGTGGAGAAGTGGGGCAGGGAGGGTCCTGAGGCCGCCCAGGGCTATTTTTCTTCTGTTTTGTGGCTGTTTCTGATTTCATGCATGATATTATGATGTGCTTACTACAAGTGCTAAAGCAATTCAGTGACGTACAAAGCAATTTAACAAGTTATTACGGTGATATTTATTATTAATAATAATACGTTTTGTGCCACTGTTTTCAGTGTCAGATAGAAGATAATGTCAAAGCTGCTCACTGCAGGGGGACAGTGGAACATAACTTAATCCTTTCCTTTTTCCCTCACTCCCCTGATAATAAGTGATTTAATAATTCATGAATTTTATATTATTTCTAACAATGTATTTCTCTGCAATAATGCAATACTTGGCAACTTGTCAGATATGGTGCAGCTGAATAAAAAAAGCACAAGATATAGGATAACTGCATCCATTTCCTTTTATTGCATTTTTACTATTTTATGAAATTATAAAAGCTTCCCATAAAATTTACTAGAAGATTATTGGTTTACATGTATACTGATAATATCTTAATATATTAGCATGTTGGAAGGTAATTATTTAGTGTTACAGTGCTCAGATAAGTGTTAATTTTACCACTGTTGAACACTGTACAATGTCAATGCTTAGCTGCTACATTTCTTAATTGTGTATATTTGTATTATTTTAAGGCCCATTTTATGCATATTTCATGTGCTTAGTATTTTATCCTTCCCCTCCTCTTAATTCCCTAATCCTTTGTGTTTTAAATATTTGCTATGAAACTGTAGAAAGTGCTGGTCAGGGACCAAGGACTTGATGTCACTGTTTATTCAAAGTATTTAAATACTGTCCTTCACCAACCATCTAATATAAAGATTATTCCACATAATATCAGAGTGCAAAACCAGCACTTAAACAAAACCACCTGACACGGAGACAAGAAAGAAGAGGAACATCTCCAGTTGTGTCTCAGCAGAGCCACACGATCTCTGTCTTCTGGTAAGCGGCTCTCTTGGTTCTGACCAGGTTATTGGAAAACAGGCACCGTGAATCTGCCCTTTGTTAGGCCTCATTTAGGGGCAAGCCTGGCGTGACAACCGGGGGTCCAACTGCTGAATCAGGTTGACCACGGCGGAGGGCCCGGCAGGCGGGCAGAAGTAGGGAACTGTTTTAAATGAAAGAGGGAACCTTTCCCCTTCTGCATGGCAGCCCTCCAGGTATTTGGAGGCTTCTATCGTATCTCCCGGCATCTTTTGTGAAGAAAAAAGAAAGAAAGAAAGAAAGAAAGAAAGAAAGAAAGAAAGAAAGAAAGAAAGAAAGAAAGAAAGAAAGAAAGAAAGAAAGAAAGAAAGAAAGAAAGAAAGAAAGAAAGAAAGAAAGAAAGAAAGAAAGAAAGAAAGAAAGAAAGAAAGAAAGAAAGAAAGAAAGAAAGAAAGAAAGAAAGGGGGAAAATACCATGATACCCAGATCCTCCAACTGGCCTTGCAGGGCTGGGGCAGGGGGCCACTTCTGACCGAGCGAGCGGTCGCTCTGACCCCAAGTGCAGGAAAGATGAGGCCAAGGCTTCCGGGGAAGAGATTTCCAGGCTGACAGCCACGTGGCATGGAGGGCTTCAAGGGCTGGACCAGGACTGGGGAAACCCTCCCTCAGCTCCCCCTCCGGAGGGAGGGAGGGAGGGAGGGAGAAAACCTCTGATGAGATGCTGGGGGGGGCACTTTGCCCCCCCCTTCTCTGAGCCCAGCCTTCCTCACAGGCTCCTCTGAGCCTGGGAGACCCACAAGCAGACAGAGAGAGGCCTCTAGGACAGAGCCCTTGGGGACTTTGGTTCACTGGCTTTAGAATATTGTATTTATTTGGGAAACGGAGCTATGTAATCCTTGTCGACAGGAGCTGGCTGTAAGCTGCCCTACGGGAAACAAAATGCCAGGGGTGCCTACTTCGAAAATGACACGGAATATTGCATTTGGTAGCTTGGGGCATTATTTTTTATTACGAGGCATATTTTTCATTCCTATTAAGATATTCTGTTTTATTTGGAAGCTTTATATGCCGAGTTTATGTTAAAATACAAAGTTGACTGATATGAGAAATGTTAATTGTGAGAACGAAAGATCCCTATACTTATTTCTAGGCTGTTCAAGTTTTTTTCCACATGGCTTATTCCATAATAAGAAGGTTGACCCTTCTATGACGAGTCTATTTAATGACTGGAAAAAGCACCCAGGTTGGATAATATCAAGACTCATTCTCACCAGGCCCTCCTTATACCGCTCTATAGTTGGGAAATAATTACAGATATCATAAGCTTTGGCCAGGATGGCCCTTCTTGTTGGCGTTGTGGTTTGCCCGGGTTCTCTCTTTGTGGTGTGGAAAGGGTGCCCTGTTTCTTAAGAGGGACATTTGCACATCCTGATTATGAAGTACTTGGATGATCTCATTCTGAAGACCCAACATGACACATTATTGTCAATGTCTATTGTCACCCTGTTTAAATAACACCCATTTTTTGGGGTGTGTGTGGGGGCTGATTTTGTAGACAGTTTTCTTCTTTCCAAGCAACTGGGAGGTATCCAAGCTTTTTGTTACATTGCTTTTCAGGCGGGGTCTACAACAACTCACTGCAGCCAATTCGCCATGCCCAACTCGCTGCGGGACAAGAGTTACATTAATATGGAAGAAATCGTGGAATAGAATCATTAAAAAAAAGATGCCAAAGGAGAGACAAAATGAAACCTGAATGACAAAAGTTAAAATATATTTTAAAAATTATTTTAAATAATTAAATTGAATTGTTGCATTGTCCTGCAGGGAGCTGGCCACGTCAAGTTCTCCCACTTCAAGTCAGCTGCCCTGAGTTGTCCTGTTCTGTTCAGGTGGGCCGTCTTCTAAAAACTCCCCTCTGTATCTTAAAGCAGCAATAAAGGGAGATGCTAAACTGCCTGGCAGATTTGATTAACGGGCAGCTGTCCTTTGCTCTGAACCACACCGGATGCCTTTTCTGCTTTCTCCCTCCACTTTTTGGCCTGCCTTACTTAAGGGGAAGACAGAAACAGGAAACGGGAGAAAAGGATTTTTTTTTGCTTCAGTAAGTATTCTAGGAAATGCAAAAGGCAAGAGCTTTAGTTTCCTGGAAGACAGATCAATGGCCAACCAGCCCTTGGACATGCAACGGACGCAGCCTCAGAGTCCATCAAGGCTTCCCAATGCAGCCCTGTGCGCTGTACTCAGACAGAATTTATTTGGGGGAGGATTAAAGTCTAATAATGGGCATATTAGCCCCAAGGCCATTGGTTGCTGCACCGCACTGCAGCCTCAGAACTCAGCGGGACAGGATCCCAGGAAACGAATAGAAGAGGAATCCTATCGTGTGTGCCACAAAACCACCCCCAGGCCCCCAACCTTCCCTCGTCCCAATCCCTGGGAGAGAGCCAGTTCCATAGGGCTAAATTTGGGTGGGGTGGCGGGAGAGTTTTCCATGGGGCAGAAGTCACTCGGGAAAAGGTGGGCCTCCAAGAAAAGGGAGCTCAGAGGTGTGTCGGTCCCTTCCCAAGGACTTGCCCAGCTGGAGCCCAACTGAAGCTGGGCAACTTTTTTGTCTGTCAGGGGCTGAGAACATTCCTCAAAGCATCCCTGGAAAGGATCCCCCGGCCTCCTCCTTACCCAGGGGAGCCACCAATTGGCCTCCTGCAGATGCACCGAGTGGTGAAGGGGCTTCACGAAGGCTCTAGAGACGGGTCAGCAGCTTCACTCTTCCTCCTTCCCCTGTGGGGCCTTCCCCTTGGGTGCTCTTGTGGGGCTTCACCTCCGGAAGCCCCTCAGTTCCTCCTTGGAGCTGCGCAATCCCAGAGCCACCTCAGAGGCACACAAGGGCCCCAGCCAGACAGGGGACGGCGTGTGGCGGAGCCCCTGGGCCAATCGATAGGGGCCTGTGGAGGATGCCCTTCCCCTGTGGATCTCGTGGTCAACAAGGGCCTCCTGCGTCTGGCCTCCATGGACCTCCTCCCTGACGCCCGCAGGCCAATAATTCCATGGGGACAGCTTCACAAAATACGTGTGGATTGTTTAGCCTTAGGAATGCAAGGTACACGAATATGTAACTACAATAATATTGAAATGTTACCAAAATGACATTATTATTAAAGCAATATAAAACACATGCAAAAGAAAGAAAGAAGGAAAGATCTTGTGAGACCAAGGATTCTGTTCCTCAAAGAACAAATGCTAGAAGCTTGTCTTCCCTTCCATTTCTGATATCAGAAGAAAGCAGGAAAGAGAGAGAGAGAAAAAAATAATAATCTTGCTGATTAGAACCAGAAAGAGCCTGGGAAACGCAAGGGCTTAATTTGAGTTTTTAGAAGCTGCATCACTCCCCTTGGGAGTAAACAGAGGCGATGTGCCCTTCTTTATTCTTTGACTTTGTTTACTAGCTGTTTATTTTTCGGGCACTCTCTCTCTTCAGCCAATTGCTTAGATTATTTTCATGTTTAGGGGGATGAGTACATTGAAGGCAATTCTTCTCCAAGCAAAACAAACAAAGATGGAATTTTCAATTCGCTACCTTTCCATCTTTATTTTAAGAAAGGGCTGGAACTAAGCAAATATTAGGGTAGCAGAATGGGTTTCTCTCCCCCCGTGGCTTAAGGGGAAACGGACCTTTTTTTAAAAACATCTCCTCTAAACTGAAGCTCGTTGCCCAGTCTGCTTTCTGTTTTCTCATCTTCAGGGGCCGTGGCTGTGGGGCAGCTTGTTTCTTTTCCTACTTTGAAGCCTAAAGCTGTTTTCATGAAATATTTTTATAATACCCAGAGACAATTAGGCAAGTGATAATGCCCTAGATTTATATAACACTGTGCTGGAGAGTGGAATTGTGCAAAGACGCGTTTATAGGCCTTGCCTATAAAATGAACCTAACCCCAAGGAGGAGCCTCTCCTAGCACCCTGAAGGCCTTGGGAGGGAAACCCACCTCAGTGAAATACGCGCAGACTTGCCTAGTGGGCAGTAAGAAAGGAGGCGAAATCAAATGGACTCTTCCAAATGGTGGTTTAAGTTCGGTGTGTTAAGTGGAGCCGTGAGGCCTGAACTTCCTCCCTGAATGGAAAACAGATTAGGGCATCTTATTAAGCCAAAGCCACTGGGATAAAAGAAGACATGGACGGGGGGCATTTATGGGATATTTGCATCACAGGCTTTCCCCCAAATACACGACAATGCCTACTGTTCGTTTTCCAAATGCCTTGAATTCAGTGCTGTATATCAGATCGCAGTTCCAGGTCACTTGCCAAAAGTTAACCAACGATGTGGCCCTGATAAGGATTAATTACGCGATATCCAAACCAAACCGAAACCTACGAGCTCTCAGAAGCTCTCAGTGCAGAGAATGCCAAAGGGCCAAGGGCATGAAGCCTTTTTTCGGTGGTCCTGAGTCAAAATGAAATGGGTCGAACCGGGCAAGTCTTCCTCCTCTTCAGGAGGAAGACAGAGATGCACAGCTGCTATCATGCTATCATGTCTCCCCTGGTCCTTCTCTTCCCTAGACTAGCCAGGCCCAGTTCCTGCAACCGTTCTTCATATGTTTTAGCCTCCAGTCCCCTCATCATCCTGGTTGCTCTTCTCTGCACTTTTTCTAGAGTCTCAACATCTTTTTTATAATGTGGTGACCAAAACTGGATGCAGGACTCTAGGTGTGGTCTTACTAAGGCTTTATAGAGTGATATTAGTACTTCCCTTGATCTTGATTGTATCCCTCTGTTAATGCAACTGAGGATTGCATTGGCTTTTTTGGCTGCTGCTGCACACGGCTGGCACCTATTTAGATGGTTGTCCACTAAGACTCCAGGATCCCTCTCACAGTTACTGCTATTGAGCCTGGTTTCATCCAGTCTATAGGTGTCCTTTGGGTTTTTCTTGCCTAAGTGTAGGACTTTACTTTTCTCTACATTGAATTTCATTTAGTTAGATATGGCCCAGTGTTCTAGTCCATCAAGATCCATCTGAATCTCGAGCCGATCTTCTTGGGTGTTGGCTATTCCTACCAACTTTGTATCATCTGCAAATTTGGTAAGTTCCCCTTCTATTCCCTCATCTAAGTCATTAATGAAGATATTGAAGAGTACTGGGCCTAAGACGGAACCTTGTGGCACCCCACTGCTTACTTCCCTCCATGTAGACTTAGACCCATTAAGGACTACTCGTTGAGTACGGTTTGCCAGCCAGTTGTGAGTCCATCTAGTGGTGGTGCTATCTATTTCACTTTTTTTCTAGCTTACTAAGAAGTAGGTTGTGGTCTACTTTGTTGAATGCCTTGCTGAAATCTAAATATATTATCTCCACAGTATTTTGCTGGTCTACTAATTTAGCCTCAGACCCTTTCCTTGTCTGGCAGGATTACCCTGAAGAGCTTGTTCAATCAAAGTCTCACCGTTTAGCCGCGCAGCATGGGTCTTTAGCGCATGCCTCGAACACGAGAATGATAACAGCGTTCAGAAGCTTTGGAGTTGTGCTCCGGATGGCACAGGACGCATTTCCTACCCTAAATGAGATCTTGTCCCTAACGGCACTGGAGTTCCCTCCCTTCAGCTGGCTTGGGAATTTCTGCCTCTTCACATTGGGCAAAAACGTGAAAATGGATCTGATTTCTAGCTACTTGTTATTAAAATAATGCCTGCGCACTTATCCCACTGTTCAACATTTGGCTTTCATTATTATAGTTGGAAACAAATAGGAATTTTAGAGGGTTCTTTCAAGCAGGTAATTTCACATTTGTTTTTTTTTCTCTCCTGCATGTAGCAGAAAATATAAGCGTAATTTATGGGCAGCACTGCAGAACTAAATTTCAGCCTGCAAAGTTTCCAGAAGGAAATAATCCACCAGTCTTCATCGCTTAAATTCCATTTCATTTATTACATTAATGAAATTGTAAGCAAATATAGAAAAGTCTGCATTGGACTGAACCTGATCCAAAAATGCCAGATTTCTAAGATATTTATATGTTTGTGTAAGTGATGAGAGTAAGAGAGAGAGGTGGTGGGAGGAGAAGATGTGGACAATATGTGCTGCTAGGATCAGTTCTTGTGTGTGTGTTTGATTGGACCGAAGCCAGTTTGGTGTTCATCAGGCTAGAAAGCAGGAGGCCATTAGTTTAATCCCCTCTTAGGCACAAAGCCAAGTGGGTGACCTTGGGCCAGTCACTCCCTCTCAGCCCCAATAAGCAGGCAAGGGCAAACCGTTTCTGAAAAGCCTTGCCAAGAAAACCACAGGGACTCATCCAGATAGTTGTCAGAAGTCAGCACTGACTCAATAGAAAGAAAGAAAGAAAGAAAGAAAGAAAGAAAGAAAGAAAGAGAAAGAAAGAAAGAAAGAAAGAAAGAAAGAAAGAAGAAAGAAAGAAAGAAAGAAAGAAAGAAAGAAAGAAAGAAAGAAAGAAAGAAAGAAAGAAAGAAGAAAGGAAGAAAGAATTTAAAAGAATAAGATTAATCTGTTACAAAAAATATCTGGTGTTCTACACATTCCTTTAAAACAACCATTATTTGGTCAATTTTTGAAATACAAAGTGTATATTATACTGGAATCTTGGACATTCAAGAAAATGCCACACAAGTCAGGATGAAGGCCACAAAGCTACCCACCCATGTAAAAAAGAGTGAATAGATGAAAGTCAGATTGGTGCACATGAAAAAGAGAGGGAAGGGAGTCAGCAATGCAGTCAGACTTAATTTCCGATGAGAAAAACAAGGAGGAAATTAGCATTTCCCCCTTAATCTATGGGGAAAACTCTCTTCTGGAAAGGACATTATATTAATAGCTCCGTCCTGATTGACCTGGTTCAAGGAATTAATTTATTGCGCCCCCTTTTCTGCTCACTTAGATTTATGCTCCTACCCAGGGAACCTTTCGGTTGAATTCAGGTAGTTCCAAGCTTCACTTATTTGGGGAGCCTAAGTTTCCAGAAGGGTTAAGGTAGAAGCTGAGACATGTTTGCTCATTCACTACAAACCACCAGAGATCTAGAAAACGACATGAATTAGATGTTTGCTCTCCACCCCTTGACTCCTGTCAACTACTTGGACACATTCATGGCGTGCTCTAATAACCCAGAGTGGGCAGAACTGGTTTGCCACTGCCTGCCCCCACCCACCCTCTGTGTGTATTGTGTGTGTGTGTGTTTGTGTGCGTGTTCGGTGTCAAGATCCAAGCCCTGGAATCCTCTGGTGGCCTCCGATCCCAGACCAGGCTGGCTGAGCATTTTCAAGACAGGTGAAATTCGGCAAAGTGCTGCCACCTAGCTGACAAAATATGAAAGCTTACGTACATACAGCCATGTCACAAATACCTTGGCCCTTGGCTTCCGAAGCAGAGTAAGCCATGCTCCAGCATATTGTCCGTTTAACAACAGTCCAGGATTATGGTGGCCTCAAAAAGGCTGCTTTGCGGGGGGGGCCCTGAGCCTCTGCCCCCCGAGACAGGAGGGAGCTGAGCTCTGCACAGAGGGTGGAGGGTCTTTGAGCTGAGAGGAGGAGCTGAGGGGGACTTGGGCAAGTGGGGGAGGCCCCGGGAGGCCAGGCAGAGAGCCCAAGGGAGCCTCCTGCTTGGGCTTCATCCCAGGGCCCCCCCAGCCCCACTTGGATTGTCCCCCCACTCCTCAGCTGCTGGGACGGTCTGCTTGCCAGCCAGCACTTCCACAACTGGGAGGGCCAGGATTGCGGTTGCTGGGAGACACAGGCGGGTGAGCTTCACTCAGTGCCTGAGAGTCTAGTTCCAACTCTGGTCGTAAGTCGAGGACCACCTCTGTGTCACACATATTGCTGGACAAACTGTTAAAGGACTGAGACACACACACACACACACACACTATGCTAAGCAATAATGCGTGTTATTACATCTGGTATAATGAACGTTCATTTTGTGAGCCCAGCATAAGTGAAGCTGATTGAGGATGAATGGCTGAAAATCTTAAGAGAGCCGCCACCCTCTCCCGGAGTTCAGCCGAGGGGGAGATGGACTTCCTCCTCCTCTTTGAATGAGGGTGAGACAGATTTTAACCCAGGTGGTGTTTCCAGGCGGGTCTTGAGACCTGATGAATAGGCACGAAAATACCTTTCACGGAATCTATTTTATCTGAGTTGAACCCAATGATTCAGACATGATTTCTTCCATTCAAGCCTCAAACAAGATTTGAATCTGTTTCTCACTGTAGATGAAACATATCAAAACCATAAAATCACGAATTGCCAGCTCACATCAATGGTTTTGTCTCAAGTGAGAAGCAACTTCTAAGAGGAACTGAAGGCTCAGGCCTCCCTCCTTCCCCTCGGCTGGCTTTTTCCTTGGACATTTGTAAGGGTAGATGTTTTGAAGAATCAAATGGATGCGATTTTCAACACTGAGGAAGGGCCATAATCCTTTCCCCATTCACTTATGTGCTCTAAAGGACAGCCTTGACCTTGTGAAGTCCTCTCACATATGACCCATGCTGTGTGTGTGTGTGTGTGTGTGTGTGTGCAGGAAATGTTATTGCGGTGCAGGTATCAGGGTCAAGTGAGAGGCTGTAGGGAGCCTGATAAGGGCAGACTTCAGCAAAGACACAAAACTTGAATGAAAGAGGATTTGGACATGAATTGGTGGATCTTTTTTGTGGGGGGCTTGGCAAGACCTTCCTATCCCATAGCTGCTTCCCAAAGATCGAGGCTGAATATGCTTGTTTTGTCCCCCTTTAAGCAGCAGAGGATTCTGAAATTGGGTAGAGCACCTCACCACCATGAAGGTATTTCTGTGTTCTGTGTGGAAATGTTAAAACATCTGCAACTTTTTAGTTCTAAAAGCAAGTGGCCAATTCACAGGGTAATTTAATTCAGACCAATCTTTGGAAAAGACTGAAAGAATGAGTGTCCAGACCAATCTCTTCAGAAAACATTTTGGGAGCTAAGTGGCATCTGATAAAGGCTCCCTGCTTCCAAGTGTTCATAATATTGACCATCTTTCTAAATGACGTGCAGTTCCAGGCTAGTTTTTTTGGCATAAATTATAGAAATAGAGGCTATTAACTATATGAGCCCGTGGTGTTTGTGTACTGCATGTGTTGTTCTTATGTAATAATGTGTTAATTGAAGGCAAGATTAGGTACATGAATCACCCAAGATCTGCTTTGCACTGTTGATTAAATTCAAATCAGCTTCAACTCACCAAATCAAGTTTGATTCAGGCCATTGGTTTGGTCCATAAAATGTGCCCCGGGCAGAGGTCTATATCAACCCACACGGAAGAATTCTGAATTCAGGTCACCAGATCAATCAGAAGACCAGTTGATCCTCAACAGATAAGCCAGGACTAACTTTAACCAAGTTACTTTAACTTTAACTGAGTTCCAAGACAGTTCCTGGTTCTGATGGGGATTCAGCCAGATGGAGATCAAGAAGCCCTGTCAGGCGGTGTCTGCATGGGGTCTGTTTCGACTGATTTCCCTCTAAATCAACCAAGCGGTGCCTGGTCAGCCTGTCCCCTGACAGAGAAGGTGGGAGTCCTAGAGGAACCCTTACCATTCAGCTGCTCTCTCCTGGGTTCCCCCCGACCCCGTGGTTGGAATGGTCGGCCATGGAGGAGATTTCAAGGGGTGGAATCACTGGTCAGAAGACAAGAAGAAGAAGAAGAAGAAGAAGAAGAAGAAGAAGAAGAAGAAGAAGAAGAAGAAGAAGAAGAAGAAGAAGAAGAAGAAGAAGAAGAAGAGGAGGAGGAGGAGGAGGAGGAGGAGGAGGAGGAGGAGGAGGAGGAGGAGGAGGAGGAAGAAGAAGAAGAAGAAGAAGAAGAAGAAGAAGAAGAAGAAGAAGAAGAAGAAGAAGAAGAAGAAGAAGAAGAAGAAGAAGAAGAAGAAGAAGAAGAAGGAAGAAGGAAGAAGAAGAAGAAGAAGAAGAAGAAGAAGAAGAAGAAGAAGAAGAAGAAGAAGAAGAAGAAGAAGAAGAAGAAGAAGAAGAAGAAGAAGAAGAAGAAAGGGACTCACAGATCTTAAAATAACCCTCCAGTCATTTCGGAAAAGTTCCTGGTATTCATCACTCACCCATTTATCGGGATCCAAGTAGCTCAGCTAATTCATTTTGATCCCTGCAAGGGGAGGAATATTCTGTTTTTCTGTGGTGTTTTATTATGTTTCTGTACCATAGTAAATATTGTTGTAAGCTGGGCGGAGTGCCTAAGCTGTGGGAGAAGAGAAATATTTTACATGAACACTCAAACAAAACAGTTGCCGGCTTTGCCTGTGCAAGCTGTCTTTCCAAGGGATGTGGAAATGTCTGGCCAAGGGGAAGAAAACAGGGCCAGCGGTTCAGAGAGGAAAGAAGCAGTCGGGGAATCGATCTAGGCAGACGGAGAAGATTCAGAAACAAGAACCCAGCTAGGAAATGTAGAGTTGAGATGCTTTACAGGTATGAATTTCCGCCTGTAGGAATACTTGTGAGTAAAAAGCCCACAGGACTTGTGGTGGTTTCATTTTTCCTCTTTCCATCCCCTTCATTTTCACTCCTGTCTTTGCCATCTGTTACCTGCAGCCTCCTCTGACAGGGTCTTCATCTCAGCCAGGACATCTGTGGGGAGGCGGTGAAAAATTCAAGATGGCAGCCGTGACCCTTGCCCGTCAAAGCCCTGCCCGTTTTCTTTGGCCTTCTTTGGACAATCCCACCCTCCTAGCTAGAGAAGGGCTTGTTCAGGAGGGTCCGTCAGCAGCCCCCTGAATGAAGCTGCAAGGGGCTTTTTTATGCAAAACAATGCCCCTCCCCCCCCAAGATGATGGGTGGGAGCAACAATAGGGATTTTGGGGTGGGGGCTTAGGACTGGCACCTGAGAACCTGCCTCCCCCCTATCCATGCAGGTGTGGTGAGTTCGTGCTCCTTTCCTTTCCGTAGGTCCTCTGGGCCAGGCCAGGCCAGGAAACAGGCCCTGCAAGGATTCCTCTACTGCTATGGAGTAGGACAATCGCCTCCTGGGCATCTTCCAGAACGTCTTCCTTTGCTCTCCTCCCCTCCCCCTTTCCCAGGGCTGAGCTGTCCTTTTCTTCTTTCCTGCCTCCCGGGTGTCTCTTGCATTCCTTCCTCCACGTAGCTCTGAAGGCCTCTGCATTAGCCTGCATTTTGCCATTTTCACTTGGAGGGCAGGGACCCTCAAGGCGAACCCTGGGCTCTAATTGGCCCCTTCTGACCTCTGTCTCCCGGTGTGCCCTGCAGTCCCCCGGGTATATGTGTGTGTGGGGGGGGGCAACACTTGCATGTTCAAGGGGGAAGAAGTCAAGGACTGGGATTGGCAGGTGTTGGGAGGGTTTTGTGCAGCGGGAGAGCATCTGATTGCTTTTCCTGGGATGAATTAAAAACCTGCAATGAAATTAGCCTTATTCGTCCATGGCAGCTTTTGTATACTTGCTGTCTCAGACCACTAAGAAATTGCACCACCGATTTGCAGTCACAAAAAAATCCTGGGAAACCCCCCAGAGTGAAGGCCAGAGTTATCCACTCCGATCTGCAGAAAGAAACGTTTTTGGACCGGACACGGATGAGCCCTGGAAGCCGGCCCAGGGGCTGTGGGAGGCTTAGGCTGGGAGCCTATGGGCACAACAGAGCCCTCAGCTCCCCGTTCCCCCTCTCAAGGCAGCAGAGGTTGGAGGAGGGAATGCATTTCTCCCCATATGTTACTTCAGAGTATCTGAGAAGGGCTACAAGAGAAGCAGAAAGTCTTCTGTGCTAAACGTTGATTTTCTTCTTAGACAAAGCTACATTTTAAAAAAAAGATTATGGGCAAAGCCGAAGAAAGCTGAGGATTTTAATGCACTGAGGCTATCTGGCTTACATCTGAATGATTTTCATTCTGTCTTGGTGGATTTCTGCCAATTTCAAAGTCTGATAGACCCAGACTAAATAAATATAACAGACCATGTAAAGTGGGCAGTTATGAAAACGAATTAAGAAATAGCTCCCCTATTACATCATAATAGAGGCTAGACCAGGAAGGATTTGGGTTTTGCTCTTCTCTGTGCCTTCATACAGTTCACTTCTTCCCCAAAGTGTAACTGTATAGTATCATCTATGTTGAAATCTTGCAACCCAAAAACAAGATTTGAGAGATGGGAGGAAGGCTAAAACTTAACATTCCCTTAGATCTCAGAGGGCAACCTAGTTTTCTTAAGAGAGTTGGCTTCAAATTCTTTCAGCTGCAGGTTGAAACCTAAAGCTAATATAAACTAAAGTCACTTTTTTGTTTCTGTTAAATCAATTTCAATTTAACAATACTAGCTTTATAACTCGCTCATGCATTTCCACAAGGGAAACCATCTTTGTACAGTGATGTCCCCTGGCGGGGGGGAAAGGTATTTTGGGGTGTCCGTTCTACTCCAAATGTTGGTGTGTTGAGCTCTCCCACCACGAAGGGGCCTTCGACACCTGCTGTCTCAGACCGATTTCCCCTAGTTAGGTGAACCTCTCTCTGCTCAACGTTTAACATTTATTTTCAGTGAAAAATTTAATTTAAAGCACTTTACTTATTCCCTCAGGTTCCATGCTTCTGAATTTATGTAGGAATTTATAGAGGGAAGGTATATTAGTATAATAATCTAAGTTATATGATGATTTACTGCTTTGTTTTTGAATCTTTTGTTTTCCTGAATGCTTTGTTTTTGAATCCTTCTTAAGAAAATTATTTTATCCTCCAACTTAATCCAGCCCCCTGGACCTCTTCCAGCCAGCAGGTCTTTCCTAGCTTCCCCAATTATTCATGCTATATACGGTAGGAGAAGTGAAAAATTGGTTCTGAAATATCTCCACAGATATGTCCAAAAAGGGTACAATTTAAAGGGATATGAAAGGGCTGAAAAAGGATCCCATGTTGGTGGAGAAAATAGACATAGATGGATAATGCCGGATTAAAGTGGAAAGCTGCTGAACTATTGATCTGTGTAAAAACCTGTAAGTTTAATATATCAACTAGATTTTGTTTGCTAAATTTCTCTTCCTCTCGTTTTTCTTCTCCCCCTTTCTCCTATCATTTTTTAATCATTTTTATTTGTATAGATTGCTTAATTTAAATTTGTTCTTGATGTGCATCTTGGAAGATTGCTTATGTTTTGCACTTTTTTTGAAATAAAGAATAAGGAAAAATAAAGCTAACCTTCTGCTCTATTTTCCCATGAAATCCCAAGGATTTCTTCATGGACAACCTATATACATGGACAGCTGGCTTTAGCATAGAATAGAACAGAACGGAATTCTTTTATTGGCCAAATGTGATTGGACACACAAGGAATTTGTCTTTGGTGCAAATGCTCTCAGTGTCCATAAAAGAAAAGATACATTCGTCAAGAGTCAAGAATCATCAGGTGCAACACTTAATGATGGTCATAGGGAACAATAAGCCATCGAAACATACTAGGAAACAGTCAATATAGATCGTAAGGATACAAGCGACAAAAGTTACAGTCATACAGTCACAAGTGGGAAGGGATGGGTGAGAAGGAGTGGTGAGAAGATTAACAGTAATAGTAGTGTACACTTTGTAAATAGTTTAAGAGTGTTGAGGGAATTATTTGTTTAGCAGAGTGATGGCTTTCGGGGAAAAACTGTCCTTGTGTCTAGTTGTTCTGGTGTGCAGGGCTCTATAGCGTCGTTTTGAGGGAAGGAGTTGAAACAGGTTATGTCCGGGATGTGAGGGATCTGTAGATATTTTCCCAGACCTCTTTTTGACTCATGCAGTATTCAGGTCCTCCATGGAAGGCAGGTTGGTAGTAATCTTTAAAGGAGGTAAGAGAAGTAAATCAGCCCCTATGTCAGCCATGTGTTCGTTGCATTTTAAATTCCTTAACCAAAGCTTGCCATTTATTGCTAGGGAGAAGAGAAAACCCCGAGGAGCTTTGGGGTCACAACAACCCTGCTGGGAAATGGGTCTGGATCTGGGGTAGGAGCATGGGGGGGGGTGGTGGTCTTGGCAGTCCACAGATGTTCACGCTGCAGGAGGGCTTTCTCTTCTCTTGAGGCCCATCCTTGCTATTTGAAGTCGTTAAGGAGGACTTAATGGAAATGAAGGAAGTCCTTCAATTGCCAAATCGAATTAAACCCTCTAGAGCCACAGGGAAGCCAATGTCTTCCTTTAGCCTCTTCAGCCTTGTTAAATAGAAAGAAGGAAGGTAAAGAAGAACCAATCTCTATGAGGGCTTACTTGTTTTAAATGCTCGAGGATGCGCATGACAGACAGAATTAAACCTCTGAGGATCCAGTTCATGTGGCCATTTCATTCAGTCCAGTAAGCCGTAGTAGAAAGAACATCTGGAAATGCCCAAAGCTGCACGGCGGAACTGCTGGACCCAATGTTTTTATTTCCAAATGTTGGAAATGTTTTAAAACTGCTTTGTTTCCAACCTCAAAGTTAAATTTGCTGCTGGCTAGAACCACGAGATGGCAGGCAAGCACTTCTCAGGCGAGCTCTTCCTTGCTGGCGCCTGAGGAAATGCCTGCTTGCCCTCCGGAGGGAGAGGGACGGTGGCCCGAGGTGCAGGTGGCCCAAAATCTCTTCGGAACTCACAAAAAAAACACCCGCTCAGATTTGCTGCTTATGGGAGTGGCACAAACGTCAGCACTGAATGTTCATCTGACCCAAAGGTGGTGAAGAAAGGGGAGCTTGTATCCTGCAGAAGCAAAGACGATTCTACATTGTCTTCCAAAGTCTGACAGCCTGAAATGTCCTTTTTTCTCTTAGGGTTGGAAAGGAAGAGGCAGAAGAATTGATGGGATGCTTCTCCACCCACCACCATCATGCGTATATTAAAGACTTAACTAACCTTTAACCTATTTTACTGCCGCTCCGTGGCATATTTTAGATACTGCCATCCTTTTTTTGTGAGGCAAGTTTTATCATTCCCCTTTTACTGGCAGACGAAAGGGAAGACAAAGGCACTTCTGAAAGAAGCAGGAAAGGTTGCCTCTCAAAGGCTGGCCGGGAGTGGCTGCCCACCACTTGAGCGGGGGACGGGGACTTTCAGGTCTAGGAGGCGCCACACTTTTTTTTTTCCTATTTATTCCCTTTTATTTATTTATTTTTTATTTATTTATTTGATTTGCCAATTGTTTACAAGATAATAAGTATAAGTGTATACATAGTTGTGAATACATGAAATGGGTACATATAAGAAAAATAAAAGAAGAATAAGAGAAACAAAAGGACAGGGACGGTAGGCACGTTGGTGCGCTTATGCACGCCCCCTACAGACCTCTTAGGAAAGGGGTGAGGTCAATAGTAGACAGTCTAAGGTTAAAGTTTTTTGGGGTTTGGGGAAGAAACCACAGAGTCGGGTAGAGTATTCCAGACATTGACCACTCTATTGCTGAAGTCGTATTTCCTGCAATCAAGTTTGGTGAGGTTAACTTTGAGTTTGTATCTATTGTGTGCTCTTGTGTTGTTATGGTTGAAGCTGAAGTATTCATTGACAGGTAGGACATTGCAATGTATGATTTTATATACCATGCTTAAGTCAGACCGAAGATGGCGTAATTCAAGGTTTTCTAGTTCTAGAATTTCAAGTCTGGTGGCATAAGGTATTCTACAACGAGTAGAGGAGTGGAGAACTCTTCTTGTGAAATATTTCTGGACTTTCTCAATTGTGCTAATATCAGATACGTAATGTGGGTTCCAGACTGATGAACTGTATTCGAGTATTGGTCTAGCAAATGTTTTGTATGCTCTAGTTAGTAGTGTGATATTACCAGAGAAAAAGCTACGTAGGATTAGGTTAACAACTCTTAATGCCTTTTTGGCTATGTAGTTGCAGTGGGCTCTAGCACTTAGATCATTAGAGGTGAGTATTCCAAGGTCCTTTACAGAGCTTGGGTCATCAACAAGGTCTTGACTATTCAGCTTGTATTTTATTTTCTGATTTTTTTTGCCAATATGTAAGACAGAGCATTTATTTGTTGAGATTTGGAGTTGCCATTTGTTTGACCATTCAGATACATAGTCAAGGTCTTTTTGTAAGGTAGCAGTATTGTCTGTGGTATTGAACAGCTTTACATCATCAGCGAAGAGAACGCAATTGCTCTTAATATGATCACTCTTAATATGATCACTTCCCTGTGACCAGAGATGAAGGGCCATCTGAAAGGCTCAGGGAAAACTCTGGTCTCTACCAAAGATGGCGTCTCTGATCAGTGACATTTACAAATAAGAGTTTTGTAAAACAAGACGTGTTTGTATTTATGAGGTTCCCTTCAGAGGTTCCCTTCTGTTCATAAGCAATCATTCAGAGCACTGAATTTAACACCCAGGTTTTCAGTTCACATTTTTCACAGATCTCATTCGAAAACAGGGAAATGCTGCTCAATGTCAAAATGTTGTTGAACTCTTTCAGAGCTCTTTTGATTCAAAGAGAGAATTGTCTGGAGGAACAACCGAGCGCGAAAGGGCAATCGATAATGGCCAGTTGCTTGTCTTTAGTGCCAATGAATCCAGCATCCTGGTGAAAGCTGGAGCCCCCGAAGTCTCATTCATTTCCCAGTTGCCTTCAGCAACGTTTCGTTCTTTCCATAGCAACTCACAGCTTCCTTTCAGGGTCTTCTGTTCGTTTCCCTCCAAGGGCAAAGGCAAAGTACAATCAGCAACACGCAGCATGTGTGTGTGCGTGTATGTTGTAGCCTTTGGAAACGTGCAGTGATGATATACACTTCCCTCCAGAAGTTGTGGAGGCTTTTAAGAAGAGGTTGGGCAGCCCCATTGTCTGGAATGGTAGAGGGTCTCATGCTTGAGCAGTAACTTATTTTAATACATTCCCCCCACCACGGGGAGGTACGTAGCAGCCGCCTGAGAATGCGGGAACTCTCTCTTCCTGGTTTGGGCACCCAAAAGAGCCACCAGAGAGGCTGGAGGAGGCCCCTCCGGCTGTATGGAGTTAAGGGCAAAGCCTCCCCCCCCATTCTATAGGCTTTCATGCACTGCAGGCTCCCATTAGGTTTACAGGGAACATTTCTAGGTAAGCAGTCCAGACAGCCAACTTCAAATATTTTGAAGACATGTTTATTTAACAACCAAATACATGCTAAAAGAAATAATTTACAGCAGCAATTTCATAATATTCTCCCTGCCCTTCCTGGATTCTTTGCTCCCATCTGAAATGGAGCAAAATAAATACAGAAGTGAAATTGTTTGTTGGCTGATGAGGAATGCACTTTGTGCCCTGGTACAAAACAACTGGAAAAACCTTTATACGACTTTCCCACCACAGCTGTCCTACGCTGAAAGGCTAAGCCCTGCCTACCTCTCTCTTTAGGAAATCCATTTGCAGCTCCAGGGGCATAAGGCCGGCTGGCTGCAGGAGGCCGAACTGGTCAGCTGGCACTGCTGGCTGTTACCATCCCTGCCAGAAAGCATTCTTACTTAAAGGAGGCGGAATTCACTTTATTTCCACTGAAGAAAATGGACCCAATCTGCTTCTACAGCCTCAAACGAGCATAAGCAAGATTGAGAGCTACTCAATATATATGCAATTTTACTTGATGGCAAGTTTTGAAGAAAACGTAATTTTTCTATAGTTGATTCTAGAATGCTGCCACCCTGCAGATCTGCACCTATTTTTTCTTTGCAGGAGGCCTCAGGGAGGAACCCCCAGTGGAGGCAACAATTTTTAGGACAAATCAAGTCCACTAAGATGTTTTCAGATCTCCATTGTGTCTGGGAGCACTTTGTGGGCCAAGGATTAAAGCCTGTTGCTTTTTAGGAGAACGTGGACGGTGTGAAGCCACAGGGAACTATTCTGGACTCTCTAAAAAGTGAACCTTGTTCAGATACGCACTCATTAGGGGTTGTGAGAGTGTAAATAAGGAGCCCCATGCAGTCAAAATGAAACATTTTTAAAGACTGATGCACACTTACCTGGGAGCGAGACCTTTTGAACTCAATAGGAAGCGACACACATCATAAATCCCACTGACTGCAGCGACCCAAGTTTTCTGTAGGAAGACATAACTAGAGTTGTGTGTTGCAATCCGTAAAACCTTAGCAATCGTCTCAGCCTGGGTCTGGGACAGCCTCCAGGGCCTTCAAACTCTCCTCCACAAACCAAACAAAAAGTCTAGTGACTTTAAAAGGGGAACGTAAATTAAGCAAGAAATTATCTCCATATGGACGGGTTCCACATCTCCAGAGGGGATTCTTGTTCTCTTTTATAACGTGAAAATAACGCCAGTATTGTTTTCCAAGAGCAGAACATGTTTTGCTGTGATTAAGGGAGGGGAAAGTTCCATTGTGTCCTCTCTGGTGCCGCCTGGTATCATGGATACAGAGACAAGGAAGGCCATGGCTGCTCAGAAACCACTTTGGGGCATGGATTAATTTCCTGGACCTGCACTCGACCCAGTGTGGTTAGGAGGGGCAAGGAGAGGCGAGCCTGTCTGGCCTCAAGACAAGGTTTTCTTCCCTCCAAGAGCAAGCAGGGGTCCGGAAGGCATGTGGGCACCCTTGGGCAGCTCCATCTTGGGTGCCAATGGCGCCCATCCCTGAATCAAGGGGGGGGGCTGCTCAGGAGCACTGGCGCCTTAGATCCTTGAACTATTGCGATACACTCTACGTGGGGCTGCCCTTGATAGCCACTGGGAAGCTGTCAATTGGTCCAGAAGGGGGTGGCACAGGTGGCCATGGACATTCTTCGTTCTGCCCACGGAGTAACTCTGGGAGTCGTTTGGGCTCCCGTGAGGCTCCTGGGTGTGATTCAAGCCGCTGGTTGTGACCTTAAAGCCCTCAGAAGTGGGACACTTGCAGGTGGGCTGCTCCGACTGACAGGTCCTGCCCTTCCCATCCATTCTCAGAGGGAGGATGCAGCTCAGATCGCTTTGTTGAAACAAGGCCATCCTATGCAACCCAGAAAGTGTGTGTGGGGGGGTCTTCTCCATGGCAGCCCCTGCCCTTCGGAAGGAGGAGGTTCCCCGGGACATGTGGATGCCCCAAACCTGGAAGCCCTTAGGAAGGCAGCGAAGGCCTGGCTCTTCTCCCTTTGGGCTTTGGGATCACAGTGTAATTATTTAATTTAATTTTTTATTATTATTTTATTATTTTATTTTATTGCTTTATGTGTTTTAAAGTGCTATCTTATTGTGTATTAATTATTCCTGAGTTTTTATACGTCACCCAGTCACAGAATCTGAGTTGGAGGATTATATGAATGAATGAATGAATGAATGAATGAATGAATGAATGAATGAGTCAGTTTTGGAGGATATGAGTGCCAATGAGGATATGACAACCCTTACCCCACTATGGTTTTTTTTAATGTTATGTTTCAAGCCTCTACTGGAAAATCTATGAAGTAACAGTAATATAGTGTTCAATATTTATTTAAAATTAAAAATACGGAATTTATATCTCTTAAGAATTAAGTTATCACTTGAATGATAAAATCACTGTAAAAATGGAAAGGAAGTGAAGGAACCTGGGTACGTCAGACTATCACAGAACCCTAAGCACTGTGGTATTTCAAATATGCAGGCTAAGAATTACGACAGTGAAGTTTTAATTTGGAGAGAAAGAATGTATATGTTTTTGTAAAAATTCCAGCAAAATCCAGATGAATTAATGCCGGTGGCTGAACTTCCTGCTAGTGCAATGGAAAGACCCAGCAAAAGATGGATGAGGCCACACAAATAACACTCTGGCAGCTTGGAAAGGAAATGAAAACAAGTTAGGAGTCTTTAAGAAAGTATGAGAAAATTGCAGAAATGTGCCAGGCAAAAGTCAGAAATGAAAAGTCAGAGAATAAATGAAGGTTAGAAAAAGAACTTTTAGGAAGACTATGAGAGGTACGAGATCATTCTTTGTTTAATGTCTGTACTTCAGAAAGTTAATTTCCAATTGGCTGTACTATTTTCTTTACACCATTTTAATAGAATGTAAATGGTTTTAGAATTAGCCCATTTGGAAAATGCTACATTTGGCTGTTATTTATTTTCAAATGACTTCAGAAGCACACCGGTCAATAAGTAGTTCAACAACCACAACCACAACAGTCCCAGTGCTGACATGAGCCATGGGCATTGGGTCTAGGATCCTCATTGGACTAATACACAGGGAGCCACCAATGCCTTCTCTTCTCTTCCCGATACGAGTCCAAATTATGTATTAGGCATGGCCATGAGATCCATCTGTTGCTAATGGCCATTCTACCTGGGGAATCAAAGGTTGTCCCATTTGCACACTTTTCCCCATGATGGCTTGCCATTGAGTCAGTACGCTCAGCTCCACCATCTGGGGAGTCTGCCTTGGCCAGCTGAGGTTTCCCCTTCCCCTCAATTGGAGGAAGGGAACTTCCTTCCAAGGGGGTGGGTGAGGCCCTGAAGAATGTGTCCGTGTCTCTAAGGGGGACAGGATCCAGCCCATGCTGAGGGTCTGGGACAGATCCCACAATGCCCTTGTGCCCAGCAGGATGGGATCCTCATGAAAGGGCCTCTTTCCCATGTTAGGAACAGTGCCCTGAACCGGGGAAGGAGCATTTGATCCAAGTGAGAAGACTGATGCCCACGGAGACATCTAAGCCAAGAAGCCAAACTTAGGTGTTCATGTTAGGGATTGTGGTTCTCCAGCCAGCCAGGAGATCTTGCTGAGTCCCCCCTTGCAGGTTCTTGGGGGTTTCTAGCTGAGCAGTAAGTTCACAGGAATCATCATTTCACCTCATGGCCCACCAGTACATTATACAAGGACGAAGTTCACAGGTTGACATAACTACCGCACCTGTGGCTCATTTGGCTGGCAAGGAGTGAAACAGGCACTCATTGAGTAAGACAGACGCTCTTCAGCAGACACAAAACCTCAGCCCACGGGGAGCTCAGGCTGCTGCTTTGCATGATTCTGCTGCAGTTCAGTCCAACATGTGCATGAATTGCAAGCTATTTTATAAAGAGAACTATAGCTGACTTCAAATATTGAGTTAAGGTACAATCAAGTTTCCGTAGCTTATTGTGTTTACTGTGGTTTAAACAACAAGCCACCATTAAAACCATGACTGAGGGCGATGGGTGAACTCACAACATTTCATCCACACAATCAAATGTCTGCCTTCTCGAATCTGCTCCTGGGACCACATTTCTAATCCTGTTTAATCCAGTAAATTCATTGCAAACTCTGCCAAAATAAATTGGTTAGGTTAGGACTGCAGAATAGTCGTGTACACACACACACCACACACACACACACACAAAATAATATTCACATTCAGATTTAATTACTGCAACTTAAAATGCCTGCTGAAGAATAAAAAATATGGTGCATTTTGTCATTTTTTTAAAAAGCTCATTACTGGAAGATACATCAAGATTTGTAGAGTTAGCCCTCCTGTTCAAAAACTGCTGATAGAAGTTATTTGTTATCATGAGAAGTGCAGAGCAAAATCTTAATAACTTTTGAAATTCTCAGTACACTTTAAATAATCCAAACAGGTTTGCAAGTTCAAGCATTAATACAGATGCTTCCTGTATTCAAAATGTATGAGATTCTGGGAACACTATTTTTGGAAGATCCAAAAGAGATGCCCAAGGAAAAAAGAGTATACTGGGTTTGGTTCAAAATGAGCAAAATTTGGATAGATCTACTGAAATCAGTGGAATTTTTATTAGTCATGATGAATTGATAGTAATTATAGAGAGGAGAAACCTTGCATCCATCAATGCAATAGTGCAGTTTCTAATTTTAATTCACTACAGGTCAGTGCATTACACACTGCACATTAGGGTAGATATGACATATGGGATGTTCATCATGTTTTACCTTTCTTAGGGTAGCTTGGACAGGATCCTAGTTTTGCTAACTCAGTGGTTTACAGATTTTTAATCTTCAGGGAATTCACCTTTGACCCCGTGTCACATCCCAAGACATAGGATGTGTCCCGTTTGCAATGATTATTTCAGATCAAATTTTCACGCATTAACTTGGATTTGTGTCTTATCGCAAATATGACACAATATTGCCTGCTTCGTAGTGTGGGCAAGCAAGTCTGGTGCTTTATTAACTTGAGGGATATTTTGCTTCTCTAGACCAACTGAAAGCCACCGCTATAATCTGTCAACAAATCAAGGATTTTTCATCCGACGGTGTTCTATTTTTCCCATCCATATAACAAGATCATGAGCAGAAGAAATATTTTAATGCTATTCACAGTCTTTCAAAAAATTTAAAAAAGAAAATATACAGCTTAAGTCATTTGAGTTTCCCTTCATTGTTTCAATCGGTTTCTCTTTGTATCAAAGCATAAGATAAGACGAAGAAGCACAGGCTGAACATGGGAGAAATGAGGGAAGAGAAATATTCCACGAGGCAAAACCCTTGTCAGAATAGCTCTGCTAAGGAACTAGATAAAAGGTACTTATAATATAAATCACCTGCAATTTAGTTGAGTTTGCTTATTGTTTGTCTCAATTTCATAAACGGGGAATTAAAACTGAGCAAAAGTAAACCTGGAGCTTTTTTCCTAATTAAAAAAACAACAAAAAAAAACAACAATTAGAATATCAGAATATTATCAGACAAAAAGCCTATTCTATTCCCCACCCCCCAAAAGAGCTATCTTTGACTGCATATTGGTTGTGGTATATTTAAATAGTTGTTTAATAAAATACATCTTTAAGTCAAAGGTTAGGGAAGTCATCAGTAGTAGGGCCAGAGTAATCCCTCTGCTGTTGCCACGGCTTCAGGTAATGAATGGTTGAGGTCCATGTGACTCTAATTGCATACAGTATTAATTCCATTCTTCCAGCACATTTATAAACAAGACAAAAAGGGTGTATAAGTCTTGCATACAACCAAGTGTGAAGGTTCTGTCTCTTAGCTTTCCAAAACCCATGCAGTTCTTCAGTCAAGTTCAAGGGAAGGTCCCAGAGAGCATTTTCTCTCCACATAATCCCTTTTCAAAATGGCGGCCTGACCGATGATAGCCCTTTTCACTTCAGTCCAAAGAGAAATGCCAAGTTCATCTCACTGCACAACCACAAAACCATACGCTGGTTTCGGAGTCAGCGTATGTTCCAGAAATGTCAGGGGTCAACGAGACGAGCCCAATGGGAAATGTTTCAGCAAACTGGGCCCATTTTCAACCAAGCAGAAATCATTCAAGCTTCCCAGCTCTTTGTAAACATCCACGTCAATGCCATAGAAAACGTTCGTCTGTATTGCATCTCATTTCCAGTTATGCAAGGCTTCACTTGGATCAAAGGGTTTGTTTTTGGAGGTAATTGTCGCTCAGACACTTCGTGGTGCCCTCTCAAACTCGTGGGTCCTTCTGTTCCTACCTTTCTTATTTTCCTGTAGATGCTTCCACTTGTTTGGGTTCACCTGGGCATTAGCAGGTCTCTGCCGGCGTTGTTTGCGGTCCCGTTTCCACACCTGCTCACAGAATTCATCCATTGTGTTTAGGTTGGGATGGTTGATGAGCTGCATGAAGTCTCTATACCACACTTTCTGGATGGGCGTCATGCCGTTGGAGGCCTCCTTGACCTTGGCGCTGTCTCCTTCTTCTTCCCTATGAAGAAGCTCTTCCAGGTGTTCCGTGTCTATGATCTCCAAGGTGACCTTGAGGAGGGTTTGCATGAAGCCATGCTCCACAGCGTAGCAGAAGTAGAGCCCCGAGTCCTTCCGCTGCAAGCTCCGGAGCAGAAGACCTTGCTCGGTCCGGATCAAGCGGTCACTTGCTTTGATCTGTGGAGAAAGAAAGAAGAATGTTCCTGTTCAAGCAGGGAACCCCCGTTCTGTCTGAGTCTGAAAAGAAGGGCCTGGAACTATGTTCGGCCGTGATGGGCTCATTGGATGAGGCTTTCTACCGCTCTAGGCTACTTCTCAGGCTTTTTTGAACAGAAGAAGAAGGAGGAGGAGGAGGTAGAGAAGAAAGAAAGGAAGGAAGGAAGGAAGGAAGAAAGAAAGGAAGAAAGAAAGGAAGGAAGGAAGGAAGGAAGGAAGGAAGGAAGGAAGGAAGGAAGGAAGGAAGGAAGAAAGAAAGGAAGGAAGGAAGGAAGGAAGGTACTTGGATAGTTCAAAAAATGAATGCACACTAGTGTTAGAAATACGTTTCACTTATTCTATATTTATGGACACGTTTAAACAATAAATAAACCAAATTCATTAGTAACATTGTTGTGATGCTGTTCTGCATACACAATAAATGATCAGAACTACCTTATTTAACCCACTGAATGTTACAACATCCATCTTTAATGCGAAAAGAACATTTGAAAGCAATAAAAGCATGGTGTCAAACTAGAGACAAACAATCATGGTAATAAATGGATGCATTTATTCCTCCATATGAAGTCAGAGGAGACCTAATAATCAAAACAATCCCTCTGAGTGACTTTCAAGCTGGGCTTGCAACCTCGCAACTCCTACTCCTGGGTTCCCCAAATAAGGACATTCCAGGACGGTGGATTCCTACTGATCTCAGCTATTGTGGAGAATTATTTTTCTTCCTCTTTCCTCCTTTTATTAACAGTATATAAAACAAACGAACAAACAAACCCTACAACGTTATAAAAGAAGGGAGTGAAATGCTCAGAATTCTTGAAGTCCTCGCATTGGGAAAGTTACTCACCCTGCAAAACACCATTTCTCTCCCTTTTTGTTCCCACTGTTTCATAAGCAAAATTAAATTGGCAAGGAGATACGTCTGTGTATTTGGATTAAAGCAGCTACAGTGTGTATTTGAATCAATATATTCCATCATGTTAAGATTTATGAATAGAACACATTCAATCCATGTTTTCCTTATGGTTCAGAACAAAATCGATGTTCTGTGATTGATGTTAATCGTTGATGCCATCCAGACTGATGGGATTCTGAGTTCCATCTTGAGTCAACACGGAACGTCTGTGGTTGATGGGAGCCTTGCCCAACACATGGAGCGGAAACAGAAAGACGGCCTATTTTTCCCCATGGTTTATAAAATGAATCTGAGAAGACTTTGGGAATCTAGTCCCACAAAAAGCGTAGCTATTGCCAAGCAATGAATGAACTATGAATCCTTCATATAAAATAGGGGTTTCTGCCTTTTACAATTGTTTCCTTTCTTCTTGCCTCCGCCTACTTCCCCAGCTCAGGCAAAGCTCTCTAGCTTGCTTGGAAAAGGGGCTTCCCCTCTACCAGTGAGGTGATGGATGATGGGACCTTCCGGGCTGCTCAGCCCCCTGCATTCTCACTAAGCCCCCTTGGAACACACAGAGCCCACCCGTATTCTGTGGGCAACCGGTCTGTGGGGAGACGCGTCAGAGACGACTGCCGAGCAGCTTCCATCACCCAGGAGGAGAACTTCCTTCCCCAGTGGGAACTTCTCACTGGACGTTGGAATGGACGAAATGAGCAGCTTTTATCGCTGCCCTTGCAGGATGCAGGATAAGCTGGTCTCGGGCTAAATGGAAGTTCTCAGAGGGAGATGAGATAAGGGATGGTGATGATGATGATGATGAAGAAGACCATCAGAATTCATGGGCCGAGGGACACAACCTTTGAGCACCTGCTCTTACCTCTTCTTTCCGCTCCTCATTTGGCTTCTGAAACTGCCAGTAGACCAAAGCACGTTGGGATTTTGGGCTGCACTCCAGGAAAGTACTGCTGTTCTCTACTCCATAGATAATCTTCTCTTCCAGCCCGGTCCCGCTTGGGTTATCTGCAAAAAGCAGTAAGAAGAGGCGTTATTTAAGCTGCAAGATGGCCACCTGAGGTCCTCCAGAGCCCTCTGTACGTGGAAGAGGACTCTGCCATCCAGGGAATGTGGCTGGAAAAAGAGCAAATTTGGGTCTTGCAAAGCAGTGATTCTTTGCAACAATTATGTACATCTGACTTGGAAAACGTGTGTGTGTGTGTGCTTGTGGGTACATTTCTTCTTTAAAAAATAAACAATCAGCTCCTGGTGGCTTCATAAAAAGCCCAGAGACACTTTGCCACTACCTTATCCTGGGATGTTTTTCAATGTCTGTGCTAGGAGCTGACTAGATGCCACAGAGGCTGCGGCAAATAAAATCTAGGGTTTATGTTACTTACCTCATCCCTGGAATAACATAAATCCAGGACTTGTGCTACTCTTGTCAGCCAGGAGCTGCCACAGCTATAACTTGATGCTGTTTGTAGAAGGAGCGACCTTGATTGCTACCCACTCTGGACAAGGAAGAGAGGCATGCAGCAGGCCGGGATCCGGGATTAGCTCTAAGCAACCAGTTTCAGTTGCTCTGGCCAATCTCCTCTGGCCCATCGTGGACATTTGGCTTGCTTTTCAGGGCAGATGGGACACCAGAATTAATTTGACCAGGTATTGTCCCGCCAGTCCTTGTCACATCCTGAAAACAACAGGCCCAAGGATGTTCAGCTTGTTTTCCAAGCGTGGAGCAGATGCCCTTTGGAAACAATGCTGGTGCTGTGCTGCATAAGGACACAGGGCCTTGGTTGCTTCGGTGGCCCCTGGGGACATTATGGTGCTCCCACTGCTTCTACTGACCCGTTTTGCATGGCTGAACCTTCCCCCCATTCGTACTTTCAGGAACCACAGGACCACTTGGGCATTTGCCTCCCGTTGCCCATCATCCCACCTGCCAGGATCACCCGTAGCGGGAGAGCCAGAGGAGCCCACGGGAGGTGAAGATCAGAAGGTGCCCTGTGGGGTCTTCTCAGACCCTGGAGACTCTCTTTGATAAAGACGGCAGGAGCTCCGGCTTCACCTCCGAGTGGTTAAAGCAAGCCCACCGCAGCCGAGGCAGAGCTGGAAGCTGAAGGCATCCAACAGAATGTGGGAGTCGGCCAAGAGGCTCCTTCAGCTGGATTCTCTTCTCATGGGAGGGAACAGCCCCAAAGCAACAGGGGCAGCGAGCAGGACATTCCTTCTGCTTCACCCTGAGTTTCCTCTTAAGCCTGTCCCTGGTTGCTTAGCTGGTCCTGATACAGGTGGCAAACCCGCCCTTCCAAGCACCCCCCGAACTCTCCCTACCTGCCCCCTTGCAGGCAGCACTCGTTCAAAGAGGCAACAAAGCCAGGGGGATCCCCAACCCCTTTCATCACCCGGCCTACAGTAGATGAGGCCAGCCCTATTCCCTGCCCTCAAAAGAGGTAGGAGAACAGCCGTTGATAAGTGGCAGGATTTAGGCCAGCCCTTTTCTGCCAGCTCCCAGGTGGACATGAGTTGTGTGTTTGTGTCTGCCACGAGGAAGAGCCCCCCAGCCAGCCTATTTCAATGGTCTGGGGTCGGCCATTTTGGAATGGCACCGAGGGCTCTTTCCGTTCCCCTGGTGCATCTTTGGCCACCCCCGAATCCTCCTTGGCCCCTGAAAGACTCCCGCCTCAATGTTACGCAGACTGAGGCACGTCTAAGCCCATTTGCTTGGCATGGCTGGCTTTGCATGGGCTGGGGCCACTTCCCTGTGGCACGTTTTCTGTGGCTGTCATTTGTCAGAGATGCTGGTGAATGCTAATCCCAAGATAAAATAGTTAACCTTTGCCCTGCCCCTTGGCTTCCACGGGGTCTTTCTTCTTCTTCTTCTTCTTCTTCTTCTTCTTCTTCTTCTTCTTCTTCTTCTTCTTCTTCTTCTTCTTCTTCTTCTTCTTCTTCTTCTTCTTCTTCTTCTTCTTCTTCTTCTTCTTCTTCTTCTTCTTCTTCTTCTTCTTCTTCTTCTTCCTCCTCCTCCTCCTCCTCCTCCTCCTCCTCCTCCTCCTCCTCCTCCTCCTCCTCCTCCTCCTCTTCCTTCTGAGTCCATGGCAGGGTCTGGATCCCAGATTATCTTTATTAATGGCAGTCTCCTGGGGGCTTTCAGGAGCCAAGAGCTTGGCAGTCAAGGCCTTTTCAGCCCTTACGTTCTCCGAGTGGAAGATAGGCTGCCTCCTACAGGGCCATCCATTGTAGACCCCATTGGCGGTGACCCACTTTGGCAAAGAAAACCTGTTTGTTACACTGCCGTCCCAGGAGGAAGCCAAGAAGCTGGCCGGCTGCTTTCATGTCGGTGACAGGCTAATCCAACGTATCACCTTAATGAGCTTCAGCTTTCAGAGCCCAAGGAGGGAGAGTCTCAGGGAAGAAACAGCTAAGCAAATCAGCCGATATTAAACCTTTAGGGAGTCAGCCATTCAGATGTCCTCACTGTTTGTTCCGGGATGCAAGTGGGATGACTTTTTTTGTTTAAAAAAGGCGGTTGTTTGGAGCAAAACTGATTCATTGGAGAGAGATGGGGAGGCGCTTGGAAATCACCAAGGGGGAAAAAGAGTTGAAAGGAAGAATTAGACACAGCGATGTTCAAAGGCAGCCGGCAGTCGACGTTCTAAATCTTGGACCAGAAGGATCCCTCTGTTCCCGGATGCTGTGACAAGCCTTTCCTCGACTTTTCTGCTCCCTGCCTTGTTTGCCTATTTGCCCACCTGCAAGCTTCCTCTCTCGGCTCCCCCAAACTCAAGTCCTGGCATTGGGATTGATCAGCAAAATGTGGCAATGGCCTCCTTTATCCGGCAGAGGGGGCTGCTGCATTTTGCAGAATGCTTTCCTTCTGAATTGGAAGGTGAGGACAGGGAAGAGAGAGCAGGAGGCCTCTCTTTATGCCTGGGATGACCTCAGGGAAGCAGGGAACACACACACACACACACACACACACACACACACACACACGAAAGAAATCAAGTCGGTTGGAGTTATATCAAGTTAAAATGCAGAGAATTGAGGGGGTGGGTGTGTCACTTTCCCCCCTATGGATTTCCAGGAGACCAAAGTGAAGAGTCCGGTCAGCTGTTTGGATCCAGCCTCGTCCAGCCTTGTGAGCTGTGTCCGTTGTGGGTTGACCTTACAAATCCGAACTCACCGGGATGCTGGAGGTCTGAGCAGTGGGTGAGAGGGTCTCCATTCCGGATGTCCTGTCTCCTGGTGCGCCTGCAGGAATCGGGGGTGGGGGGAAGAGAGAGAGAGAGAGAGAGAAAACCACACTGTTTCATCACATTCATGGCGTTTGTGGCACTTTTAAAAATGAAATTGACATTCTAGACTCTCTCTGCTCCAAAATGCAAATGGGCCACAGGATGAAGCCTCATTCGCCCAGTAAACGTGTCAAGATATTCAAACAAAGGACACATTCAGGAATCTGATCCAATGCCAAAAAACGGAAGAATTAATCCATCAACATTTGTGAAAAAGATATTATAAATAATGGCCAGGCAGGGCTGTGCTTAAAAATCAATGCTTCCGATTCATTATTTCTAGGAATATTCTAGCCAAGACTGTAAATGTGTTTTGTTTATCACAAAAGTTACAGGTGGATCTGTAGACAGTTGGATCAATAAGAGCACAACACGCACATTCGGTGTAACTTTTATGAATGTACAAATAAATCTAAAGTGCCTCTTCTTGCCTCTGAAAATAAGACCAGCCAAGCGTTCACTAACTCAAGTAATTTGATTTTCCCGCTAAAGGAAATTCCATTAATGTGTCCTAATGTCTCCTCTCTTTGGTTCTTGTTCTTCTCCACATGTCCCCTGTGAACTTCTGATGAAGGAAGATTTCCCAGTCATGGGTTTGCGCTTTCTTCTCTGGCAAGCATTCTCACACGAGGATCTAATCCAAGAGAGGCTCAACCAGGGTACCACCTTTTCCTATATTCATTTTAGTTTTAGGACCTAGTATGAACAGAACTAGATTGATAAGCATACTCCATCAAAAATGAAGGCGTGCTTATTTAAGAACTGTCCTGTTCATGGAACAGCCTTTTCTAACAGAGGTTTCTTTGGGCTTTTCTGAAACTCTAAACTCCCAATTTGAGGGCATCCTTTGCAAAATCTTTGTCTGTTAAAAGAAATTATTGGGAACATAGGAAGTCCTGAGCACAATGATGAGCTACAAGAGGCTTAATTAAGTTTTGTTTTGAAACTTCATATGTTATTATTGTTTTTGAAAGAGGATGTTGCAAAAATAATTTAAAAAACAACAACCACCAAACACTGTTCCTGTTCAGGCTGCCCCCTGTTGTGTTCCTATTGAAAAAGACCAGAGACACAAGATCCCCGTTCAGTCCCCACAAGTGGAACCTTGAGGAAAAGGAGAGAAAACAAGGAGGTTGCTAGAAGCTGAAGAAAAGGGAGACCGAGCATATTAGAAGGCAGTCAAAGGGAGGGGAGAGAAGAGAGGACCAAGAGGAGGTGGGGGGGGGGGGGACTGCAAAACCTTGAAATCACGTCAAGAGTCAAAGGCCAGGAAGAAAGGGGCACAGCTCAGGCATCCTTGCCTTTTTTTCTGGAAAGCTTAACAGATGTCAGAAAGAACATTTTGTCCCATTGTTTTAAATGGAACTAGAACATTCATTAATTGCTCTGGAAAATATTGACCAACATCCAATCCCCATGCCACTCCTTAAATTAGCAAAAAGGATCAAATTGGTTAACAAATAAGTGGTTGTTTTATGCCCATGCTTACTCCTGCCTTTTAAAGACAGGTTCTAGTTTTAAGTTGTGATTTTTTTAAAAACTTTTTTCTCTTCATCTTGGTGTAAGGTTTTTGTAAGGCTTTTCTCTGAACGGAGTGTATTGATTTCTGAAATAAATAAATGCAAAATTCCACTTCTCAGGACGGTTCCAGAAGAAGCCTCTTTTCCTTTATGAAAATAATTATATAACAATCGTAAATAAGGAAAGGCTTTGTCCGAAGGCTCTGATAAGCAGAAATTCATGGCATGAGTCATAGTTTGAGTTAGTGACACAGGAACAGGACTCAGAGCTTGGGGATCTTCCTAAGGAATCATGTGGATTGAGGCAGGCGGATTTTTCCATGGTTGGCCTAGCAAGGCCTGGTATGGACAAGCAGGATCTGCAAAGCCCAGGGCTGCAGGCCCAAGAAATGTCACGATGATGATGATGACCCTTTTGTGATGGAAGCCCCCCCCCTTAAACAGCACTTGGTTCCCACCCACCCCCCAGGAATAGGCCAAGCCTAACGGAGGGGAGAGGAGGGGACGGAGAGGCCTGCGAAGGATTTAAGGAGCCAGCAGAGGAAAGTCACCAGGCCTCCCTGCTTTCTCCCCTTTGCTGCTTTTTAGTTGCTTCAGTAAACAACAAACCCCCTTCAGCCCAGAAGCAAGGCGGCTCCAAAGAGACAGTCAAGGAGGGTGCGAGGACCTGGCCAAGGACCTTTGGGGGAAAAAACACGTCTGATGTGACATTTCCAAGTTGGCGCATCCCATGGCAAGTGGGGCTGTGGAGGGGCGGCCCACAAGAGTTTGCCTCGCCTCCACCGACTATAAAATGAGTTGTGTGTTTCTTTCCATCCACGTTGCCCAGTTTACTGATGTGCCAGGCAATGGCGCTCCTGGAAGAAACGAACCACCGAATCACCAGGTATTGGCACTAAAACTAAGGGAGGGTGAACTGGAGCCTTGGTGGTTTATGAACACCGCTCGTCACATGGGTGTCCCTGGCGCAGTCCCAGCGCTCCCAAAGCTGCCCAGAGCAGGCTGCCCGTGGGACCGAGGGAGCGTTGGGGTCAGATGGTCGGACTTGCCTCTTGGCCGTGGGAAAGTAGCGGGAGCAGGAAGCGCCATCCCAAGCGCAATAGGGGTCCCTGGCCAGGCAGCACTCTGCACAGGCTTTCCCGTAGACGTCGCAGCGGTGCAGAGGAAGCTGGGAGACTCCGACTGCCGAGCCGATGTAGAGCTGTTGCTGCAGGGTTGGAAAGAGAAGAAGGAGGCAACCGTAAAGTGCTCCGCGGGGCCAAGGGTTGCACTCAAGGCTGTGCAGGAGCAACTTCTACCACGGTTTCAGGCAACACAAACAATATATATTGTGGGACTTGTAGAATTATGCAGCTGCCCCTCCCTCCCAGAAAGAGAAGCTCCTAATTTTTTAATGGAAGTGGAACTCCACAAGGAATCTTTTTGCTCATTATTAGAGGCAGCAAACAAGGCAGTCGAGTCTACTTACAGAGGTCCTCCTCCCCATTTTTATTTCTCACCCATCAATCCATCCACTGACACGCCATCCTGCATGGTGCACCCAGTATCTTTTAATCTGCTTTATTGGGCTTCATTTGAATGTGTGAGCTCCGATATTCAGGTGCCAAATGCTTTGCAGGCTTCATTTCAAGCCAACCGCTGCCACCTGCAAATTACTTCATGGAACCAGAAATTCGGAGGGCTGTGCAGGAGCAGATTTGCAGAGATAACCTGCCAGAAGAGCTTCGGACTACTTGGGGGCACAAATCTTCCCCTGGTCTGCAGCTTTTTAAGTCAGCTGCTCCTCTCCCTGCCGAGGCTTACTTTGGAGAGGAAATCCAAGCCCTGCACAGCCCTGGAAACAAGGGAGGGAAAGGCCCTGGGCTCAGCCCAGATGCCTGGAAGCCCCTGCAGGGGACCCTTCACTGCTTCTTCCCTGACCACAAGGAGAAAAGCAACTCTTTCAGCCAGTGGGTGGAAATTCACCCTAATATTTTGCACACCACGAGATAATAAATTCATCATTTCATCATTTCATCCTAAGAAAGTTTCCTCCTTCCCGGAAGAGGAACGGCGATGCACCGAAGACTTTGAAACTTCGAAGGTTCTGGAACAGGAACCAACCTGCTCTCCAAGCCCCCTTCGGTGCAAGCGGCGGGTGAGGCCAGAAGCCTGTCAGAGCGCATTGCATGGCTGTGCGGCCAGACTGACACTTTATAGGCCCCGCTTTACACACATGACTTGGGCCTCCGTAGATGAAGGGCGCTTTAATGCTGGGGGGATTTGTTTGCCAGAGATGGGGGGGGGGAGAGCGTAATCCCTCCTGAATACACGGAGAGAACTTGGATCGGAAAAGCCGTCCTTAAATGCAGGGCTCCACGTTATACACGAAATCGGCTCTTTTAAAAAAGAATGTGGAAATAATCAAAAGCAGAGCACTCTGATATTCACACACGCACACACCCTTGGCACCTCAGCAAAGTCTGCAGCATAGTTTTTTTTTCTCTCACAATAGCACATTCATTTAAATCTCTCTCTCTCTCTCTCTCCCTTTCTGCAGTGGAAGAAATTCCAGACAAAATACTTCATGTCAAATACATTCATTTTAGACAGGTTCCTAATGTTGAATGGGGTTTCCAGCACATTTATGATCAATACATCATAAATCATTATAATCAAAGTCAATAAAAGAAAGACGTTCTTGCCTTCTTAAATTTAACACGGAAAAAAAGGATTTGTGGTAACACTAGAAAGGACTCTGCAGGCCCTCTGCCTTTGCCTGCCAAAGACCCCAGGATAACTCTCCAGCAACCAACCCTCAGCCGGCCTCCCGAGAGACGCTCCCAACCATTAGGGAATCCTGCCCTGCAGCGAGTCAGAAAACACCACCTTTTGGTGACCCAGAAAGCAACCCCTCAAGGACTAGCCTTGCCTTCTGGGAACACCCCGCATGGTGAAAGGTTGGCGTTCTTGAAAAAGTTAAACAGAATAACAGAGTGGGAAGGGACCCTGGTGGTCTTCTAGTCCAGCCCCCTGATCAAACAGGAGAATCTATGCCATTCCAGACAGCCTCTTCTTAAAAGCCTCCCGGGATGGAGCAGCCACACCTTCCGGAGGCCGTTCCACCGATCGATTGCCCTCACTCTCAGGACGTCTCTCCTTAGTTCTAGGCTGTTTCTCTCTTTTCTCATCTGCACTGAGAAGCAAGACCCTGATTCTGCTTGCAGGCCAGAGGGCCTGAACGAGCCCTGACCGCAAGGGTTGAATGTCTGACAGGGTTTGCTGAAAGGGGGCCCTTCCACATTCTGGCCTCGGTGCCCTGAACCTCATTGAAAGCGAGTCAATCGGGGGGCTGGGAAAGAGGGCCCCAATTTCAGCTGAAAGGCTCTAAGGTTCGTCTAGGACTGGGAAACCCTGATACATAAACAGCCTGGGGGGAAAGAGGATGCGGCTGCTTTAAGTACATTAAAGTTAGTGCAACCCTTACAAGAGAGAGAAGGCTTGTGGTTTCACTCTTAGGAAGGCATAGGAACGAACGCTGCGCTTTCTTGCTTATAGGGTTCCATGTGAGAAATCACAAATATTTATGAAGAGGAAACAGGGTGGGGCAGAATTCACAAGTAGGAAGCCAAATTAAGCCCTCTGAAAGTTCAATAAATACTTCAACAAATACCTACCTGCTTCGTGGAAATCTTCATGGCTGAAACAGGCGTGGGTTCCTGAAACAAAAAATAAGAGTTAACATCAAAGGTGATTTAAGGAGCTGCTCTACTTAATGGGATGCTATCTGGATGTCTTAAAACATTTGCATTGCATTTGTGGTTGCTATGGAGGTATTCAAAGGTTCCCACAGTGAAATTCAGTGTATCTTCTTAAGTTAGAGGGTGTCTTTACAAAGCAGGTAGGCAGATGCATCCCTGAGGCTTACAAACTGAGTTTCAGCAACATGGCCCTGCATGGCGATGTCTCCTCACATGGGAATTTATCTGCTTAGCTCACTGGTCCCGGCACAGGGTTCGTCACATGGGGGCTTCTGGCAGGAGCCCCCTGCTTGGACTGAATTGGCTTCTACCCTTTTAGCCTTCCAGAAATATGGAAAAGAGTCTGTGGGTAGGCATAATGTGGCTGCGAACCCCAGAGTTATGATGGGAAATAAAAGCAATCAATCAATAAACCAACAAATCAATACCATCTCCAGGGTAAAAATTCCCTCTTTCTTTCTTTGTTCACTGTGACTTAGCAAAAATAAGTTCCACCTTATTAGGATTTGTAAGCCTCTTGCAATGGTTGTTTCCCTCAATGCTACTGAAACTGGTAAGAGAAAAATGTAGAGGAGGAGGAGGAGGAAGGCTCAGGGTCACTTCTTTCTGGTAGAAATGCAGTGTTGAAATTTCAGGGCTAGTCTAAGTATTAAGTTCCTTAATTCCCTAATAGCATTAGGACGTAGACTTGATATGAGGCTTCATGTGGCTCTATAGCCCTCTCTGAGCTGTTTACAGAGTCAGCGTCTCCCTCCCCCGCCCCCAGACAATCTGTGTCCTCATTTTACCGACCTCAGAAGGAGGGAAGGCTGAGCCAACCTTGAGCCAGTCAGGATCGAACTGTCTGGCTGTGGGCAGAGTCAGCCTGCAGTGCTGCATTCCGGCCACTGCAATTGCAGCATAGATATATTTTATTCCCCTCCTTTTCTTGCCAAATCTTTCCAAGGACCTCGGGCCAGTTTATATAAATAAATCCATGTCTCAGTATTCAAACTGGGACTCTTAATTGCTCTGTCATGGGAGCCCTCCGACATCTGAACAACGGACCTTCCGCTGCACCCTGGCCTTAACATCACTCGCCCATCTGTAGAATAAATGTTGTATATTATTTTTGGGAGTGAAAAGATGGGCAATGAGACCTTCAGACATACAGATGATTTCAATTGCAAACAGTTGTATCTTCTGGCCTTTTTTACATTCCAGCAAACGGAGGGAAATAGTGTCAGCGCTAAATACCCTCGGTTGGGCCCGGCCTTCCTAAGCTCCACCTGCGGCTACCTGGGCAGGCAGGCAGCAGGGGTGGCAGCTCACAAAATTTCCCCTCACCCGAAAGACGGTGATCTCTTCCAGTAAGACTTCCTCCAGGTCATGCCAGGTTTCCTTTGGGATGGAGACCACTTTCAGAACAGTTCCAACATCTGAAAGAAAGAAATGAACATTTTTGTTTAAATAGGAGGACTTCTTAAAAATTCAATAGATATCTTGTTTTTCACATTACAATTAGCATCTTTCAGAAAATACAGTCATAAACTCTATGAGTTTGGCAGTTTGATCCTGACCGGCTCAAGGTTGACTCAGCCTTCCATCCTTCCAAGGTGGGTCAAATGAGGACCCAGATTGTTGGGGGCAAATAATGCTGACTCTGTAAAACAGCTGAGAGAGGGCTGGAAAGCACTGTGAAGCAGTGTATAAGTCTAAGGGCTCTTGCTAAGTACTGTTTACACTTTAGGCTTGATTCACAAGGCACATTAGCAAGTGATGTAAAGTATGGAAGAAATAAGAACATTTAATGGCATCTTCCAAAACATCTCAGGATCTACCAGCTAAAGAGGACAGAGGGAATTCTCTACAACCCAAAGCAGTAACTGACATCTAATTAACCACGACTCCCATTAAAATACAACAAATATGATGCATGTGGGGTACAACATTGCTGAATGCAGTCCCTGGGTTGTGCAACAGCACAAAATACAAATAATATTTAGGTAAAATATTTTTTTTAATTTAATACATTAGAATTTAGAAAACAACAACATAGCATTCCAGGGTAAAAATCTACCCGAATCTGTGGGAATCAGGGATGAAAAGACGATTCATTTTCTGAAATGAAGGAGCAGCAGGGAGAGAATCCTATTCTTATACTTGTAAAACATTTTCTGATAGCAGAAGGGATCGCGTTGGGATGTGTTCCTGCATATTTTAAGGAAATTCCGTGATGATTATTTTATAACGTCGGTCCAAATTACAACACATTACATATTAGAGCCCTGAGCATCTGAAATGAAACTTTATCTGCCTTCAGGATCAGCTTCTTCAGCTGAGTAATTTTTCAAGCAGTTTCATGCCACTGAATCAGTCCTTTCTTCTCAGACCAGAAAAGTGTTTGGTGCATAACTTAATTTACAGGAGAGACGTAGTGTGATGAACGCCCGTGTGCTGACAGCGGACGGACCCAGAGTGCACTAGATCAGGGATCTCCAACCTTAGCAACTTTAAGACTAGCGGACTTCAACTCCCAGAGTTCCTCAGCCAGCTTTGCTGGCTGAGGAACTCTGGGAGTTGAAGTCCACTAGTCTTAAAGTTGCCAAGGTTGGAGACCCCTGCACTAGATGATCTTTCTTTACTTCCCCATTAAGTTACAAGTGCAGATGGAGGGACTAAAAGGTGCATTTGCTGGAGAAGATGAAATGAACCTTTGTTTGTGTAAGAATTCATTTTAGCCTATTAATTTAGCCCGCAATTCTAAACCCAGATACCTAAGAGCACAAGGGCCCCTGCTTCAATATAAGCAAGTAAGGACTGAATGGAGTGGAAGAGAACAGAACGGAATTCTTTATTGGCCAAGTGTGACTGGACACATAAGGAATTTGTCTCCAGTGCAGAAGCTCGCAGTGTACATACAAACAACAAAGTGATAGGTGGTTTATCATAAATCATAGTTAAATCAGTAGGCCTACGGGGTCAACACGTATTCTGAAACCCTGATTTTGTTATGTAGTTGGCCACTGGGAATCTGTTTCCTGCAAAACCGCTCTGGAGAGCAACCCTTCCGGCCAGCCCTTGGACCCCATGAGGTCGGCCTCCATGCAGATCCCCGTGCAGGCGCTGTTGCCTTTCCCTGCCCCCAGAGGAGAGAGAAGCGGCCTCCCGTTTTCCTGGCTCGAAAGGCCTTTCTGGAGCCTCAGGGCTGGAAGGGAGCTCCAAGGCCTGCCAGGACAACCATCCAATTGATCTGGGCAGCAAAATCCAATTGACCTGATTCTATTCAGTTCTTTGAATGGAACTGGAGCATGAAATGAAATCAGTTAAAACAATCCCAATGATTTGTATCCATTTTCTGAGCCACATCACCACATAAATGACATTGCCCTAATAGACGTTTGATATTCATACACTTATGATGTAAGATGGTTTAGATCAGCGTTTTCTCAGGGGAAAAAAAACCCGCTTTGTGCGTTGAAATGTTTGCTTAGTTCTCATGCTTTATCACCCTTCCCTTTTAATTAACCCATTGCTCAAAGAACCTCCCTCCCCCCAAAAGTTTCATTGTAGGCACACGGGGCCCCTTCCAGAAGGAAGGACACAAGTGGGATCTTCCTCACTTTTCTGCTCCTCCCCCGGTTTTCTCACTGGGTGTGCAGACTTTGGTATTGTTTTTGCCTTTCACTTCCTAGCAGGTTTGCCAGATGAAACAGGTGAATATCAGTCAGCCTCACCTGTGCCAATGAACAGGACGTCGTACTGGCCGTCTTCTGCATCTACGCGATCAACCACGATTTGTGTGAACTGATAGTCCAAATCTGTCTTGATCATAATGGGCCGATGGTTGATGGGAAAGACAGGGTTATACATGGCCGGGTGGCTTCTTGCAAACGTGATGACTTCATCGGGCAAGTCCTTGGTTGAGTCAAAGCCTCCGAAAGTCTTACTTGGACACTAGTGGGAAGAACACGAGATCGTCAGCAGGAAGGCGGCACCCAGACCATGGGGGAGGGGGAGGGGGGAATGCCCCATTTTACTCTGCTTCTCCAGCTCTCCAGATGGCATCCAGCAGCAGCTCAGATGCTCAAGGAGCCCATTAACTATTGCGACTGCGTGCCAAGGTCTTTCTAAGAAGCCGAATCACTGTGGAGGCCAATTTGATTTAGTAATATGACTTGTGTTAGGGAAGTTAATCCAATTTGGAATTTGGATTCAATCAGTTTCAAACTAAATTGCTAGGCTTTCTCCCTTTATGAATTCAAATGTGCGACTCTTGCAACGTGCTTGGCAATTTCTGAATTCCTAATGTGTATATACCGCTTGAAAGGCAACATATAATTAAATACTTTTCCCCCTTTTGTTCAATCATGTCTGACTCTTGGATGCTTCTTGGACACAAGCCTGTAGATTTCTTGACAAAAGAAACTTTTTTGAAAATAGTTTGCCCTTGCCTCCTTCCTTGAGCTGAAAGAGAATGGCTGGCCCAAGGACACCCAGCAGGCTTTGCTGCCAAGGCAGGACTAGAACTCCCGGCCTCCTGGGTTCTAGACTGATGCCTCAACCACTACACCAAACTGACTCTTATAATTAGATAATAATCTTGATCAATTCAGAAAAAATATAACTACAGACATTGTCTTAGTTCATCGGAGATAAAATTAATCATACACATATTGACCTATATACCACCCACAAATACATATCTTCCTACATTTTATTTATTCCTTTATTTATTTATTCCTTGTCATGTTTATGTAGTGTATATTGAAGGGGGTGACCCCTTGAGAGCTATATGCAATGAAACTTCATTTTAATGTATGTGTTGTGGTTAGCTGGCAGTAGGTGTGGACAGCTGAGGAGAGCGAGGACTCAGATGAGGGGCCAGGACCATTAGGGAGTGCTGCCTTCAGAGATTGTGGGGGCTGGCAGCAGCGATGAGGAGGTTCCCGAGGAGCCTGTGCCAAGTGCAGGGCTGCTTGCAGGAAAGAGCAGTTGCAACAGCATGGGCGACTCGGGAGTAAGGCTGCAAGGTAATGGCCCCTCCTTCAAGAAGATAAAAGCCAGCTGTGAATCGGATGTTCTTTGCAGGAAGCAAAGATGTTTTGAAACTCAGCCTCGTGGACATTACAGTATCTCAAGTTGGTATTTGAAGACTCTTGTGTTGTGAAATATTTCTTATCTGTGATTCTTGGCAGTCTCGCACAGTTTTGGTGAGGTTTGTGCTTATCAAAGCTAATTAGTTTGCAGCAGTCTTTTAACTGGGGATTTGTAAGAATCATTAAAAGGTTTCTGTTCCCTTTGGTTATTGTTTGTCTTCTTGGAAAAGGGTTTGGGTCAGAACAGTATGCTGATAAGTGTATGTGTAAAGTGACAATAAAGTTATTCTAAGTCTAATTTCTAAGCCTTCTAACAAAAAGAAAAAGAGGTAGAAGAGTCCAGCAAGCCAGTTCTGTATGTTTTATTAAGTGTTGGGCATCAGTTCGTACTGAGATAGCCAATGTTTATTTTAGCAACATTGCAATGTTCCTATCCGTTGGTGACTATCAAAGCTGGGAGAACTTCAGACCAAATGCGGTTAAAGACACAGAGGCTGCCCTTCCTTGGAGAACTCGGGAGCCCCATTTCAGCACTTACGCAGCCAGAACAGGGGGAACAGCCCCTTTTTCCAGGCTTCTCCCTGCAGCTGTTTCCTGCTTAAGGGGATTCCACACGGCCTGTCCCCAAGGCAGACCCTAATTTTCCAGATGGAGTGCAACACGGATTGCTTGCATTAATTAGATAATGATTAATTGGAGTGGATTAATGTGCGTGGAGAGGATTGAACAAGGAAAGTCATTTAGAAGCACAAGGAGGTATTGACCAGGCAGTGGGAGAGCCACATGCAAGAGCATGTGTGGCTAATGTTCTGAATTTTTTTCATTTGTTCAATGACCCAATTTTGTAATTTAAATGATCCAGTTTTGTAATTTACAAGCAAGTAGATGCTCATTAAATGTTAAATTTATAATAAAAACACAGTGGGACTTCCCAAAGCGGGCATTTTCTCTTCCCATGCCTCATGTACAAGATGAAAACCGTCTGGCTGATACCCAACCTTGCTTCTGGTGTTTACCACAAGTGGCGCAACTGTTCTGGATTCACCTACTGACTGACTGATGGGATTGATAGGCAGCCTTTCTACTCTGCTGGCCAGTTTTCCAGCTGAGCTTAACTCTTTGCACCTGGATGCTCTGTCGAAGGGGTTCCCATTACTCAATGACTTAAAGGGGTCTAATAGTCTAATAGTAAGCAAACAACACTGTGGAACTTGGTCGTCTCCCACTGGGAAGCAGCTTTGTTTTGGGCTTAATAGAGAGACCACAACTAAGGAGCCTGGGAAGTTAAAAACAACAAAAACAACAACTCAGAAGAATACAGTAGCAAATCACTTCCATATTGCTGCCAGGACAATTTCTGATTAAGTCCATAAAGTACCTATGAGTCACGCTCAGCTCCAAAAGACGGCTTGCTTTCAACCTTTTCTATAGAGTCAAATTAAAACCTAAGTTGTCGACTGTCTTGTGCCAGCTGTCTGTCAACCCATTTTGAGGCACCAGGTGAGCACAACAACCCCGCTTCGTGCTCAGCTACAGACATTCTTGTTTCATCTAAATTTCAGGCTAGTTTTCCACAAAAAAAAATTTATTTTCTGGAAAAGTTGGCCCTAAAGGCTCCTCGAAAGCAAGGGGTGGGGGTAGAAATCTGATAAATGGGAGAGCAGCAAGAGTCGCACAGACCTTTTAAAAGGCCATCTCTTGCATAAAATATATAATTTGTAGGATTATTGCCTTCAAAAGGCTATCACCCTACCTTTAAGCAGAGGACTTCCTAAAGGCTATGGTTTAAATGTGGGGCTGATCCCCCCAATTCCATTTAGTTAAAGTTATTCCTGATGTCCCAACTCAACACCAAGTAACCCTTCTGCCCCCCCCCCGATTCTCCAGTAGGAAGCGCACTTACGGTTCCTGGCCGAGGGTATGGCACCCGTCCTTGGTAAGGGACCCACTGGTAGTTGGGGCCGTCTCTGTGGGCGTAGGGGCCCAGGAACACCCGCCTCACGTCGGCCATGCTGTACATACAGACAGCAGAGCCCTTGAAGATATTGCTAGCATTGGGGAAAAGCAGAAGAAAAAAAGTTGAGGCATTTCGTTTTCTAAATTAAGAAGGTTTCAGGAACGTCCCCGTGACCCGCATGGACACAGCATTATCCTCATTTCTGTCTGCCTGCTTGCTTGTTTGCCGTTGCTCTGGTTTTCCCCCCAGATTTCTTTTTCACTTAAACCAGTGAGCCTTACTGGTCCTGCTCCCATATCACTCTGGGTACATGGAAAGATGGCTTTCAGGTTCAGTTCCCTTGAGTCATGGAAAGCCACACAACCAATTGACCTCATGAATCTTAAAAAAAAACCTTTGGTGTTGCTTCTAGTGTACTGTATTCTCCCAACATCCCAAACATTTATTGGAAGTAAAAACTTACATTTACTCTACAGTGTATCTGTGTGCTGTTTGTGTGTTATTCTTCACTGCTCTCACTACGTCTCCCTGTATGCGCTCATTCTCCTAAGGGGGAATTACCTCAACAGGATGTATATCTTGGCAATGAAACAAGACAATGTGAAATTTGTGTGATACAACATCTGTCTATGAACCATGCACCCTTTTGTACTGTCCACACTCTTTTTATGACTTTCCATAAGAAAACTACAGTTCATGAACCTATCAACATTGCCTGGATTCTCTCAGTTCAAAGGTTAAGAAAATGCCTCCCTTTTTTCCCCAAGCCTCACCTAACAAAGGAAGGTTCCCAAAACAGCCAAACCCTGTAAGGTCCTGTATAAATAGAGCAGCAAGCAACATACCTGGAAGTGGTAAAGACTGCATAGATTATTGGGTTTTTAGGATCTTTTGAGTTCATTAGAAACACATCCTCTGTCAAGAAAAGGAAGAAGGAAAGGCAACTTGGTCAATTCTTAATAAAACAAATACAGTAGCTGACCAGAGAATAAATCTGTATTCACAACTGGCTCTGTCACTTACGGAGTTCGTCGAAATGGGTGTCAATGCCATTAGGTCCTGGCACAGAACACATCAACCGTGCTTTCAAAAAAGTTGTCCACTTGTTAACAAGGCTTCTATGTCCTCCAAAGTCATTCTATCAAATAAAAATTTCACACCAGAATTTTAAGAGCCTCCTGTTTGTCTCCCTCCTGATTGTGACACCTAAAATTACAGTTTTAAGACTTGACTTCTGCTTTGCCTAATGTCCATGTGGGAGACTCTCTACACTGGAGGAACGCCTCCAGAGTAAGGGCAAGCAGAACATCAGAGCACAAGTTACTCTGGAGTTCTTCATCACAGGAATTCTCCAATGGCTTTGCTACCACCAAGCCAAGATGAGCAGAATTAGTATAAAAATTGAATTGGGAGACCATATGAATTGAATAAAGGAATGAACAAATAAATAGTAGACAGATAAATTTATTTATTATGGCCATGAGATTTCAAAGGGGTACTTTATTTCAGACCTATTTTTTTGCACCTGACATGATTTATACCTTACAGATCTGTCCTATTCTGGCATGCGTGGCTTTTCCAGAATGTTCCCCATCGATTGCATTTTCTCGGAAGAAAAAATATATCTTGTCATCTTCTGGATTGTCACTTTCAGGGATCAAATGAGCAGTAATAAACCTGGGATCTGTAAAGGAAATGCAAAGTTTATATAGAGCATCAGGTGTTTTCACACAGAACCTTAGGATCTTTCAAACTCTGGTGATGAAGTTCACAATGACGTTTCTCCAAAACTCTAGAGTTTTCTGGAATTTACTGCTGTTGGCTTTCATGGCCAGTATCTCCAGGGTATTGCTGAGCTTCAGAGTTTAGTGATACTGGTCTAGATGAGAAGTTTCTATAGACCATTTGCCTCTGAGGATTTAGCTGATGAAACATCTGGAAATTTCTTCTCTAGAACTTGATTACCAAACTCAAAATCCCAGCACTAAGCACTAAAGCCCAACAGTGCCCAACTTCCTGGAGTTTGTTTATTCCCCTATATATTTAACTTTCACCATATTCTTGGACGTTATTTCAACCATGATTGATATAAATGACCTGGAAAGAAATGGATGAAGTTTTCAGGACTATGCAATGCTTCATATTCAGTTCTAAAATTGATCTTACATTTCCCTGGCCGAAGAGACAGCAAATACTGTAAGATAATTTCAAGTGTGTGGGAAAATAAACATTCTTTTTGAGGAGTTCACTTCTCATTAATTCAATTTTAAGTCTGAGAAGAATCTGACTATGATTTAAGCGCTAAGGAATTGAGGGGAAAAGTTTCTATGTACATAAGATTTTTAAAAAAACTATTCTAAATTGGACTGAATTCTCATAGTACGAATATAAATAATATGATTTTCATGGATTTATATGGGTTTCTTCAAGACATATAATGCATGTAAAAACATAAGTACAAATTATGGCGTTCTTGATGCTCTCTGAGCTTGGTTGTTTCCTTGCAGAGTTTTCGTTACCCAACTAGGTAACATCTTCAGGGCTGTATAAAAGCTTTTTGTAATGAGAATTACAAATAACACTTGGAATCTGCACAACAGAAGAAAACAAATGAGACACCAGGTAGGTTGCAAACCCATCTTTACAGTAGGTGAGTTTAATTCCCTTATGCACCATTTATTTTTGAGCACCTCTGTATAGGACGGCATTATTAAGCAGATGGGCTCCTTAGCTCTGATCTGGCTCTTCTCTTGAACTTACAGAAACTTAATGGCTCCAAATCTATATAGGGTGTTTCAGCCGGCACGCTTAGTGGCCCCATTTTTGCCCTGTTCTGTTTGATCTTGATGGGCTGTTGAGAGTTCTAAGCAACCTTCCTTCAACATTTGGGGTATGTGGTTTGTGGGAAAGATTGTTTTGTGCATTTCAGAGACTTTTAAGAATCTTCTCCACCATGAAAAGACTTATTTGGTTGTTTATTGAAGAGTTTCTATTGTACCCCTTTCACAAGATCACAAAAGCAATAGCCAGTCAAATAAAACCACAAAAGCAACATCCATATGAATAACATAAATCTTTAGTCATTAAAAAGTCAAACAGAAAAGTGAAATAAGGCTAAAAACAACAAAACTTCTTTTATCCAGACTTCTCTTTCATCAGGTCTCTTTTCTCTATATGGCCAATCAGATTATTTTGTGGGGTGGGAATCCCACTTCGGCTCTGTTTCCAGCAACTTTCCGTTTCACTCCCTTTAATCCTGATCTTGTTAAACTGTGTGTGTGTGTGTGTGTGTGTGTGTGTGTGAGAGAGAGAGAGAGAGAGAGAGAGAGAGAGAGAGAGAGATTTGTAGAACAATTTATCAAAGTAGACTACAGCAGGAGTAAGGAGCTGTCAATTATACATCAGCTTTCATCAACCACACTAGACTGCGGAGAAGACAATTGATTGATATGTATTAAAAAAGAACCAACCCAATAAAACAATGTTAGAATTACAGAGTTGACAAAATCTTTCCCCTCCCCAGTTTCAATCTGTGGTGAAGTGTGCTAAAAATAACAAAGGCGGTTTTTAAAGCAACACCAACCCTTCTTCGACATGATTAAGCCTGATCAAAGGAGGATGAAGCCACCAGTTGCTTTTAAGAGCAGGCTGGTGAGTTTTCTCAGCTCCAGCCGGCCTCTGATCTCAGGGCAGAGGCTGGAAATAGAACTCGGCTAAGTTTAAGGGAGAGAAAGAAATACTAAAAACAAAGGGGAGGGGGGGGAAGCAAGCAAGACGTAATTGTTTATCGTTGCAGTGGTGGTGATGATGATGATGGATGATGATGATGACGAAGATGGTCTTCTGGCCAGCAGATGCCATCTCTTCCGTCTCCTTGCCAGGGGTGGGCAGACCCCAGTTCCCACTCCCCATAACTAAATAGCCTATGAAAGAGAAGTTGCCTCCCAACAGTTTCTTGTCCAACATCAGTATCCTGTTGAACTCTTTGTTCTGCCCTGGAGCATTTCTTTTTCTGTTGCAATGATTAAAGAAAAAGCAAACAAAATACTCCTCTCAAAACTACGATGAGATATCCACACACATATATATCAGCATGTAAATCTCCCAAAACATTTTAATGAGGGAAAACTCTTTTATGGAAAGCTATCTGCCAGAAGGCTAAAACTTGTAGGTCACTACCAAAACAATTAAGATAATTCATTTTAAAATTATTAGCTCATGTGTTTTATATTATTTCAGTCCAATGGAGTGAATGTTTAAATGCTACAAACAAGTGTTGAAGTAATAAATCCAAATCCAAATCCAAATCCTAAAAAGCACATTAACAAGAAAGCTTGCATCTATTCATGAACTAGTGCAATATGAAACATCTGACTAAAATCAAAGACTGTCTCCAGGGAATATGAAGTTAAAGTGATATAGACCTTTAAAAATTCTCTTCAAACAAAGCAAGAAATAGTGTTGTAAAATAAAATGCCATTTAGAGGCTGTCTGAGTCCTGAGGGAAATACAAGGCAAGACGCAAATCCTGAGCAACCCAAAGTCAAACAGAAAAGCCACCCAACGCTCCAATCCTCAACCTATATTATGATCCGATCAAGTGGATCTTCTGTTAAAATGTCTCACCATTTCTGTTCAGAGTAACATGGCGTTACTCTTGAGGCAAATACTGGCTCAAAATATTCCACTATTCAGGAGCTATTTTCAGATTTATTCTTGAGAAAAGCCCTACTGAATTAGAAATTGCGAAAGACCAAAAATAGAATTAACAAGACCATATTTGTTTGCTTGGAACCAACGGTTGTAGCTGTTATCAGGGGGAGTGTCATTCATGTACAATTAGCCAAAACTCCTTGGTAAATGTATAGTGAAGGGAGATTGTATACATATTTCAAAGTAATATGAGCATCTTTTCTTTTGTTCTAATGCTTCTTATGAGAAGGAAAAAAAAACTTCTTTCCTTGGAAAATTGACAAACGCAAAGCTCCATATTCAGAAAAGCCCATTAAGAGGAAAGAAAGGCGAAAATGTTGAGCTGTGGTATAATTAGCAGTTTTCAAGGCCTTTGTTCTTAAGCAGAAAACAATAGTTTTGATTCTCGGTAATGACTAATTATACGATGAAGTGAAAAAAAATGAAGTGTGAAATTATATGTAATTCTCCAAGTAAATTAGATTCCTTACAAAATAGTTCTTCTCAGCTGCTCAGCCTGTTTAATTTTAAGGAGACAATTTTCTTTGCCACGTAGAGATCAGGAATCCAAACAAGAAAGGCAAAGAGGAAATCTGAATGTGTACACAGAACTTTAAAGAATTTGGCCAGGGCCAAGTTGATCTTCAGGAGTGAAAGGTCGCTGGATTTTTGCATGCAATTTGGCGAATTCAGTTATTGTAGCAAAGGTCCGTAACCTCCTTTGGTGGCTCAGGTGATGTTTCTCAGTGGGCACCACTGGATAGTTCACTTGTCGTCTTAAGAATTGAGAGTGTACACACAATATGAAACAGGCACCCCATATAGAGAGGAGTGCCCTGTGTATGATCTACTCGGTTGCCTCCCATATATGCCAACAATCTACCCCCAGCACTGACCATCTCCTTTTCCTTCAGCTCTGCATGCAATTATAGTGGCACAAAAAAGACAAGAATGCCCCAAAACAGACCAATAAAAGAGACATACAGAATTTAAAATTCAGAAATACCAATAGAACACAACTGTTAAATTTAAAATACAGAACAAAAAGAAAACAAAACGATCTGAAATAATTAATGACAAAAAAAAGGATGTCACCCAGCTTCTGCAAACCGTGGCCATTGCAGGAAACTTGGCAACCTATTCAGTGAGCCTGGGTAGCGCAGTATTACTGAGCCGGCTACTGCTGGCTCAGTAGCCACAGCCAGCAGTTCATTCCTGACCGGCTGAAGGTTGACTCAGCCTTCCGTCCTTCCAAGGTGGGTAAAATGAGGACCCAGATGGTTGGGAGAGCAAGAGGCTGACTCTGTAAGCCACTCAGAGAGGGCTGGAAAGCACCGTGAAACAGTATACACGTCTAAGTGCTTTGGAGCTATTGCTAATGGTTTGTCTGAATTAGGTGCTGTCGAAGGAAGATTCCAATTTCTTGATTGAAAGAAAACTAAGATTTCTGAAAATTGGGCTTATGAATGCCAGACGTCATGGGTGATACAATGGGAAGCCCAGCAATACACTGGCTATTGACCCTACCTCTGTATCCTAGCAGAAGCCCAGATAGTTTTTGTGTAGGAGGCCAGTATAGTCTCCATAATAGGTAGTTCGCCTGGGTGAGATATGCAGGATCTCACAGAAGTAGCTAGGAAGGGTCCACGGAGAAGCTGCCATTTTGGCCCTGTCGGTTTGGGAGCCTCAATCCCAGACCCTCCGTTGGAGTTCCATTAAGGTTTTGTCTGGGCCCAGAGGCACCAATACCTTGGGTGAGAGACTGTTAGATGCTAGACTGGAATCAAGAGGCCTGGTCATGCTCAGAGAGCCAGTTTGGGGTGACGCTGAAGGCGTCAGGCTAGAAACCGGGAGTTCTAGTTCCGCCATAGGCACGAAGCCAGTTGGGTGATCTTGAGCCAGTCTCTCTCTCTCTCTCACCTCTAGGAAGGAGGCAATGGCAAAGCCCCTTCCGAACTCTTGCCATGAAAACTGCAGGGACCTCTCCAGACAGATGTATGTGCACACGTTCTGTTGACTTCTTCACCCGGGTGTTCAGCCCTGGAAGATCATCGGTCATGGGAATGACTGGTGCTGCTCCTAAACAGACTGAAAGCTGGGTGGGGGGAAGCGTGGGGGGAAATGCACTTAACCCCTTCAACTTGAACAGGAGTACAAAAACTAAACTGGCTTTGCATCAATACCTGAGATCATGAAGGGTTTTCAGGCGAGGCGGAAGGTGGAAGGGAAGTTCTGCCCAGACAAGCAGACATGAAGTACTTCTACACCCGTCTAAGCACTGATTCTTTACTTCCCGATGTTTCGTTTCAGATATATTTCCTCCCTGTTCCTTGCTGCATTTTAAATGTTCAATACTTTGTAGAGACAAAGACAGCTACGAATCTGGGATCACATTGAATATATTTTTGTGGAGCTTATAATTAATTTTCGCAGCTAGTGTAGACAAATTTGACACAAAATCTATTAAAGGAAGATTAAATCCATGGCAGAGTAAAGTTTGAAATAAGCTCTGCTTGAACGATTTTGTTTTGCTTTCATTATTATTTTTTACACTAACTTGTCATGTAACTGAAATTCATCACAGCATAGAAACAACAGTTGGCAGAAATGAGCACAAAAAAATAATCTTCATTACCCTTCTTGGTATTCAGTGTTTTTGCATCAATTATGACAGCCCTGCTTGGTATTCATGTCGACAGAATGTGTAATTTCCAATTTAATTTAGCAGTAAAAATGTGAGGAATAAACCTCAGTGTTTTAGCTTGCAGTTTCATTATTTATGGATGGATCTCTTATATTGTTGACTCCCCCCCGCTAAATATATGTATGTATGTATGTATGTATGTATGTATGTATGTATGTATATGGGAGTGAGGTTAATTTGGGCAGAATTACCCTGAAAAAGAAGGAAAGAGAGTTGGGTGCCTGATCGCTCCATCCATCTTCCTGTCACTACAGGTGTGCTCTTCTTCTTTGTACTTTAAAGGTGAATTATAGTTCACAACAGTCTGTCTTGCACAAACCCTGCTGCATTCTTTGAAATCTTACCACTCTCACACCTTTGTAGATCCTCTAATATGGGTGAGTTTTCAGTGTTCGTAATCGGGGTACGTTGGCCTCCCGTTTCCCCAGAGGAAGAATCCCTGGGGCCTTGTCATTATTGAGGGAAGGCTGGCCCTGGTCTGCTTGTAAATCCAGGATGAACAGCTTAAGGGGGAAAATGATTTCAACAGATTCCCTTTGGAAAAATACATTTAGATCCAACAGATGGTGTTTGATTTCCAGAAGAAGAGAGAGGAACCTGCCCCACTTTACATCGAGGGGGGCTGTGTGGAAAGTTTCCTCCTTTAAATTCCTGGGAGTCTACCTTAACGAAGATCTCACCTGGAAAATCAACACAACCCAGGTGGCCAGAAAGGCCCAACAGAGACTCAATTTCCTCCGGGTCTTGCAAAAGAATAAAGTGCAGCAACGACTGATGGCCTCCTTCTACCGGTCCACAATAGAAAGCATCCTCCTACATTGCATGACGGAGGGGTATGCTGGCTTGACAGCCGCCGATAGAAAGACATTACAGAGGGTGGTGAGGACAGCACAAAACATCATGGGCTGTTCCCTGACACTCCTAGATGACCTTGCTAGGGCTCGCTGCCTTAGAAGAGCGAGGAAAATCCTCAGGGACGACTCACACCCCGGCCAGTCCTTCTTCACTCTCCTGCCATCAGCTGCACAAACAGGCTGAAGAACAGTTTCTACCCGCGGCTGTCAGACTCCTGGACGGAAAATACCTTCATGTCAACATAGTAGGATGGACTTGTGCAACAAGGTCACCTGGTGTAATGTGAATGGGACTGGGTTAGGGACTTCTGTCCTCGCTGGGAGTTGTGTTGGGGGGGTGCATGAAGAGAGCCTCAGCCAATCTCATTGTACACATGTTATACTCTGACAATAAAGGTAATAATAGTAACTTCTCTCCAGGTGAGGACCTGGGCGGTTCCCACAGAAGCGCCGTCCTGTCAGGCAGACCAGGGACTGTTGAGAAACTGCCTCTCATCATCCCTGGGAAGAGGCCTCTCTCAGCAACTTTACCTTCACTGACCAGCTGTCCGTCCTGGGTACATTTTGATGCCAGGGGGTTCTGCATTTCAGCCCCCCCCCCCATCGGAGGCAAGGGAAACAACGGAATGGAAAACAGGCAGCAGCCTGGCAGCCCCCACCCACTGTAGATCAAGTCCCCCTTTTTAAAGATGAGGGAGGGCAAATTGAGACTTAAGGATGGTTAAAAAAAAAGGAAGGGCAAAGCAGAGAGGGAAATATAAAATAAAATCGTTATTTAGATATAACTAGGAATCCCACCTCCCAGATAACACAACTAACAGGGAAGGTTTCTGCAAAACAACAACAACAACAACAACAACAACAACGAATCCGAATGTTGCAGCCCAGTTCTTTGGCTGTGTGGAAAAAGTAGCACTCTTACAGGCTAGAAATGAAGGGGTTATTTTTCTAAAGTGGAAATATTCCTCCAGATAGGTAATCACACTGTCCTCTTCTACTTCATTTATCTTGCCGTTAAAGTAATTGAAAATACGTTTTCTTTACAAAACTGAGACAAGCTGTGCAGGGAAGGAAATAAATCACCAGATGCCTCATCCTGACAGCGCCACTGTGGGTGAACTTCCTGGGCTGTGAAGTGCAGCAGCAGCGTAACTTCCAACCACTGTCAGACCATAATGGAAAAGTCTAGAGAGAGACGGGGCTCCCTGCCATCTTCCTCTTAGGCAGGACTCTGACTCTTCAAAGCTCACGCTATTTGCCTTTCCACTCCCATATCTTCTTTCTATCACTTCCCGCGATGTTTTCCATCCGATTCCTACTTCTTCTCTTCTCATTCCTGTCCTCTGATTTCCTGCATGGGACCCCGGTGGGAGCCTTTGATCTCCTTGCCAATCAAGATAAGTGTATTTGCACACAAGAGGGTTGGTGGAGCACATCCGGGACCTGCAAAGGATGCTGGGGCTTTCCAGGAACAAGCCACAGCTGCATCTAAGGTTCCTCTCCAGTATCATTGAAGAGGTGTGGACTTCAACTCCCAGAATTCCCCAGCCCTCCCCCGGGTCGGTGCTAAAGTACCATATAGAGCTTGGAAATTTTGTTTGGATTCACTCAGGAGAATTATGGGGAGACCCGAAGCATCTATATCTCTACTATCGGATAATAATCCATACTCCAAAGAAGAAACTATATTAAAAAACACCTTTCTTTCCATAAAATCACACCAACCTCAATACATTCAATGAAATTATGCAATAACAAAAGAACCCCTAAAAACACAAAAGAAATGAATGATATATACGCCTTTAACTAACTTGCAGAATGAATGATGTGTGGAATTATTTTCATAATTATTTTAATATAGCAGGTAGCTAGCAATTTGAGCAGTTGGGGAATACAGTATCTTCTCTTTAGTAAACCTCGCAACAGCCCCCAGAGCCTGAAGCTACGTTAGAATTGCAATTTTATGCCCACTGGTTTGCAGTCGGAAGCCACGGGGCTCTCCAAACCTGGGATTTCCCAGTGGGGAAGTGGGCTGCTGTTTGAACAGGACTGGCGGCTTAAGGGGGCTGCGTGTGTGCCCCATAACGGAGCTTCCTCAGTCAGGTGGTTTGATTTCTGGGCCTCCCCCCGGGAGCCAAGGGCTTTCCTCCTCACCCCTCTCCTTTGTGGCCCATGCGCTGTGGTCTGATCGCCCTTGACCTCCACCACGGCGCCTCCGAAGGAGCGTTTGCTTCCCTCCCTTCACACCCTGGTCTCTCTTGGGCAAACTCCCTCCCAAAGGCTCTCCCTGCGCCTTTGTGCCACATGCGCTAATCCGACTGTTGCCCTTCTACGCGCTCCGGGTTGATAATCAGGCTGTTGCCAGGAACGGATGAATTTGCAAACGGGCCCCAGTTTCCACAGAGGGAGAGCTCCAGTCCGGAGACTGGAGTCAGCAGGAGTGACCAGGCTGGGAGAGGAGTGGCATTCCTGGGACAGCCACCCTTCCAGACCCTTCTCTGTGCAATTCTCCTCCCTATTTCCCACCCCACACAGACCCTCAGCTGAGGCAGTCGGCTGTTCGATTCCCATGGCCACGAAGTCCTGGGAGCAGAAATCCTCCCGCGGAGGCTGGGTCAGGCCATGCCTCCTCCCTGAGAGGCCTGTCACAAGGGGGCAGAGAGAGCCTAAGGCCCATCAATGTCTCCTCCTCCTTTGCTCAGCTGGAAGACCAACCTCGGGGATCGGGAGAAGCTTCTGGAGGCTCTGTGGGCTCCCAGCCTCTCCTCCAAGGGAAACGCCTCCACTCTTCTGATAATCCCCTGGAAGGCTGATTGAGGCCTTCCTCTTTAGGAAAGGGCTCGTTCTGAGCAACCATTCTCTCTAGCTTAGTTAGCTTGATTAGCTGCAAGTTGTATTTTTCCATCACTGTGTTTATTTCTTTGTTCAGTTTATTTGCCACCTCCTTTGCCTTATTTGATAGAACCGGGAAAGGCAGGAGGGTCCCCACCCCCCTCGAACCACCTGGAGAGAAAAAGGAAAGAGGAGAAAGGTTGGGATAAAAAGAGAGGTGTCAGCGCACACACTTCTGAACCATTTGGGGGCAAAAAAAGATGAAGGTTTTTATCAACTATATATGTAGCTATAATTCTAATTACCTCTTGGCCCACTTCTACATCCAAATAAAGGGAGTGCACAATTCACAAGTAAGTTGCAGAAATGTTTTTGGACTTCTGCTATTCGTTAAAGCTTTGTACCGTTTTTTCCAGATTTCAGTTTGAAAACAAGATGTTGCAGCTGCTTTAAAGTTACATTTGTTGTTACTCGAACATAAACATCCTCCTGCGACAACAGTTTTCAGCCACAAAACTCTGAAAACTGGCAGAAAGTTGCCTTGTTGAGCTGCCCATTCCTCACACAAGGCTCAAAGCAATTTTTTCTGAATTAATTTTTTCAAGTCTGCACAACCTGCACTCTTGACATCTCAGATTTTTCAACTTCCAAACAATTTCCAGACATTAGGGGTGCTCAAAAGTTGTGACAGGCCTTGGGGATTGTAAATAATTTTTGGTTACTTTAATATAATTTAGATGTGCTTGGTAATTTTGTTTCTTTCATTTGAGTTCCAACCATCATTTGCTTCTTCTTCCCAGAAAGCTTTTGAGCAGGTCCCACGTGAGCCAAATTAGCACTGCACCGATTTTTAAAGCTATTTGAAAACTGCTAAAACTGTATTTTAAAATCTTTAACCTATGGCAATCAGCTATGTAGACAATACTAGCACTAGCATCCCATTTGTGTTTCTACTTATCTGTGTTTGTGTGTGAAAAGAAAATAGGTGAGCAGGGTGGCACAGAACCAAGCAGGGGACTTTATACTTAGCGAAACAGACAGAACAGAGGGCATAAAGGTTGTACCTAAAGCTAGAATTCTCACAGGGTACCAGCAAAGGATTGAAACCTAACCGCCCTCTTTCTACAGCTTCCTTCCTGGGGGGTTTGATAAACGGTGCATGAGGCTGGAAAAACAAAAAGCCCTTACTTTTCCCCCGGTGTGAATGGTATAATACCGGAAACCTTAATCTTACTAGGTATACTTTGCTTTTAAGGCTAGCCAAACCACCAGGAACACACAAACGGGATCCAGATTTAGATGGATGGATGGGTAATGTTTCTGAGCTGCCAGGCACCCGGGGCTGCACCCGTGGCTTCTCTGGGAGACAAAGCGCTTGTTGAATGAGGATCGTTGGGGAGAATGAATTCCAAATGTGGTAAAGGAAAATTTTTCCACTGAGCCTTTGGCTTTGTTCTGCAACGAGAGAACATGGCTGCAAAGTGGCTGGCCTGGCGAACTCAAGCCATGATCAAACTGGGTTTCCGGGCCCACTTGCCAACAGTCCAGATGTGACGGGGCCTTCTTTATCCCCCCCCTATTCTGTAGCTTCTGTTGCTGTTGCTTCTAGTCCTGCTTCTTCATGCACGTCATGAAATTAATGAAAAGCTGCAGGGTTTTTCCCAACATTTTCCCAGAAGGGCGGGATCTACTTTTTTCTGGTTAACTGAGAGTCGATCCATTGGTTGAAGCAGGTGTTGATTTACTCCCTTGTCACCTGAGCCTGGCATTGTGGTTTGAGAGAGAGAGACTGGCCCAAAGTCACCCAGCTGGCCCTCATACCTAAGGGGAGGGGGAACCAGAACTCACCGTCTCCTGCTTTCTAGCCCTGGTGCCTTACCCACCAGATCTAATTCATGTTTAATGAATTCAACGAGTGCTTATCCTTAGCTACTACTAAAAGATATTTTCTGTGCCCTGCACCTTCAACGTCCACTTGGACAGGGCTGCTCTCAGTACAGACCAGAGGTGGGATTCAGCGGGTTCTGACCAGTTCTGGAGAAACCAAGCAGAAATTTTGAGTAGTTCGTTGAACCGGCCAATCCCACCTCTGACTGGAGAGTTTGCAGTCTCCTTCCCCTGCCACGCCCACCAAGCCACGCCCACAGAACTGGTAGTAAAAAATTTTGATTCCCACCACTGGTACAGATGACTGTCATTGGAGCCTGCTGTAATTTAGCATTTATGCAGACCACAATAACAACAACAAAACTTTATTAAAGACCAGCAAACCACAGTAGTAAATTGCAGTAATATAATCATTAAATGAATCGTGCAAATCTCATCAGGCCCTTAGCAAATTGTCCTTCTGTGATGATGTCCAGGTTTCTGACAAAATTTCCACAAATTATTTCCCTTATGATAACAATCGCAGTGTGGGGCAGTTTGAAATGTGTAGGTGAGCATTGCCTGACTTCCTACCATGTATCACTACCTTCTTGAACATCAAACAGTGGGTGCTCTTTCTTGTTTGCCTGATGATGACCTGATGCTTTGAGGTTGGCTTAACCACCACAGCAACTGAGAGGAATAAGCTCATAATAAGCTCCCAAATGTCCCACGTGTCCTTTGGTAGGAAAAAAAATGGGGGGTGGCCCCCAAAAGACAGGGAGCTCTGGCACTTCCTGAAAGCTCCCGCCTTTTAATAAAATGATTTAGTCTGAAAAAGGTGCTACCAAACTCCTGGTTTCTGCCCCCACAGAAGATTCTCCTCCTAGGACGACCAACTGAAACAGCTAATTTGATTCACGCCTTATAGGGACTCTCCATGGCAGACAAACTGATGTAATTGCTGGCAACTCTGTTCTAGAATGGAAGCGGCAACCCAACCTCCCACCAGAGAAGCCAGGTAAGAACATTATTCAGATGACTACAAACAGCAACAATAGACAGGCCAGCCACACAACACCATCCATAATAAATAAATAAAAGTATACCTGTGCAACTTTATCAAAAAATGTTGACCATTCAACCCAACATAGCACAACCAACACAAGCTATGAAAAGGATGACACTGCCATACATCAAGAATGTCTCGGAAACAAACTATTGCAACCACAGGGCATCAGTGTAGCACACAAACCAACCAAAGCCCTCCAAAACATCTTAAACCAAAAGACCCACCAGCCCAAGAAGAAAAAACCAAGAGCTTCTACAACATTGTAAAGACTCTTACAGCCACTATGTAGGACATACTAACAGGGAAGGTCCATGTACACCAACCAGTACTCAGAAGATACGTCATAAAGTCCTTAATCTCACAACACATGGACAGAATCAACCATAATTTCACCTGGGAAACTGTGAGCACCCTAAGCCAAGCTAAATCCCAAAACAGTCGGGAATTCCTAGAAGTTCCTAGAACACTGACAAATCAGTGTTCAAGCTTACACACCAGAAGAGTCAAAAAGACCTCCTCACCAGCAACCAACACCCAGAGTAGCAAAGGTTTCCACTGGGAGCAACACCTGGCAAACAATCCAGCAAGCAGTAAACAGCAGCCTAATGAAGCAACCACGAATGAGAAGACAGTATCTCCACCTGCAAGAAAGCAAGGAAAAACCAGGAAACCACCAAGCTCAGAGAGCACCCTGGACCTCCCAGTTCACCTGAGCTGCAGAGAGTCTCTTCCATGGGTGCCCTAAAGCCTGCATTGATGATGATAAAAATTAAAATATCGGCAAAAAGGAATGGTTCTCCGATGCGTCTTACACACACACACACACACACACACACACACACAAACCTGCCCAGAACTGTTCTTTTTCAGACACCAAGCAGAGCCACATGTTTGGCAGAGATTCACCGTTGTTATTTATATTACATTAGCGCCTACAGGGCTCCCAATCAGTGGGTTTGTCATCTGGCTCAGGTGCTGATTTAATTAAAAGGCTTCCCAGCTTCTTTAGCTTTCTAAAAACAAAACTTTAGAGTACAAGTCCACAGCAATTGCAGACTTTCTTTGTAAGCACACGACAGCCAGGGGTTTTCAAAGATGTGGCTTTTATACTTTATAGACTATCAGCTGGAAATTTTGAGAAACCCAAGGGTGCCCAGACGAACTTGCACATAAAGATGTGGCTTAAAGCAAATAAAATTCACATGTTTGGAATGAAAAGGATCAGTTGCAAAATGTAATAAAAATGTCAGAATAGAGATGGCAGGTACTGAACATCCCACAAGACATAAAAACTCTCATGGAGTTGAACCTTCGTTTATTTCCTTTATTTTACTCATGTTTAAGGGTAAGTGTGTGTGTTGAGAGCGAGCGAGAACAGTCAACAGTTGTTGGCTGCAACTGTGTGGCAGCTGGTGGGGCTTTTTGAACTCCTGTTGGATGCCATCCTTCTAAACCTGATCTTCTCAGGGTGCCTGAAACAGGGAGCCTGCGGGGGAAGTGAAGCAGAAAGCAAAGAAAAGATATGAATTGAGAGGAATGGTGAAGTCTCCGGTCCTGGAGCTTAAAAGCCCCCTTCGCTCCCATCCTGAGGTGTGATTGAGTTACGTTCAGAAAAAAAGATCCCACTAATTCTGCTGTATGGACTTTCAGAACCAAATGTCCCCTCTATGCTCAGGCTGGAGCAGTTTTTGAGAGCTCCCCTTTCTCCCCTCCCTTTTGGCTGGACAGGAGGTCAGCTGTGCCCCTGGAAAGGCCTCTGTTGGGAGGACCTAGAGGCCTGTTCCTCCATCCTGCATGCAAATCCTCTTCCTCAAGAGCCTCAAGATGGAAACGGACTCCAGGTAGGTGACAATTCCTTCTGGCTGAAGAAGAAGAAGAAACGGACCTATTGGACCCATCCAATCTTTGCATGTCAATGAGAGTTTGTGTGCAATATACAATGGCTTTGGGCCTCATGATGGAAGGCAGGGAAACCAACGCATGTAAAGTCTACCTCCGGTTGCCAGGCCAACTTCTGAGACCAAAGCAGAGGTCCACAGCAATGATGCTTATGCGCTCTCTGGCACCAGAAACAGCCCTACAAAGAACATAGAGGCCACGATCTCCATCCACGGCTCCCATTAATTTCATGGACCGCTTTAATATTGCACCGCCGGTTGATGCCGAAAGGAAGTCAATAGTGCTAGAATTTGGGGAACATGAAGACGATATAGAGGAAAAAGGAGACTTACCGTTAAGCCACCGGGAATCGTGCTGCTCAGTCCGGATCGGGTGGTGGTGCCCCAAAGTGCGGAAGATGGCAAAGTCTCTCCCCATGAAGTCTGCCGCTGTTCCCGAGTAGAGCTCGCCATCTGCAACGTTTCATGGAATTGCACCAGGTCAGAGTCAGCAAAGGAGGGAAAAAGAGGCTCTTCTCGGGCGCTTCCCACTGAAAACCTCCGCCGGGGGGTGGAGGGGAAGCACCGGTCTAGCTAGAGAGGCACAAGCCCCTCTGGAAAGGGAGAAAGGGACTCTGCCATGTCCGGCTTTACTTACAAATACTCACATTTATAGAGCAGAGAATGCATATTAATATGTATATTTATATTAGTGTAGCAAGCTAATGGCTACATCCTCTTTGCCTCCTCCCACAAAGCAAAGAGGGAAAACAAACTGGAACCGGAGTTGGTTCATTTTGTTTCGACCTTTGAGCATTAAAGAGGGGATAGAGTAGGGTAGTGTCTCTCTCTGTGTGTGTGTGTGTGCTTTCACGACGTACACTGTGAAGTGAATTGACTGCCTATTGAAGTCCAAGTAGTCAGTTTTCATGGCCATAATGAATGGCCTGGACAGCATTGGAGGTGCTTTGGGTGAACCAACCAGCACATGAACTCCAAGAGATGCTCATGTTTTCCATGCCAGTTTTAGAGGCTGGTGTGGCTGCCGTGCCTGAACAAGCGGCCGTCTCCTGGCTGGTTCAGTTTTCAGATAGTCTGCAAAATCCTATGAGAGGAGACGACACGATGATACAACGGGAAGAACAAGGAGGTCAAAGGCAGACAGAAGGCAGGATGATCAAACTGAGTCTGCATCAGCTCCCAATTCATCCTTTTGGTTTCTTTATCTGCCACTTGATGTTTTCAGAAGGAGAGACCGTCCCTTCATTGTAGCCCTCGTTAAGTGTGGCGCTCCAGCAAACACCTCCGAGGCCTCTCTTGGCCTTGACTTCACTTTGCCTCCATTCCCTCGTCAGCCTCTCTCTCTCTCTCTCTCAAGAGGTTTGGGACAAATCAATATAAATCAAGGGAAAGTCAAGAAGATTGCTTTTATCACAGAGCTGTCAAAAGTGGGGGAAAGGTCACTCGTGTGTGTGTGTGTGTGTGTGTGTGTGTGTGTGTGTGTGTAAAACTATCCTGCACAATCTTGGGCTGTTTTATTTGCTCTACCATCTGAGCAGGGTTTTCAAGGGCTCTCTGGCCATGGAAGGGGACAACTTGCCTGTGTCTGTCTGTCTGTCTGTCTGTCTGTCTGTCTGTCTGTCTGTCTGTCTGTCTCCCTTTGGCATCCTTTCTTCAAAGGTTCTGTTCCTCCATTTCTTTGGTATGAGGGTAACTCTCGTCCCATGGCGAGTTGGCCGTGGCGAGGGCTGGGCTGGGCTGGGCTGGGGAGTTTGAAGGCGTTGGTCCCCCTCATTTGCAGGCAGCAACCGGATTCAGCAGAGGGAGGCAGCTTCACTGGGGCCTCTGGGTGGTTCATTGGCTTCGTTAGCTATGGGGGAGGCAGGGAAAGGGACCGATCTGGGGCAGCCTTTCCCACCGAGGGTGCCAGTTCCCAGGTGGGTGAACCAACTCCCAGGCTGGGGAATTCTGGGAATCCTGTTGACTGGAGGACCTCCAGAGTAGGAAATCTTCTCAGTCTCTGTCTTCCCTTTTTATACACTTTTATGGGGCTCAAAAGTCCCAAACGGTGCCTGACTCAGCCAAGATCCCAACCGGATCGTTACTATGGATCTTTGTTTCCAATAATCCGAATGAATAGCTGGAAAGAAATGAAAAGCAGCCCCCTTTCTGCTACTTTTGTAGCAGAAAGAGTTTCAACATTATATTCTATAGTCTATTCGAGTTCTGGCCTGAGTTCCCTATAGATAACAGATAATCAGAGTTGGAAGGGACCTTGTAGGTCATCTAGTCCAACCCCTGCCCAAGCAGGAGACCCTACACCATTTCTGACAGATGGCAGCCCAGTCTCTTCTTGAAAGTCTCAAGCAATGGCGCTCCCACCACTTCTGAAGGCAGCTTCTGTTCCATGGGTGGATTGTTCTCCCTGTCAGAAAATTCCTCCTTATTTCCAGGTTGAATCTCTCCTTGTTCAGTTTCCATCCATTATTCCTTGTCTGGCCTACAGGCGCTTTAGAAAAATTCCCCTGCCCCTGTGGCTGGATTGGAGCATTTTAAAGGTTTTATTGGAAAATGCAAACAGAGACATTGGCATGCAAACGGTAGTGGTGCCTTTCCACAGCCCATCAATAATAAATGGCAGCTAAACAAGGCCTCCTAGCCATTTATTTCTCATCCCAAACTGGGGGTTTTATAGCACGGTTGAAATGAATGAAAATCAGTTGCAACTGCACCGAGGAACAGATATTTTGAATTAAATAAAAGCACTACAATTGCACTAATTATAACATATTTTTAAAAATACGTCTGCTCATTATATATTTTGAAAAGACTGCAGGGAACAAATCAGCGATTGACTTCTCATGAACTTAAAAGCAAATAAATCTCTGCTGAAGCCCATCCAGCTGTTCCCTGAGACACACAGACATGCCAAAGGGAGGCGTTGATAATCAAAGTGGGATTTTAATTAACTTCAAAATGTATCCCCAGATTACTGACTGGAGAATTCTGGCACTTGAACTCCAGACGTCTTCAAGGTTGAGGAGGCAAGCTATTTGTTAAGATTCATCATCTTTGCCTCTTTCTCATAACTCTTTGCCTTTTTTAAAACGAGGGAAATATTTCCAGATTTTTAAAAAAAATCAAAGCAGAAGGCCAGGCAACCACACTGCCGTATAAGTGTAAGTGCAGATGAAAAGCTAAACTCTGTGTACTTCACATGGCAAGGTGCCATAATGGGCTTTGTGCTGATTTTGCCATCCTATTTTTTGTTCAAAGTCAATCTTGCCTGAGAAACCACACCACAAATCTTTGCTGCTCCAGGCGCTCAATTATACACCTGTCTTTAAAGGAGTTTCTCCCTCCTACCTTGAGTAAATCCAAGCTGCAAGTTAATGCAAAGGGAAGGGCTGTATTTTAAAAAGCTCCCTCTGGGTAGTTCCCAGAAATCATTTAACCTTCTGAACGAAGGCAATCTGCTCCACACTTCCCCAGTGTCGTTTTTAAAAGCATGAAGGATTTGTTAAGACACAGAATTATTTCCTTTTCTTAAGTGCCACATTAAAAAAAAAAGCAAGCCTGAAATCCTTTTCATCTTTCAAATAACATCTGGAGGAGAGATACTTCAACTTTCCTCCTGATGCTTAAATAACATTCAACTATGAATCATTTCTGAATTTCCTGTGCCTTCATGGTAACCTCGTACCGGTTGGCAGTGGGCGCTCTCTTCCCACTTCCCTCTTAGAGGCTCCAGATCACAGCCGGCCTTTCCAGCAATGGAGGCAGTCAAGATCCTTACAGAGAGAAAGGAAACCCAAGGAGGCGCACGGCCTTAGGTCAGCCTGTGAAAAGCAACTTTCTGTTCGCCATTGTGAGCAGGGAGTTGGCTGACAGGCAGTCCTTGGCTCATGGCAACAATTTCCCTTGTTAAGTGATGCAATCCTAAAGCATGAGCACATCATTTGGCATTGTTTAGTGACGGCAGTTCCTGCAATCTTGGTTGCTGTTCTTAATCGAATCCCAGGGTTGTCAGGTAAGGCCTCCCGAATGACTTGCCTGCCGAAGTTGTGGGTGCTCCAACACTGGAGGAAGAGATTGGGCAAGGGATTGAAATGGTAGAGGGTCTCTGAGCAGGGGGCTGGACTAGAAGACCTCCAACTCTGTTTTTCTGCTATTCTGAGGCAACAGCCTGCCAGCTCCCCAGAACCAAAGACAGCGGGAGGCCGGCAGGAGCTTGCAAGTCGCAGGTGGTTTGCAAGCAAGCTGCCAAGGAAGCAAGAGGCCACGGAGGACCGATCCAGTTCAAGGCGGAAGACTTCCTGAAGGCTCCCATCCAAGCACCAACCAGCTCTGATCCTGCTTAGCTTTTCAAGATCAGCCAACTTTGAAGAGGGGCTGCCACGTAGGTGGGCTTAGAAGAAAACAGCCATGATGAACTAAAGTGAAGCTCTAGGCTGGGAACCAGCAGGGTGAAGTTGAACTTCCAAGCCCAGGTTTCTGATTGACAGGGTAGCTTAGTGCTCTCTGTTACTGTGAAGTTGGAGGCAGCTGTGAGGGAGCCAAAGAGGATGTGACGTAGCTGGCAGTTAGTATTGGAGCCTCCAGCATGGTTTTCTCCCGTAAGTTAGCTTTTGCTTTCATTGAACGGGGCCCTGTACTTGGGATACACTAGGGCTATACCTGTAAACACTGTGTTGCCTAAAAGGCCCTTTGGGAGGTGCAAAGCTCTGCAGGATGGCTGCTCACACTCTAGTTCAAACAGAGGATAACATTTGCACCCCATGATAAGAAACACACGCTCATCTGCAGAAACCACCGATTGCTGTGGTGGGGCATGTTTTAATTGGCAGCACAGGGCAGCTGAGGAATACGGCAGCCCAGCTCTCCCTGGGAGGCTCTAAGTCCAGGAAACAGACCCTTCTTCAGAACCTGCCTAAGATCCTCCCTTCTCCTTGCCGTTTTTATCCACTTCCATCAAAAGGCACTTGAGTATGGATGTGGTCTCTAGGCCAGGGGTCTCCAACCTTGGTAGCTGGCTGAGGAACTCTGGGAGTTGAAGTCCACAAGTTTTAAAGTGGCCAAGGTTGGAGACCCCTGCTCCAGGCACCCATTTATTCTCCAATACATGCATGTAGCAGAAAGGCATTTACTTCTCTTTTTTTTAACCCAACCTCAGATCTTGAAGGGGCTGTGAATGATCTGGTTTGTCTTCAGACACTGGATGTAAATCAAACTCATTTGTCCCTGTTCCAAAATCTGAAATCTGAATCAGATCAGAGCTGTCTTGCACCAACTGGGCCCAATAATTTGAAGGAACAGAGGTAGAAGTTTTGGTTTGTGAGTGTGTGTGTGTGTGTGTGTGTTTAAAACTACTTTATTCTACTTACCTATTAAAAGAGAAGCTGTCAGAAGTTTGGGGTCATAAGGGCTTTTTCCTCTGCCATTTTCAAAATGTGAATCTTCCAGCTTGAAAATGTTGTCCTGTTGAGAAGAAGGGAGAAGCAAATAATTGAGCTTAGCAGACTGATTACTGGAGATGTATAACTTATAAAAACATTTGTGCATTTATTTTTAATCCACCAGATAGCTATTGTTATTTTTCTTTCTTATTCTTTCTTTCTCATTTGATGTATAATGTACTAGATAACAAAGCAAACATGACTTCATAAAACTTGGTGAATTGCTTTCGGTGACATCTTTCTATTCCTTTTTAATTCTCTGTGAAACCTAAGTCTCTTTTCTTGCGTGTTTCTGCGAAGTGTTTTTTAAGTTTCTGTGAAGCAACCCTTCTTATATTGCTTTCATCATCAGTTAGGTTTGATGTGTCTTCAAACTCTATTTAGAGACTTTTCAATATCTACACAATTGCGCTAATGTGTCTATATCAGAAACGCATGTCTTTATTTCAAGGCCAATCCTGCTTTTGAGACCCAGGGTTGGGCGATGGAAAAGAAAAGTGAGTGGGAACTGGGGAGCCACTTTGGATCCCCTCAGAGCAGCCTACCTCATATGGTTGATGTGAGGGGTAGAAAAGGAAAGGAAATCCCCTTTTCAACTCACCAATTTTTACAAACAAATTTGAAGACACCCAGGGGGCACAACTCCAATAATGTGAAATGCCAAGATCCTCTTTGGGGCAAGGCGTGACTGAAGATGATTGAAGGCATGAAGAGGACGCAACAAGAGAGGAATGGGACCAAAACCTGGGGAAGTCCGAGTCCCCCTCTTGCAGGTGTGACCCTGTCACACCTCCATCCCTACTTTCCACTGTCACAAGGCAAGAGGGACGCCGGGATGGGGAATGAAGAGAAGAGCAGCAAAGAAGGAGAGGGGCTTGGAGGTGAATCCTATGAAGGCGAGAGGGAAGAATCGGCCGTGTTTATATTAAAGAAGGCACAAAGTCAGCCTTTCCATCCTTACAGGGCAGAGCCAGTGGATTCATTCTCCCAGCATTTATAGAGAGAGATCCACACTCAAAATAAGGAGGAATACAGAAAAATATTTTTGCATACAGAAAAAATAGATCTACAGAGGATGCTATAGCCACCACTCTTCACACTGCTCTGACTCATCTAGAACAGCAGGGGGGGCTATGGGAGGATGGTTTTTGTGGATTTTTAGTTCTGCGTTTAACACAATTCTTCCACGCAGACTAGTGTCTAAACTTCTGGACCTTGGACTTTCTAATTTAATCTGCCTTTGGATTATGGATTTCCTGTCTGGCCACTCACAGAGGGTCAGATTAGGTAATGATACCTCTTCAGCCCTTATTCTTAACACTGGTACACCACAGGGTTGCGTGTTGAGTCCCTTACTCTATACTCTTTATGTGCACGACTGCATTCCCACTCACGCTAGTAATACTATTGCTAAATTTGCAGATGATACAACAGTGGTGGGACTCATCTCCGGGGGGGGATGAGTCTGCCTACTGAGATGAAGTGAACTGGTTGCTTTCGTGGTGTGGAGACAATAACTTGGTCCTCAACACCAATAAGACCAAGGAGCTTATAGTGGACTATGGAAGGAGCAGATCAGACATCTAGTCCTTGCTTATCCATGGAGACCGAGTGGAGCAAGTGGCCTGTTTTAAGTTTCTAGGTGTTACTATAAAAGAGGACCTGACCTGGGGGGGCTCACATTGCAGCCCTGGTCAAAAGGGCCCATATACTACCCGAGACTTCTCAGAAAACAGCACCTGAATGAAAAACTGCTGGTGACCTTCTACTGCTGCACCATAGAGAGTATCTTAACTTGCTGCACCTGTGTAGGGCTTGCCAATTGCACAGTGGCAGATAGGACAGCATTCCAGAGAGTTAATGTCATTGCCTAGAGGATCCTGGGTTGCCCTCTCCCCTCTTTGGAAGAGATTTATAGCCCTCAATGCCTTAAGAAAGTTCAAAACATCCTCAAAGATCCATATCTCATCCTGGGCACCCTTTTTTTGGAACTATTACCATCTCGCAGATGGTACAGAATATTAAAAACAAGGACAAGTAGGCTGAAAAACAGCTTCTATCACAGGGCAGTAGCTCTTTTGAATTCTGCTGTATAGTGCAGTGTTGGTGTGGTGTTGGGATTGAATGTGTGGAGGGTGAAGGATGTGTGTTGCTAAATTTGGAGACCTCTGGTCTAGACTTAGGAGGATCTCCAAACATGTTTATGAAGTATCTAACAAAATGAAATTCAATGTAGAGAAAAGTAAAGTCCTACACTTAGGCAAGAAAAACCCAAAGGACACCTATAGACTGGGTGAAACCAGGCTCAATAGCAGGAACTGTGAGAGGGGTCTTGGAGTGTTAGTGGGCAACCAGCTAAATAGGAGCCAGCCGTGTGCAGCCGCCGCCAAAAAAGCTAATGCAATCCTAAATTGCATTAACAGAGGGATACAATCAAGATCAAGGGAGGTACTAATACTGCTCTATAAAGCCTTAGTAAGACCACACCTAGAGTCCTGCATCCAGTTCTGTTCACCACATTACAAAAAAGATGTTGAGACTCTAGAAAAAGTGCAGAGAAGAGCAACCAGGATGATGAGGGGACTGGAGACTAAAACATATGAAGAACGATTACAGGAACTGGGCCTGGCTAGTCTAGGGAAGAGAAAGACCAGGGGAAACAGGAGAGCATCTTCCAATATTTGAGGGAGGGGCTGCCCCAGAGAGGAGAAGCTATTTTCCAAGGGACTCAAAGGCCAGACAAGGAATAATGGATGGAAACTGAACAAGGAGAAGTTCAACCTGGAAATAAGGAGAAACTTTCTGACAGTCAGAACAATCAACCAACGGAATAGAAGTTGCCTTGTGGGAGCTTCAACCCTGGAGGCTTTCAAGAAGAGATTGGACTGACATCTGTCAGAAATGGTGTAGGGTCTCCCGCTTGGGCGGGGGGTTGGACTAGATGACCTACAAGGTCCCTTCCAACTCTGATTATGTGTAGAAGTAAACATCTAAGAAACAAAAAAGCGGGGAAGGCACACATAGAATCCATGGGCCAAAATAAAAGGGCCAGATTAAAGAAATTTGAATGAGAAGAACCAACCAAAGGATCTGGGACACCTTAAAGAGCCAAGGAACATAAGGGTGGGACACAAAATACATCCATCGAGAGAAAAGCCTCAGATTAAAGGTTACAGGATGAAAAGAAACCAAACCAAACTAACAAAGCCTCTTTTAAAATCTCAAAGACTAGCAAAACTATTTTGGTTCAATGATTTTGTGGATTGGAATCAACTTCAATAGATGAATCAAGTGCTTTGCTGAATTACAGCATAATTTTATATATCTATGTGGTTAGGGGCAAAGGATTTGCAATATTATTCATTTTCCTTCTCGTTCCTGTTTAAGGATGATCTTAAAATGTATTATTCTCTTTTCTTCCTTAAGACACATTTGGTAAAATCACAGGACACCCCTGGGACTGTGGTCTATTTCAGGCCAGAGATAATAGATTGCGTTTTTGAATATTTCCTAGAAAAACAAGTTGGAATGAGTTACTAAAAGCTCTCTTGTATGCATTTTTCCTCTCTTTCTCTCTGTATGTAAAAGATAAAAAAGAGGTGGGGGAAGCAAGGAAAAACGCAATGATGTCATCACAAAAATGGTAGAACTTTTATACTTGACAACTTTATCAGAAGTCATGACATAAATACACCACTGCACAATCTGGATGATAATGTCACAATGCACAACTTGTCACTGAGGCATTATCTTTTTTAGCTATACACACCCACACACCCCTACACACACACACACACACACACCACTCACACTGATTTGAGCAGCAGAATCTGAGCTTTTGGCTGCTGGAAGGGAAAGTAAAAGTTGGTAAGTTTGTTAGTAAAGAAAATATTTAGAGGAACAAAGAGGCACAAAGGTACAAACTTGCCTTATATTGTATCATCCCATTGGTTTATCTTACTCAACTTTCCCTAACTTGATATTCTACAAAGTAGTTGAAACTATATCTCCCGGAATTCCCAGCCAACTGGGTCGGACAATCTTTTACCCCTGACATCCACACTCTTTAAGTTATAGCCTTAGTGCTACCGTTCTTAATCACTGTCATCAATACAATGGTTCCCATTTTTCTTCTTCTGGAATAACCTTATGCCTTTCCCTTCCTTCCTTCCATACCATCAACCAATCTTTAAGACCTGATGCTTATCATTCAGCACATAGTCAACATCCAACTTTATTTGATTAATAGCAACTTTATTTTTAAAGTTTTATATTTACCAACTGTATCTAACAGGGTTGAAGCAGCTGAAAGATCAGATGAAGTTCTAGTCAAAATTAAGAAAAATCAATGTTCTTTGAATTCTTCATGGGTCAGGCCACACCTATGGTATTAGATCCAGGAGACCACAGCATGACCTGATCACTGTCTTCAAGCAAAGGGCTGGACTGTGTTATGTAGAAATAATGTGGAGTTTCCCCAGAAGATGGAAGAAGGAAGAATGGAGTTAAATTACAAGGGTTTCAGTTTATCTGAAGCTGTAACACTAAGAGTAATGGAGCTGCCTTGAGAGGCAATGGAGGGATTGAAAGACAGACCATAGGACCAGCTGCAGTAACATCTTCCTACATTGGTCCCAGGATTGGACTCCCAGGTCCTTAGAAGGAGCCTCTCCGATACTTCCATATCACAGTTCTGCGAAATTCTGAACTACCTTTCCTGCTCACTCAGAAACTGTAACCTATTTTATATGCTACCTATTTTCTGGAATACAAGAATATGGTTTCTAGTCTTGTTCAGCCCTGTCTCAATGAGAGCCTCACCACTGCACACACATGGATTTAATTTTGTAGTAAAATCTAGAAAAGAGTTTTTGTAGTTTAGTCAATTGCTCCTAGGGTAGTAAACTGAACACGATTACTTGACTAAGAGGCAGGATGCCCTAAGTAGAAAACGTGGCTTATCTCCACTTGATAAGCCATTGAAATCGGGTGAGAACAATGATAGCTGGCACCCCTCAGCTAGACCACCATTCTGTCTGGCCAGGGCTTCCTTGCTCACCTTTGGGTTAGTAGGCAACTAAAAGCATTACATTAGTGATTGAACTGAGTGGACGTCGGTGCCAGAAAACTCCACTTAAGACAGAAAGCAAGAAAATATTTTCCAGGCTCTCAGATTAATCATTCAGGGACCTGCACTTCTAGATAGGATGTTTTGGAACGAATTGCTTCTAGTAGATCTCTGCAAGTTTTCATAACATTTTGGCTCCTTTTAGAGCCATAAATGTCTTACGTCTTGATTCCAGAGTGTGCGCTTTAATACACTCAATACTCCTTTGGGACATGGAGGGAGATGCGCTGTTCTTTGGTTCCTGGCCAGTTTTGGGGAGGGGGGCTGCTTGGGGAGAGGAAGGAGCTATGCTTGGGAAGCGGAGGGAGGACTTGGCAAGCGGAGCTGATGAATGGGCCCTCTGACCCAGCAGGAGGGATAACTCACCAATTGGTATAATCAAAATATTTGATTGGTTTGAAATATTTCTGAGTCGTCATCACATTTCTTAGAATGAAGTGCTTACATTTAGGAGATCATATCCGAATAGAGGATCTCCTTCTCCTTGTACATGGATGCCCAAGGTGATCTCACAGAGGTGGAGTCCTCTAAAACTGCGGGAATGTCATGCTAGATTTGACTGATTACTAAGGACATCAAAAATGCCGTATCCCAGGCATCCCAGACATAAGATACCATCAAGAATATTGAACAATTCTCAGAGGACGCTGAGGATTGGAATCTCTTTGTGTAACAACATGCAGGCTTGTCATGTATAATCTATCACCTCCATTGCTTTCTGCTTCCACACAGGAAAAATCTCTGGAAAAATAAATGCTAGGCTGTAATGAAATGTCTGTTTTTTATGTGCAAGTTATTAAATAGATGGCAGATGCAAGCAATGAGATATGCAATCGTCTCTATGCCTGACTTATTAATCTTGTACTGTATTTTTCAAACTACATTTCGAGAATTTATAAAGTATAATTGTTTTACAGAGACTATTCTTATGTTAATCCTGCAGAATTGTAATGATTTTCAACTGTGATTCTAAACATTAATATCATTCTGTTCCTCTTTTGCCCTTTAGATTTCCTGCAACCATTAGTTTAGTTTAATTTGCTACAGTCAAATAGACCAGCCTACAGAAGTTTTATTCAAAGATACAATCAACTTTCTCAAAAGGAGAAAACTTCCAAATGATCATAAATCGTGCCTTTAAAATGTAGTTCTCCACCAGTATTAGATTAAGTCATGTTAACCAAATTTAGACATGCAGGATGGCTGATGGTGCAAATGTTGCCCTATGTTGCCCAGGTTTTGGATGGATAAAAAAATAAAATACAGGTTCCTTGTCTGATCACTTGGTTTTCTCTGAAAAATGGACAGGGCAGGAAGGTTGTCATTAGTCATCAAGGACAACTCACATGGCCAACTCGTCACAGAATAACTCTATGCAAGAGAATTCAACAAATGCAAAAGTTAAATGAATCTCAATGGTACCAACAATAACAAAGAAAGTCAATCCAGAAAAACAAGAGTTACAAGAGATAAGTTGGCCGTGGTGAATTGTCATACCTGCCTGTGAGCGTCACTTTAGGTAAAACTTTCAACCAAAACTTTCAACCAGGCCAGTGAAATATCCCATGTCCTCTTTCGTGTGTGAAGCCTTCAGAAATCACACTGTGATTTCCCCTTGGTCTCCATCTCTTCCATAAGCTTAATGTACCTAAATTGTTCAGCTGTTCCTCATGGGTCTTCATTTTGAAACATCTCCTTCTTGACCTGGACTTGCTCCAGTGTATTGTTGTCTTTTTTTCCAACTAGTGCTCAGAAGAGTAATTCCATCTCAATTCAAGGTGACACAGAATGGAGCAATTCTTTGCCAGGATTCATGGTCTCCATGGTTGTCCTAATGTACCACAACATAAGCATTTGCTTCTTTAGCTGCTAAGTCCCACTGCTAAGCGCATGGCCTTGCTAGAAGAATCCCAAGGATGTCGTTTTCACACATCCTTCTGTTCAGCCAGCTCTGCCCCATCCTAGCCCGTATCCTCTCCACATGCCTAACTTCACATTTCTCCTTGTAGATTCTGTCCTATCAGCCTGCCTTGTTCTTGTTTGAATAGTTTGTCTTCTAAAATGTTGGCTCCCAGAATTGGGTCATCTGAAAGCTTGACCATTTTCCTTCCAACAAGCTTGTCTAGGTCTTTGATAAAAGTGTTGACCCTCACAGGATCCACAACAGAGCCTGAAAATGCACATGACTCTGCTGTCTCCTCCACACTTAGGAGGAGCCATGACCAAGAATGTTGGGGGCCAAATGGGAGTCCATCTAACGTACGACCACTTAGCCATCATTTCACTCGATTATAAAGCAGAATGTCGCAAAAGACCTTCACTAAACCCTAGTAGCCTCATTCTCCTGATCCACTAAACTAATAACTCTATTAAAGATGAATCTGGCACAATTTATTGTGATAAATCCCTGGTGGCTCTTGATAACTGTAGCATGCATCTCCAAGTATTTAGAAAGATGCTGCTGCTCATCAGAAGGCCTCGCCTAGCCTAGCATGTCATTCCAACTAAGAGCAAATCAGATATAGCAAAAACGTGTCTTGTCTCCCACATTTAACTCATGACCACACTAATTTACACACAGTGTAATACATGAGCTACAACGATCCAAATAAGGGAAGTGCCAATGTAATTACTTTAATAACCTGCAATGCTAAAAAGCCATAAATCAGACTGCAGATTACTCAGTTCTTTGAACGGAGTGGCTCCAATTATATGCCCCCCAAGACTGACAAGCCTGCCTGGGAGGGAGGGGGGCTCTCAAGAGGGGCCCCAAGGACCTGTGAGTCACCAGGTCCACTTGAGTGCAAACCCATTTATCACTCCAGACACCCACTTGCACCGTTTGTGGCTCTGATGCTCTTACAGTTCTGTAGCAGAAATAATTTGTTTTTAACACAATATATTTAACAGCTTTTATAATATTTTGTACAAGAGCCAACCTAGTGCAGGAGTGAAGAAACCTGAATTCAGGTCTTGCCATAGGAGTTATTTTGGTTTAAATTTGGAAGTTGAATAAATTATGCATTTGCAATATGATCATCCTAAATTTTGTACATCAAGCCATCAAATGGGAATGGCTATGACTACCTGGTTTTTGTTGTCTGACTTAAATCTTAAATTGAGCTCCCTCTGAGTTGTAAAGAGAGATCTCTCCTTTTCTTTCCCCTTTTCAAAAAGAAATAATAACTTTCCACTAATAATTAGTATTGTTGAAGTAAAAAACGAGCTATGAAAAATTGACTGCATTGTACCCTTCGAGATGTATGTTCCAGCAGACATAATTACAATGTCTTATTTGACAAGTTAAAATTACTCTATAGAATTCGATTTTAAACAAGCTTATAGATTTTTTTCTAAGAACATATAAATGGTTCCCTTCTGAATAATAGAGCTGGCTTATGCAGTAAAAGATGTATTTTAGTGGACTCTGGACATATTATATTAGAGATTTGTTCCTGATTCAGAGGTCATATGAATAACTGTATGCATTGTAATAGATTTAGGTTATGAAATGAATTACAGATAGAGATTACAACTGACATTTGATAACACTCTCATGATAATCATAGTAAAAGTGGCCTGAAAGACATATTTCTAAAACGTTTAACCATATTATTATTATTCAAAAGTCTGTTTTTTCTTTTTGTCATCTTGTCAGAAAAAAAGTCTACTTATTCAAATTGTGAGAAACTATTATTAGTTTTCTGTTCTGGTTTATTTTGGTGATTGATGAGATGAATAACATTACATCTGCATTATTATTTTTGCTGAGCCCATTGTCATTGATTTAATCTTCTTCCAGTTTAATTGTAGTCCCATCTCACCCTTGGCTCTCTGAATTTCAGGACTCCGGATTCTCAGCTAACAAGGAAAAATTACCACCGTAATACAAGTTATTGAAGTTTCTTCACTTTTAAATCAAACTCATCTTCTTCCAGTCCAGTTTCATTCGAAATATGTTCTTCTGTGATAGATTGCGCAGCCTAGTCTTGTTTCTTTGCCAATCTTTGGCTTGATAAATATTGGCGATTTGCATGAATTTTGAAATACAGAGCTGGAACATCTGTTATGTCAAATCGATGCTCACTTGTGTTTTAATACATTTAAATATGTGTCTTGCAATCACATGTCTCTCACAGTCTTGTGTTTATGGGATGTCTCAAACAGTGTCAGCCTTTAAGAGTTGGAAATATAACATATTTGAGGTACCATTATACATATGATTTGAATTTGTTCTATGGTTGCCCTGTCTTGATGAAATACTGGCATGATTGTTACTACAATTTTTGCAAGAAAAATAAAGCTTGATGCAGTGTTTACGTAATTTTTATGTATCAAAATATGTAACTTATCAACTTAGGAAGGACTTTAGACATATCAAGCCAGAAACGTAGCAGAAATGATATATTGCATTGTCAGCAAGAAAATGGGACTTAAGTGCCTTTGAAGACATGTGTTTGAACAAGCTGATATTTATCAATGAAATGGAAAGACTAATAAACAGGGGTCTGTGTGGACACGGTTTAATTGGCTTTGCATATCAATCTGGGGAGGGGGGGGGAGGAATTTGTCTATGTTAATGTTGTTTTGTCATTTGCTGTAGTTCTTACTTTGTATATCTTTCCCTTTGGACAGTGAAGCAATAAAAACAAACAAGGGAGACGTACAATCAAGAGACCCTGAGAAGAATGTTTGGAACCGCAGCTGAAAAGACGCTTCCCACCCCTGGTCATTTGCTTCGGAGGCTCCTCTGTTGAAACAAACTGGGTAGCTGGATCACAATTATCTTTTTCTGCCTGTTTCATATTTTCCCCAGAAGTTTCTCATCTATCCTGTTTTGACAGTTGTCACTGATGTCAGAGGGAGGAAGAGGAGGAGGAAGGAGGAGGAAGATAGGAAGATAGAAGGGGGGCTGAAGTGGAAGATAAATCAAACCAAACACCCCCGTAACCCAGATAGAGGGAAAGTGGTGAAAACGAGATGCTCTGGCAGCAAAGCAAAGGCCGCCTTGGGTGACCCAAGGGCCGGTTGAATTTGTGTCGGTCCCCCTTCTCTCTGGACCAAGACTGCACCTCACCCCTCAGCCTTCCTCCCTTTGACAGGCAACTCTTTCCAGTATTCAACTACAGGAAGAGTCGATTATGAAGTGACAACCATGTTTTCTCTAGATAGCAGCCAGCTATTCTAATCTTATGGCCCAACTGTCTTTTTAACCAATTTGAAAAAACACCCAAATCCTCCACTCTCTAATCATTGTGGGAAAAGACCATCAATGGCCTTGGCCAGATTTTTCCATTCTTGAGAAGGCGCTTGCTATTTGGAACGTAACCCCCCCCACCCCAAAGCTACATCGTATTATTGCAAACTTTGTTTTCTTTCTCAGCAATGGTAACCATGGTGGTAGCAGAACACCACGCTTGTTGCCCCCTGGAAAGGTGTAGTAAAAACAAAGTCAGCACGAAGGCAGAGCTTTGATGGTGCTGCTGGGGCTGCCATCTTGATATCTGTTTATTTATCACGTTTCCAAACCGTCCATCTCTCCTAAGTGACTCTGCAACTGGCATCCATTATCCTCGCATTTGTTATCTTGTGAACATCCGCAGTGCATAACCAGCACACAGGAGAGCTGAGGACCCCAAAGAAGTTATTCTGCATATCTTGCTTGTATTGCTATCATTAAGTAGAAAATTACTCAGGACTTGCTCCAAAAAAGCACTTTAGTTTTAAACATAGCTGTAGAATTAAGTCACATTCATGAGTTCCTTGGCGAGTTACACAAACTGTTGGGTTAACTACTGCTCAAATTAAGCCTCATGGATAATTGTACTCACACAAAAAGTGACCCATCGGTCCTGTTTTCAACCATTCCACCATTCTTCACTGACCACCCAACCACATCGCTCAAATGGAAGTTGAGAATTTCAAAGCCCTTCAATGTCCTCAAAGTTTAACGCCAAAGAATTATTTTCCAGCTGGACTGCAGTCCTAACTGCACACCGCACAGAGGAAATTTCTCAAGGAAAGTGTAAGGGTGGCAGTTTTGGGAGAGCACAGAAGACTTTGCTGATCCAACAGGCTCTTGCAGCGATCCACCTATTCTTTTTTACTTCCGGTTGTTCTCCTACCTCTTCAGATCACCACCCGCTCCCCTGTGTCAAAACTTGAAGCAGGCGCTAGTCAATCCCACTGTCATCAGCTGTGTCATGATGCCACCCTCAAAACCAGGCAAGAAGGTCTTAGGCTCCCCTCCCCCCGTGGACACTTTTTCACGCTGTTTAAAAAAAAACCCTCCATACTTTCTCTGTCGCGAGACAGGCAGGAAGGACATTGGCCTGTAAAACGGATTCTGTACCAAGAAATATTCCTGGCAGATTTCAGAAAGAGAGCCCCATAAGGCTAGGGTTAGTGAGCAACACTTCTCCATGCAGAGAAGCTGCAGTGAGAAACATCTAAGATCCATTTCTTTCCATTTCTCTTAAAAGGAAATGGTGGTCCTTAAGCCAGTTTAAGGAGGTGACAGACACAAAAGCAGAAGGAAAACAGCGGGGGAACCCATTCACTGAAAGGAGATTTCTTTTAAATTCCTTTTCCTCCTGCAAGCTATTGTTGTGAGGAGAAGGAGAAGAGACAAGGATTGCAGTAATTCGAAAAGCAACATGTTACTTGTGAAATCCGATCTCCTTTTATAATAGCAAAAACATTATGGGGCATGTAGCAGCCATTTCCAAATGTCCTATCAGAGGCAGCGTTTCATTGTAGAGCTTGAGTTAGGGAGCAAGTTTCTTAGTCAACCATCTTTCCTACATTAAGTGAGTTAAACATTATCCAGATTGCTCCCAGTTCTCTCTCCATTGGCCTATGATCGTGGTTATCGGCAATAGTGGCCTGATCTTGACTAGTAAGATGTCTATATTGGATAGGAAAATGAAGTCCTTTTCCAGGATGCCAATTTTTTTTTTGTCCAAGAACCAGAAATTTGTTTGTCTCTTGACTATGTTCCATTCTAAAGTAGATATAGATTTTGCTTTTTCCTGGAATAATTATCAGAATTCTCACAGGATTTAATATGGTCAAGACTTCACCTTTGAAACAAATATCACTTTGGTTTTCCTTTTAGATACTTACTGAGTATCACAATTTAGGCAAAAGCAAGAACCCGTAGATGCCTCCAGTCCCCGAGGTGTTGCCTTACTGACACTCTTCAGACATCTGTTGAAACTATTTAGTATGTCTGACATTTTTTTGATACACACAGAACTCACAAAAATCACACAAGGGCTTATGTGAGAATTCAAGGTCAGCCATGTAACTTTGTTGGATTGTGTAACATATATGGCAGTATAAAAACACGTTGTATCATCTTCTTACTCCAACTGGACTTTATTCCTGTTAAAACTCCTTACGTGTCGATTCCATCACATTGTTATTTTTCTTGCATTATGTCAGCCTTAAGATCGGCAGTGGTGCTTTGGGGATAATTATATTACAATTAGATTTAAATTAGATGTAGACCACAAAAGTCCAGGCAGGCACTAGAGGGCACAAGATAACACTTAGAGATGTTGTTTTATTACCATCTCTTGTCATTTGGAGTTTGGCAGCTCTTTTCTTTTAGCCAACTTTGAGGCTATACTGTCAAAGAAAAAGAAAAGAGAAAAGACAATACCGACCATCTGGTCCAGGAAACATTAAAAACCTCCAATTCGCAGCTTTTATTGAGAGGGAGGGTCTTCAGGGCATTGGATAAAAAGTCACTTTGGGGCTTCAAGTGAACCATCCTGGCTGCCACCTTGACTTTTTAATCTGAATCAACATATTCCAATGAAGCCTTTCCCTTCTGAGCACCACAAAGCCATTTGAAATCCTCCTGCAGAGCTTGGCTGTATGGACATCCATTCTTGGCAAGGCACTTTATGTGTAAACCTTTTCCCCAGACTAAGACAAATAAAACAGGCCAGATCAAAACTCTAATGATGACATCACCAAATGCAACTCGCCAGCACATATTCCAGAGGCCTAACGTTTTAAAAGTGAAAGTCTCCCCCCCACCTCCACTGGCTGGGAAAAGTCACCTTCCTTGATTTACTTCTCTCCAAAACTGAACTTCATCTTTCTTCTCTTAGGGCTTTAATGCCCATTATCTCAAAACACACACACACACACACACACACACCCCTCAAGGAAATGAGCCTCGTCTTCAAAGACAGCTAAGCATCAATCATGGCCAAGGAGAGGGAAGGCATTCAGCCAAAGGAAGAGACCCCATAAAAATGATTCATGAGATCCTTTGGAGCAAGAACTCTCCACCCAAGTCAAAATATTAGGGCTGCCACATGGACATGTGCCGGTACACTGGCGGTGAAATAAAGGATCGGTGTTATTTCTCGGGGCAAAACTGGACATGATGGAAACCAATCCCTGAGCTGGGTTAACACAGGAGTCAATATGAGGCAAAGAACGCAGGCAAGTTCCAGCCTGAACAGTCTGGGAGACATGAATTCTCTCAGCTTTTCATTTTGCAACCAGGTGGGCTACGTTGCTCCCCTCCTGGGGCTATAAAACAGAAAATACCCCGGAAGGAGGCAAGTGGCTGAGACAAGGCCGTTTCCACAAGGGGCCCAGCTGGTGTCTTCCTCATATACATCTTTATCTCCGCCTCAAGATCTGCCTCTCTGCAGCTACGTGTTTCTCTCTGTAATTTATTTATTATTGAATCTAAAGCCCCACTTTTATGCTAATACTCAAGGCAGCTAAAATACACGGAGAAGATAGAATACAAAATACAGCCATGCAATCAATGCAGTTAAAGCCAAAATCTGAAATCATCTCATTCATTCATTCATTCTACATGGCTACCAATTCACCAATTCACCAATCAACAGATGAAAATAATTCATGGAAAAAATTGCCAATGCATTGAGTTATCATAATTGTTTCAGTTAACAATAATTATCTTGTTGTTATTAGCCAGGATACTGCCACTGAGAAAAACTATACCTGTAGAAATTTTCATGTGCCGATTTCATTTTCAAATGGCTTAATAAACTCTTCAGACAGTTCAGCTAAAAAGAAATATTCTAAATCTGCCATTGGTTAATACTGTTATTAGGACAATTCACTCTATCATATAAACTAAGTTCAAACTTTGACAAGATTTACCTCAATTACCAAAATAATAAATCTATGTAAATGTGCAGTATTTTATGCAAGATGATAATGGTGATTTTTAAAAATTTAATATAATGTTTTGATATTGTTAGATAAACTATCCTTTTCTAGAAATTGCATTATGTAAGAAAAATTACTGCTTCATTGTCTTAATATTCTTCTGACTGACTTCTAGGAAAAATGCATCTGGCTTATTTGATTCAATATTCGGATTAGACATTATATTGGTTTATATAACTGCTTCTTCCTTATGGCTATAAATGGGTATTATACACTGCTCAAAAAAATAAAGGGAACACTTAAACAACACAATGTAACTCCAAGTCAATCACACTTCTGTGAAATCAAACTGTCCACTTAGGTAGCAACACTGATTGACAATCAATTTCACATGCTGTTGTGCAAATGGAATAGACAACAGGTGGAAAGCATAGGCAGTTAGCAAGACATCCCCCATAAACCACAGACCACTTCTCAGTTCCTATGCTTTCTGGCTGATGGTTTGGTCACTTTTGAATGCTGGCGGTGCTTTCACTCTAGTGGTAGCATGAGATGGAGTCTACAACCCACACAAGTGGCTCAGGTAGTGCAGCTCATCCAGGATGGCACATCAATGCGAGCTGTGGCAAGAAGGTTTGCTGTGTCTGTCAGCGTAGTGTCCAGAGCATGGAGGCACTACCAGGAGACAGGCCAGTACATCAGGAGGCGTGGAGGAGGCTGGAGGAGGGCAACAACCCAGCATCAGGACTGCTATCTCCGCCTTTGTGCAAGGAGGGACAGGAGAAGCACTGCCAGAGCCCTGCAAAATGACCTCCAGCGGGCCACACATGTGCATGTTGCTGCTCAAAGGGTCAGAAACAGACTCCATGAGGGTGGTATGAGGGCCCGACGTCCACAGGTGGGGGTTGTGCTTACAGCCCAACACCGTGCAGGACATTTGGCATTTGCCAGAGAACACCAAGATTGGCAAATTCGCCACTGGCACCCTGTGCTCTTCACAGATGAAAGCAGGTTCACACTGAGCACATGTGACAGATGTGACAGGGTCTGGAGATGCCATGGAGAACATTCTGCTGCCTGCAACATCCTCCAGCATGACCGGTTTGGCAGTGGGTCAGTAATGGTGTGGGGTGGCATTTCTTTAGGGGGCTGCACAGCTCTCCATGTGCTTGCCAGAGGTAGCCTGATTGCCATTAGGTACCGAGATGAGATCCTCAGACCCCCTGTGAGACCATATGCTGGTGTGGTTGGCCCTGGGTTCCTCCTAATGCACAACAATGCTAGATCTCATATGGCTGGAGTGTGTCAGCAGTTCCTGCAAAGTGAAGGCATTGATGCTATGGACTGGCCCGCCCGTTCCCCAGACCTGAATCCAATTGAGCACATCTGGGACATCATGTCTTGCTCCATCCACCAACTCCACGTTGCACCACAGACTGTCCAGGAGTTGGGGGATGCTTTAGTCCAGGTGTGGGAGGAGATCCCTCAGGAGACCATCCACCACCTCATCAGGAGCATGCCCAGGTGTTGTAGGGAGGTCATACAGACACGTGGAGGCCACATACACTACTGAGCCTCATTTTGACTTGTTTTAAGGACATTACATCCAAGTTGGATCAGCCTGTAGTGTTTTTTTCCACTTTAATTTTGAGTGTAACTCCAAATCCAGACCTCCATGGGTTGCTGAATTTGATTTCCATTGATAATTTTTGTGTGATTTTGTTGTCAGCACATTCAACTATGTAATGAACAAAGCATTTAACAAGAATATTTCATTCATTCAGATCTAGGATGTCTTATTTTTGTGTTCCCTTTATTTTTTTGAGCAGTGTATTTCACCCTACAACAGCCTCTTCTAAAAGGCATCACGACTGAGTAGCTTTTTGGATAATAATCAGCACCATTTATCATTACTCTGAAATACTTTTTTCCCCTTTTTCTTTTGAAAAGCATAAAAGAAACACCACAGACATTTCATGGTTTTGGCTAAAACTACCTAAGGAAAAAGGAAAGTCCCTGCCATTAATCTGACAGGTCTTCTATCCAGTTAGTGTTGCTCTACAAAGTCTCCAGAAAGGTGAAGGCTGAGTCATCAAAGTGAGGACATGGAAAAGAGCACTTGTGTATGTGTGTGGGGCATCTGTCTGAATTATGTGGCCATTTGCTTTCCCCCTTTTTAAAAATACGCATCTGGTTTATATCGTCTTTTGCAGAACTCTTGAACACATTTTATTAAGGGGCTGATTACATAATCAAATTCCATTGATTAAAGTCATTCTGATTTAATCTGTGGAATTGAACATAGCCTTCCAGATTTAATCTGCTAAATCTCTTTATCTGGAATAAATCAGAAGAGACAAGCCAGGAATCTCCTGTAATTCTGTTCTAAGACTTCCTTGTGATTTACAACATGTTACATGTGGGCCTCTTTCACAAGACTACAGAGCTGTATGATAACACACCTTCCTTCTAAGGGGCGGTATGGCGAACATGGTATTTCAAGGAATGTTAAGTCATATTTGTGGTTCCTAGGGATCAGCATTTGATCTGTTGATTCACTAAATCTATTGTGTATACGTAGGAACTTGGCAGTTGAACAAGAGGATCACACCAAAGGATGCAAGGATAAAGGAGACAGGACTGGATTCCAAGGGTTGAGGCTTATTGGTGATTAAACCGTTTCTTTCATTTAAATAATCTATCAGAGTAATTGATGACCCATCAGATGGATAACCGAGTGTTGTAGAAAGACCCCCAAGTCACATTAATTTTCAGACTGCCCACTGGTCACCTGTTATTTCAAACTGTATAATTTCTCGAAATGTATTTGAATATTAATATAATTTCTTTCCATTTTGAGTTGAGAAATGCATAAACACTCTAATATAAGGCTTTAAACTATTTTTATGACAATTAAAGAGCAAAGAAAAGCCTCAAAATGAATCTGCATAAGTGATGTTGTCCTGCCTGCCCTTTGGTTCTCCACCGTCTGTAAGGGCCCCAAAATATCGCCCATTCATCCCAGAAGAAAAATAAACCTGGTGCCACCTATTCTGTATCCATGGGTGCTTTCCCCAGAAATAAGTCACAATCCATGAGTTAGCTCCATCAATAAACACAAAGAGAAAAGTCATTACTGAAAAAGTAACCGTTAAATAGCTAAGTAATCTTCAGTACTGTAATTATCCCATATCTGAGCCATGCATTGTTACCCTGCCCTTGGATACAACCTGAGTGAGTTAACCTGAAGGTGAAGGGCAAGGCAATCATTAGCATTTCACCCTGCAAGGGCTCTTCCAAGCCTCTGCAAAGAGCCCTGGACGGGGTTGATGAATTATAAATTTGCAGCAGGTTTTCCACTGAGCTCTACTGCAAGAGTTCAGAATGGAGTTACCTGTTGACTAAAATGTAGAGTTTTGAAAATAGGTACACCTGTTCTGAGTGTGAAAGCACAAAAGGTGGGGGGAACTCCCAACAGGGCTCATGAAGATGGCTTTAAGATGGGTTGCACTCAGCCTATTAAACAGACAGCTCAGTTTTTACTGCATATGATTATTCACTGACTTTATCTAGTTGTGCAACAAATGGCACCAGATTTCCAAAAAAAAAACCCTGTTGATATTTATTGATTATTGATTGCTTAGGGCTGAGCTTTGATCACATATTTGTGGCTGCCATCTTGACTTTTTTTTGTCCCCAATGAAATACTATCAATACACTCTATGTGTTTAAAGCACGAGAATTAAAATCCAGTGAATTATTTGCTGTTGTGCTTTTCATCTCTCTCTTGATTTGAACTCCCTAGTCTCTTTTCCCATTAACCTCCCACATAAAGGGATCCTATTGGGTTTATAAAAATCTCTTTTTCTGAAGTCCAAGGTAAATGCTTGCTTATGCTCAGCTGGGTTATTTTTGCCAAGAAATAAGCAAATCAATAATTGAATAAATCAATCCAGAGTTCTCCCTCAAGGCACAGATGAGAAAGCTCAAAACATTCCATTTTGGAGGCATGTTGTGAAGAGATCTGTAATGCTGGGAAAGATAAGAAAGGAAAGCAAATCAGAGGAAGGAGAACATCAAGGCGGATGGATTTCAGCCCATCCATGATGGGTGCGCCATTGGAAGAAGAGCTGAAGAGTCAATGCCCATCGCATGGCCTGTATGCCATCCATCACCCTCCGTTTCAGGCCGTCTTCCTTCTTCACAGGGAAGAATCAAGCCAAGGGCAGCTTGATTTGTGTTTTCATTTGCTCACTGAGGGAGAAACGTATTGGCAAGATAAGTCTAGGACTTTCTGCAGGAACCAGGCTTGGCAAGGTTTGTTGCTCAACAGATGTACTTAAAATCTCCGTCTTTCTGGCTCTTGGCTTTTCTGAATATCACTTAGACCAGAAAGTTCAGCTCCTCTTCTAAACGTTCCAGCAATTATTTCCCAGTCATGATCACTGAGATTACTGGATGTTGATCGGTACATAATCCTTTATGAATTATGAAAAGCAACATCCACCAGAAAATATGGTACTATCATTTAAACTCAACCAGGGTCAACAGGGATCAGTGAAACCTGGATGGGATTGTACCAACCTGGCTGTCCACTTCGGCTAATGGAATCGCATGAAAGTGCTGAGAAGGCGCTGTGTGAATATAGAAGTGAAGAAACCGGGAGACTGTGAATTCTAGCTCCATCCTAGGCACAAAGGCAGCCAGGCGACTTTGGGCCAGTCCCTCTCTCTCAGCCTGCGAAGGAGGCAAATCCCTTCTGAAAATCTTGCTATGAAAGCTGCAGTGGCCAGGAGTCAATACTGATTTGAAGGCACATGCATGCACACACCCACACACAGAGTAAGAAACGCTCAGCCTCCTTTAATAGCCAGAGTAAATATTCGGCTGTGAATCGTGGTGTGTCCAGCTACCACCAACCAATAAGCAGCTTCCATCCTGCTAAGGTCCCTTCCAACTCTGTTATTCGGTTCTATGAGTATACATTTTAACAAGGAAATGAAAATTAGCTGCATGTTAATGTGTGTTTGTGCGTGTGTGTGTGTGTGTGAGAGAGAGAGAGAGAGAGAGAGGAAGGAAGGAGTGAGACAGGATTAATTTCTTCCCTCTTTGTTACTATGGTGCCTTATAGACATCAGGGACTGAGAAGGCAAAGAGTACTTGACGGGTTTCTCTCTACAACGATTGATTGATCAATCGCCAGGAATTGCTTTCCTCATCAGTTCTGTGCTCTGTTATGTAGTTGCCAATTGGACCTGGACAACCACCCTCTATTCTCCTCCCTTCCCAAAATTCCTCCAAATGTGAATTTTGCATCAAAGCAAAGCTGGCTGGGGGTGTCACAAGAGAGCCCAGCATTATTTCAGAGTGGCCAGGGTCTTTTCCTCCCCGCCCCCTGCCAAGAGATGAGTTCAGGCCCAGGGGACCCTAATAGGAGACGGTTTATGATGATGCTTTGATAATTGGTGCTCAGTGGCTTCCTTCCTTTTATCAAGTCCGCTAAGACTCTGAAGATTATTCCTTATTTCGGCGACTGAATGAAAGCCACCCTGGAATTCTCTGACAACAATGAAAGATATGAAAGAGGATTCTTGGTTGCGCGATTGTGGTTCCCCTAAAGGAAGTGGGGAGAGCTGAATACCGTCAAAGAGGTAAGACAACAGGCCGAGCTTCAATGGCACCACTGAGGCTGCCATGCTGGCTTTTTCTGTTGACCTCAGGACAGCCCTGAGGCGTGTCACACCAAATATTTTATCTGTTTTCATTCAAAATAATCATTTTAATCTACGTAATGAGTTTGGACCGGTGTGTTCTTCATTTGTTGACCACGGGATCAGCCAGATACACATCTGTACACATTTGCCAATGCAGACACAACTTCCTGGTCAACATTTGGAGGCTCTTTGAAAAAAGTTGGCCAAATCGTAAAATATTTTCCTAAGAATTTCTACCTCAAATTAAAGGAAATTGCTAAAAAAAGACCATCCCAAATTCTATGGAGTAAAAAGACTTGATTTATTTTGCATGCAATCAATCTTTTTCTTTTTTTTTTTACTATTATTGCTTTTTCATATCCCAACTTCAGTCCTTCGTGAATGGCAGAGTTAACACTGGCACAATTTCCTCGCTAAAATTGGAACGTAAGGGAACAGTTGCAACCCCGGCTCTCCTTAAGCAATCTATAATTCTGAAGGATGTGAAAGACTTTTCGAAGCTGATGAATGTCATGGGGTTCATTTAATGGCATATAATTTATCTTGTCAGGCACACTGATACTTTCCCAGCTTCATTGCTAGAAATAGTTTCAGTACGTATAAAACCCTTAGGTATAATTTGAACAGCTTGTGCTATGTACAGATATGCCAGTTAGCACAACTGCACAAAACGGATGCAAGGATGGAGATATTTTGCAACAATAGCTGTCTTTTTATTTTTACCATTAATATAGAGGTGCTAATCGTCAAAACACCGAATATTTGAAGTGACAAATAGAACTTCTAATATATTCATTCGGAAAGATCCAGACCTGATCCAGAGATGGGAATGTGAATTGCATTAACTTCTGAGAACTGCTAAAAGATGTATTTCTGAGGGGTCAGTGGGGATTAGGAGAAACTTGCACCATTTTTGTGCTGTACTAAAAATAATTTGCCAACTTTTTCACCAATTATTTAACCCAACCTTAAGGGGAAAAATCATTCCAGACCAAACAGTATGGATAAATTAAAGATATAGGAGTAAATCTTCATGGATAATGTAATGCTAACATATGGAAACATTCTTCCTGCTTGGGAAAAAAATACTTTCTCTTCTCTAATATTTATTTCTATAAATTGTTGATTAATTATCAGCATTCATATATTCATTTATTGGATTTGCACACTCTCACACCTTAATTATCTCTGTTGAATTGTTTTAAATAGTTATTTTAGGCTTGGTTTTATTATTGGTTATGCAGTCACATATATGAGACAGGTGGCTATATAAATTTGATAAAGGAGAAGGAAGGGAAGGAAGGAAGGGGAAGGGAAGCAAGCCATTCCTTTGGGATCTTTTTTCTCTAAATTTTCTCACATAACTCAACATCCCTAAGGGGGTAGTTAGATGAGAAGGAGTGAGTGGCCATTGAGTGGCTGAGAGTGGGCTTAACCATAGCACCGTATACACCTCTACAGTAAACATAATGGTAGTTATATACATTGTGTATTTTGCATGCTCATAAAGTATAAAAAATAAATGATCTTAGCTTGTCATTTATCCATCAACAGACACTACACCTGTGATTGATGTGCATGTTAAGGAACTAAGTTAATTAATGTGTTTCCCAGATCCCAAATGAAGTACAAAGAATAAAATTCTATTTATGCAGCCATCAGCCACATTCTCAGGGTGTGTGTATGGGTGTGTGTGAGTTTGTCTGTGTGAGGGACAATTGATAATTAACAAATAAGTATTGAAGTAAAGCATTCAAGCATGTAACAAGAACTTTTGCTGAATTCCTATACAATAAAAGCCAACACCTAGAAATAAAGAGCCCTAAGGAAAAAAGGGTTTTAAAAAATAATAGTTTTTATATATATATATATATATATATATATATATATATATATATATATATATATATATATATATATATATATATATATATATATATATATATATATATATGGAAAAATAATCTTCACAGCTTTTAATATGTTAATTTTTCTGCCAGATGGTAATCTGATGTTTAAGTGATTAGGCACAGCCTTATTCGCTTGAATAATGATATTCTCTTTTTTTAAACATTAATTTGCAATCTTGAATGTCAAATCCATAAGATGGCTGCTAATATCTTAGCAAGTAACTGCTCCATAATCATTAGCTGAAAAACAGCTCCATAAATTAAATGGCAAGCCTTCCAATGAAAGATTAAACTAATACAGAATCTGAATTGTTCTTGAAGCCGTCACTGCAAAGGTTACATGGGAGAAAGGCGAAACCTTCCTTTTTTTGGTCATAACTGTCTTCCTGAGCTGTGATTAATCCTTACAGGAGACGCTCATGACTTAGTGGCAAGAATTCTTTGCAAAGTTTCCATCTTGTCCTCTTATTTAACTCCCCCGACAATAAGGACAGTTAAATAAACTAGAGCTTGTTTGTAGCTTGTTGAAAGAATAAGAAGCTGGAGTTCTTATTTTGAATTCCAAGTCAGATGAATGGATCCAGACATTTCTGTTGAGAGGACCAAGATGGGACGAAGCAGGATAGCAACAAGCATGAGAGGCTGGGGATACTTGATTGTGGAGCATGCTCAAATAGCTACGCGTGAATCGGAAATGGGGAAATGGACAGGCGGTTTGGCAAACCAGTTGGAAGGGTGAAACTTTTTAATGAGTTCTACATACAGACACTAAACCTGATATAAGAAAGTTGTCTCCTGGGTGCAGTTCAACCATGGACAAACTTTCACTGCCAAGGTTATAGATATTCTTAAATTGCTTGCATGGGGCTTAAAAGCCTTGAACTTGGGTTAAAATACAGAATTATATGGATGAAATAGGTATTATGAGCTTCCATGCTTGAAGACTCAACCCGCGTTTTTTCCAGTCCTGATTCAGCATTTCCACCAGGATTGCACTCTGATAGAACCAATAACAACGAAACAGATTGTACCTTTGCCAGTCATTAATCAAAACCATGTCTAAAATAACTGACTTGGGAAAAAAAAGGAAGACTAAATTTAGGTGTCCTCCTTACCTCAGGATGGCCCCCAAGCTCAATGTACGTGCACATAGGATGGAAAGCTCCAGTTCCACAGACGTACAAATGGGTCTGGTTGTAAGTTTTCAGCACCTTGATGAAGTTAGCACACTCTTTCTGCAGAAAAACAACAACAAAGCAACATAAAATGTTGATTGCTTTCTTTTACTTACATTAGTCACCCAGAGTAATTTTGAATTAGGTGCCCTTGTATATCAAAAAAGTGGTTCATATTAATTTGTAATATTGTAATTTAATATTTACTACTTAATACCATTTGGAGGCACTGTCATATCCCCTTTACACAAAACTCAAGCTGAATTTAAAAAAATCATCAACTGAAATAAAACAATATCATAAGGAACATTTATAGCTATGGTAACACAAGATATTTTGAAAGGGAATTTCCTATTGACCAATTAGGAGGTCTTGCAACTGCTTAGAAATGTCACAAGAACAGGGGATTTTTAGACCTCATCAAGTCCTTGGCCCTTTTAGACTTTTAAGAAAAACTGACAGCCCAACAACAGCCAGCATAAAGTTCCTCAGGCACACAAACATGGAAGACTTGAAGGCCTATAGAAGACATAAAGTTTGAGCCAACTCTTCCTCGGTCAAGTTGCTAGTGAAGCCACAGATTCCTGTTCCTTACTGGAGGAATGTCCACAGGCGAATGAGAGCTTACAGAACAAGCATTTTATACAGAGCTCTCTACTTCCTTTGGCATGTAAGGTAAATTGAGGTTTTGATACATTCATATATTCAGCTGTGAGTCCCAAAGAAAGTAAAATGAAGCCTGCACATCTGCAAATCAGGCTGTGGAGATTTCTTTTTGCATCTTCACCCCAAACCCCAAAACTATATAAAGGCGGAAATAGATCGTTCTCAAGTAAAGAAGCCGCTTTCCTCAAATATTGGACCCTGTAGACTTTCTCTGAAGTGACCCAGATGGCAATCAGAAAAAAGGGAGCTCAATCAATGTGTGGAACAACATTGTTTTTGCTGCTTCTTCCAGATATTTTAATAACCTTCACAGTTCTGTTCTAACTCTGATTTCACGTGGCCCTTTATCGAGGCAGGAAGAATAGAATTTGCATTCCCTGTATGATATTCTGATTGCATGTCATTGATTTGTTATTTTTCATCGCTTTCTGAAGGCCTTTAGAAAAAATAGTTACTCACGCTGTGATCTGTGTAGGGGAACATGTTATTAGATCGATTAAAGTTATAATTAAGAATAGTACCCAAAGATGTGGACTTCTTTTAAAAATAAGCCATAACCAAGGCCCTACCTGACCTTAGCTGACCTTGTAAAACAAAGTTTTGGAAGTCGGGAAAAACTCACATCCCAGAAAACAAGGCCCTGGCAAACTCCCTTTCCCATTAGTGCATTGCCAGGATCTGCCTTCAAGACCCTAGGCGTACAACTTAACCCAAAAGGGACAACACAAGTATGCACAAGGTTTGCTTTTCAAAAGGTCCTCACTGGTGTTTGGTTTGTTATCTGCATTCTGCCCCCTTTCCTGAAGGCTGAAATCCATGGCAATTCCACCCGCTTCCAGGGAGAAGCTGACTAGTTGGCTGCTTGCTTGCCTTCCCAATTCTTTGGTAGTGATTCATGGGCTCTTTCCATTTCCATAGCTACCACGAGGTCAACCAGATTACAAACAACGTTAGACAGCATGTGAATGGGGCCCCTGGCTAGCTACGTCCATCAATGTTCTTCTGTTACTGTCAACTCTTTGGACTCGGTTAATGCCAACACTTGACAGCAAAATATGCATCCCCACCCAAAATATGTCTCCCCTCTACGTTGCACCCTGTTTTGGCTATGGATTATAGGAATGAAAGAACTGATAAAGCTCTGAAAGGAACTGGTAAGAGGATCTAACTTTCTACAAATAAATGCATTTATTTACCATTGAAAGCTTCCGCTCAATCTCTCATGGATGAAATCGCTTTCCTGCGATTCCCAGATGCTGTTTTTGCACCCCGCCCCCATAAACTTTCAGCTCTACTGGAGCCAAATAATGACCAAAGTTAATAGATGCAGTTCTTTTAGTCGTGCTTTTGTAGAGCATTCAGAGGTTAACTGGTGAAAAAAGGTTATGGCAACTGTTTCCCCTCCACCATGGTAATAATTTGTTCAAAGGGACACTTCCCCAACTTCCTAGCCAAGTCCATACTAAATATCAGTAGTATAGATCTATAAAAGTCCATTCCTTCCAAGGACCCCATGCAATTCATCAGGAGGCCCTTTGTATGGTCTGTGGAAACCGAACTCAATGTGGGCGGGAGTTCAGTTCCGATCAAGGCGAACCTTTGCAGAGCCTCTATGTTGTCGCTTATGCACATCTCCAATAATACCTGAGTACAGATATTCTTATAAATGACAATGCACAAACGTCTCACCAACATGATTAACTATTTCACTTTGACCAACCATGTGATTTAGTGTTTTATAGTTATTAAGGGTTTTGTTTTTAATTTATAAGGATGTACATGGCTTCAACTGACTTGGGATCCAAGAACAGTTCCAGCCTTGTACAATGTGGTTGCCTTCTAGTTGGGCAGACCAGCTTCCCAGAACTCCCTGGCTAGCATGGTCAATTTGGGATTCTAGATGTGAAATCCGTTCTACGTATCTAGAGGACAATCTGGTTGGAAAATGCAAATTTGCATGGCCAGCACCCACCTTCTGCATATATGATTGAGCAGAGTGTGTGCAGAGAACCCCTCTTCCTTTAAGGTGCAGGAGGGAGAGATAGAAGTTGCGTTATTGTCAAGCCTCCATTTTTGAGGTTTTATGTGATCGTGACTTCTCTCCAGGTGGGGGAGGGGAACAAATTCTGTCTGTCTGTTATATTTTCCACCAGGATTAGTACATGTCTGCTTTCCTTCTTATTAGGAATCATCAGATGCACATAGCTAGATCCTATTCTGTGGCATTCAAATCTTCCACCACGGATTGAATTTGTGAATGATTGCACTGAAGTTACACAACGTTAGTTTTAACATTTATCTAAAAAGGATAATATAAGGATCCTAAGTATTACAATATAAATGGTTGTGGAGTTAATCAATGAAAGATGTTTCTCTACTTCCTGTTCTGTGAAAAGAGCAGGATTCACCTACAGAAATTATAGGATTTTTCTAATCAATTGGCAGGCGCCCAATTCAGTTTTATTCAAAGAAATAAATTGATTCAATAGTTCAGTTAGAGGATTTGATTGAAAGGAAGAGTCAGTTAAATCTACTTTAACCTGAGTTGCCAAATCATTTTTTTACAGCCATATTATCCATCTAGTGATTCAACAGTCATATTCATTGGGAGGCAGAGATCAAACTACATGGGTACAATAACCATTTAAATGCAGATGGATATTAAACCTAATTAAAATTGTGTTTGTTATGTGATTGCCAAGTGGTATAAGAAAGCCACTCAGTAAGCAGATATTTCATTAAGATATTTCAAAGACTCTGCCAATTTATTAGCATTCTTCCTTTCCCTCCATCAAATACTGCCATGATAATATTTAGGCATGTCTTAGCTGTGAAATTTGGCATTCAAAATTATTCTCAATACTTGGGACAAGGCATGTCAGCTTTAGTGCAAAGCATCCACTCAAGTTCTTGGCCCTGAGCCTGGAACAGCTCAGCCTGTCTCAAACTGGGTTTTTCCAACTGTTACTGCCTTACCTTCAAGGATATTTGTCCTTAATGGGAAAACCAGGGACAGCGGTACAGAGCAGTTGAAATAGGCAAAATGCTGGCCCAAATGCAGGCATCCAATGGGCAACACAAGCACAGAATTTGGAAGTGCAGGGATGCCTGACACGGTGCTGGTTTTGAGTGAGGGCCCTTCAAACTACCGCAGTTGTATAACTGAGGGATGCTACAACCCGTCATAAATGTGAGCTCTCTTCCAAGCCCCCGAAATGCAACTTCATCATCGCATGAGGTGACTGTGGCAATTGTAACTTCAAGGATAAGTTGTAAGTAACTTTTTGTGATTTGTAACTTCAAATGATTGTTAAACAGTTGGTCATAAAGTGATGGCTCAGTTCAAGAGTGTTGTTATATTTGAGGATAAGTTAATATGCCATCAAAAGGATGGATGGATTTGCCTCCTTCCAGCTGCAATTTAAAAGATGCTGGATGGTTCAAAAGTCATTAAATGATGTTAAAATGTCTACTGTAATTAATATTCAATAAGAAAGTAAAATAAACAAGAACACAGCTACCCAAAAATACAGTACCTTAAAACTGCCCAAGAACCCAGCATCTTAAAACCATAGACCGAACCCCAAATAATAGATTCAGTAAATATATGGCAACATTCACAGAGTATATTTAGAGCTGATCAGATATATTGGAGGAAATGTTTTCCAAAGAAGCAGAAAAACAATGCCTGAGAGATGGGGAGAAGGCATTCATTTCAGGGCAAGTACAGGCAGAGTCTCCAGAAAGGTGAAAAGTGGAGCTAGAGGGGCTTCTCATACAAGGCCATTCAAGCCCTCTGAGGAAGCAAATGGCACCCGGGGCCCACTGGGGGCTGTGGAAGAGGAAGCCACAGAAACCAGAGCTTCCTTCTTGCCTCACAGAAGCTCCTGGGAGTGAAGCTGATGTTTGGGGGGAGGGGGCGACAACTTGAGGAGGTATTTTTGGAGTCTGACACCTCTCATTTTAAGTCTCTCTCTCTCCCTCCCTCCCTCTCTCTGATTTAAGTGTTTCCTGAGCAAAATCACTCAGGTTTATCTTTCTGATTTCTTGACACAAAAGAGCTTATGGGAAGATTTTTCTTTCTAAGTATTGACTCTGCCCATTTTAAATTCTCCCAGATAAAGGGAGAAACAGAAAATATATATACAGGAGATAATCCACAAAGACCTACGTAAGAGAGACAATAGTTGATAACTTTGATGTCCAACATTTCCATTTACAGATCAATCAAATGAGCTTCACTGAACATCATGTTACAAAGTTAGAAATTGTCTGTAACCTCAACTGTGATGGACCCTCTCCAGAGAGAAAGAGAAATTCCTTTTGAAATCAAAGAAATTAAGCTATAAGGAAAAAAAAAAACTATAATTGCAGATAAATGCAATTCATGAAGGGAATAACAACTGCAATTTTGGCTTATTATATTGTGTGACTCCAGATATTAAGGTTCATTTAAAAAGCCATGATTGCCCAAATCTTAGGTGAATGCAACGAGCACCTTGACCTAAAGCCTGGCCCTTGAAAAAAAACCTGGGGTGTTGTGTATGAGTGTGGACAATGGGGTATTGGATGAGCCTTTGCCCGGGGAACAGCACAAGGCTTTGGGTCAATGCCTACCAGACACTGGTCTCCACCAAGCGACCTATCCAAGGGATCTGCACATGAGGTCACTTATGCCACTTCCATATCGCTGGCACTTCTATCCTCTAATCTCCAAATAGCCATTTGAAGCCAGGCCACAATTATCTTCACTTCCACTAAAAGCCTCTTTAAAAGGGGCCACTGTGGAACAATCTCTCCCGCTGAAACAGCGATTAGCAGGAAGGGCAAGGGAAGAGCACCAACCTGTCCACAAGTAACCTGCCTTTAAATGTCTACATCTAAGCAGAAAATAATAGTTCCCGTAGCTGCCTCAGAAACCGATCGCGTCAGTAGATGAATTCAACTAGCTTTGTGAGATGGGACAAGCTGGGCCCTGGTTTCTGTCAGGTAGAGGGGCACTTAGACAAAATCCACCTCCATGCCAGAAATTCAGAAGAAAAGAAAAACCCATTCTCCCCCTGTCTTCTACTTCCCCAAAGGAGCAAGTACGTTGCTTTGTTCCTTTGGATCCCTTCTTGTGACAGTTGATAGAACACAGGGCGACTCAAGGATGCAAGATCGGAAGATGTGGAGAGACCACCTGGCCTAGAGAATCGCCAAGAGTCGGATGTGACTGAATGGAAGATATCGATATCATCATCATCATCATCATCATCATCATCATCATCATCATCATCTTGATATTATGTAGGCATGGCATAATTAAGCAAAATTCTGCAGCCTCCTCCATAGAAGACAATGGGCTTGCTTTAACTTTATCCTCGTCTCCTCCCATGTTCTGCTTGGATCATGCCTGATGCCATGTTAAGGGATTCCCCTGGCAAAGTACATAAGGCAGTTTTTGCCAGCCTGACCAGGCTTATAAAACACTCAGGTTTTGCATCAATGAGCCAGTACTTTTAATCCCAAGGTGGTTTCTACATATCCGGTAAAGATTTCCAGATGCAGCCATTTGCGATAAACGCACTTCAAAGTTCTCAGTCCAAAAGGGAGGGGGGAATTCAGAGTGTTGAAAGAGAGCAACAGATTGTGAATCTCTGCGAAGCAGTTGCTTAGCAATGTCTGTATGTTTTCAACAAATACCTTACAGAAGCGCAACAATGAGCTTTGCATAGACTTCCCTACACAACTGTAGAATGTTTAAGGCAACTTTGATTTTGCCTTTCCTTATTTTCCCACAGGAAAAATTAGAACAAAACACCTTAATAGAAGGAAGTTTAAAGTTTCTCTTCAATTAAGATCTGGCATCAAGTCACATTTGTTTAAACAAGAGTTGCCAAGTTGCTCTTTCAAACATGCCTCTAAGATCCTCAGAGGTTCTAAAGCTGTGGAAATCAGTTAATCCAGGGGAGACTAAGCGAGGCCGGAACCAGAGGTAAGTTTTATTGCAACAGAGATGAGGTTACTTGGCCTCAAAATAGAAAGAGCATCAATTAACCCTTTGCTTGTATAAATCTACACATTTTCTTTTCTTCACAGTACAGTCAATGCTTTTAAAAGTTAAAGATACTATCTGAGACATCACCTGACTTCAGAAAAGTGGAGTGACCTTTGCAAAATCAATGGGATTTATTTCTGAGTAGACATGTACTTGTGCTCTAATTGTACAAAATTATGGAAACCTGCATCATGTTCACATCAGGAGCAATTGGGATTGAGGCCATGCCCTGTATGTGAATCAGGCTGGATGAAATAAGTAAAAGCATTAGCTTCTTATCTCACTAGAAGGACTATTGGAAGCTTCCTTCTGCCCAAGTGATACACAGACGACAGAAGACCAACAAGAACCGTCAAAGTGTTGGACACCATGTCATCCCTGGAGCATCCACGAAGCTGGGTCCTGTAGTCCAGGCTTCTTGTTGCACGAGAAATTTTACCCTTGTGGGTGCTACCTTACACATCTGGTCACCAAAAAGGGTATATAGGGCACATTCCTTTCAGTCCACGCGACCATCAAACAAAGGATCTCACCCACCCTGGCCAGTTCTCCAGGTGTGCTTAGATCTTCTCACACAAAGACAGACAGGATCCAAGAGGAACGCACATCAAGAAGGAGAATTATCCCCACAAATAGGGTTTGTGGTAGAAGTAGGATCACCAACATGATCACCAACGTCCATTGACGGATATGGCACAAGAAGAAGAAGGAGAAGAAGAAGGTAGAAGTTGACATGGGATTTTAGGGGTTGCTATGACATTGCAAAGGTAATCACTTTGATATCCTGAACTGAAAGATGTTTGAAGGTCCAGTGGAGTTTGTACAGATGGTGCACGGATAATTTTTACTTTATACTTAAGCCGAGTCACAAACTTGAATTGCGTCTTAGATAATCTGCACAGCCCATATATAGTTACAGTGCCTGCCATCATATATGGTGCAAGTCGTCCTTACTCTCTGATGCATCTCTCTTGTATCTTTTTCAACTTCTTTGCAAGCTGTGTGAGCCTCCTATTATGTAAACATCCTTTTGTAACAGTCAATTTTCTTGAACAGCAAAGTTAAACCTCCTAGTTACACTTTGGACAATTTAACCTATGATAATTGTTCTGGACAGAAACCCCGAGTGGGTCACTCAGCTGTACTGATTCTTCCCAGGCTGAAGCCTGTAAGGTTGGACATATTTTATATTTCTTTGTTTTTCTCTTCCTAACACTGAAAGAAGCCGCAGTCCTGAATTTTGTGATGACTCTTATTATTTAAGATGGAATTAGAAGAACATAGTTTCCTATGCAGGCATTGACATATTCTCATAACATTCTGAGCTTAGCACATTTTAGGGATTAAGAAGGCTGGCACTAAACCAGGGCTGACTTCATGGAAAGAACAATTATAGCCACTTCCCTGACATCACGTTCAGACAAGGGCCCTCCACTGACAATCTCAGAAAGGAAGCAGTGCATGTGTATTCGTGAAGCAGTAATGGATTTCAGCAATCACTTTATCATTTAAAAAGAAAAGCCTTCAGATCTTTAATACAAAGCCTTCTCTATGTATATTAGTTGGGTCAAGTCCAACTCCGTTTATGAAAAGCATCAATTTCCGTCACCCCCCCAACCATTTTGGGTGCAGTTGACTTGATGATGAACTGAATCAATCCATCAATTTGATTTCCTAAATCCGTTTGAAGCTTCGGATCTGATTCAGAGCATTCATCATCTGAAGAGCCCTAGTAGATATTGTAAACAATTGTTATAAAGCAATATTTATAAATGTTCCATAGAGGAACCCAGTAATCTTAGATTCAAATTTCTGTTCCACGTATCTGGGGAAACATTAGTTAAACATGAGGATTTTGGCAACTAAGTGCAAACATAGATTCAAAGAGATGAAAGACTCTTAATTTACAGTGGATTAAAGGGCAAGTGCTACATCTGAATTATTTGTTCTCATTTTATTTTGGAAGCAGGGTCTGCAAAGATCAGAAACAAAGACTGCGAGACGGCAAAGGTGAATATCTTGGCTTAACCCACAAACCAGTTCCCTACCCCCAAGGAAAAGCATTAAGATCGTCTGGCTTCTAATTCTTGGTGAAAGAAAGAAGCTCCACTTATTTTCCTTGCAAGAAAGCACAAGAAAGCAGGGGCCCAGGGGCTGTGGGTGTGTGATGGGTGTGTGAGTATGTGTGTATGTGTGTGATGAATTATGAACGATGACCAACTCTGAGGCCTATTAAATTGGAAGGCAGAATATAAATATGCATAAGATTTGTATGCATGATGCACAAGTTGATCAGTGCCAAAGTACCTCCAATTTTTCATTTCTGAATGGCCAATTCCAAGGTTTTCAGTGTGTGCCCACATGCACATGCACACTCACACAAACACACAAAGCATAGGAAAAAAAAACCTCATAAGCACTATAGATGCAGCAGAGGTTGGCCACTTCTCTATAAATAAGAAAGGATTTTATGAGTTGAAACCTATGCACTTTGAATGTTATGCATACATGATTTTTCTGATATTAATTCATTTATAGTCAACTCACAAGGCTGCTACTATAGAGAAAATGGGTATGTCTGCTGGGGTAGCATGAACTTAAGAGAGAGGGACTGGCCAAAGACCACTGGTGGGGCTCCCCTGGTTGACGGGTGACCAGGATTTAAGTCTCTCCAGTGCCCAGTCAACATCAAATCCTTTGGAAGGATTTGGGAGTGCCTGTTTGCACAGCCAGAAATGTTTCTTTCTCTTGGGCTGATTTGGTACAATGATCTGATTCAAGCATCTGGATCAGATTGGATCACTTTTTATGAATCAGATCGGAAATGTGGGTGAAATGGAATCAAATCAATGACTCAAACTGGAATGTTATTAGCACACACCCCAGTACAACACAAGGGAGCACACTGGATAACGTTTCCCACAGAGGTGAGCGGTTGTATTACAGAAATATGAGAAACGGGGTGGCCCATCCTCATTTTCATTTCCTCCCAACTGTTAACTCTCTTTTCTGGGGGAATAAAACCCTCCGTCTGCACTGTCGGGGAGCCTCCCTATTTATCAGTGTCTGGGGGGACCCTTGAAATGTTAGATCCCAACAATATCCATTTCATGGCACTCCGTGATTGACGTTAACGGGGAAGGCCTGAGATGGACTCCAGCAGAGGGAAACCACAGCCTGCTAGCCAGCATAGTTGCCTTTCAATCTCAGGTCACGACTGAGGTTACCCGTGGGGTTCATGCACCCTACGCACGTCGTTACAGTTAATATTTGTTTTGTATAAGCAATAGTACGGCTGCCAAGGGCTATGGCCGAGAAAGTGGTTCACTTTAGGACGGTTAATAATTGAGGTTCATAATGACTTCATTTAATTAAAAAAAACATTAACCCCCCCCAAACATCTGTGATGTATTAACTTCTAGACATTCAAACATATAGAATACTTATCATCATAAGAATACCTTCATTATATTAATTTAAATGTTCTTTAGGCCATATTTCCCGTTTTCTCCTTGATAGTAATGAAAGAGAAAGCCTATTGAATATTACTTTTTATTTTTTCCTTGGGGGCCAAAATGAAGAATTCATTTTCTTTATTCTTAAAACTTGACCTTGCAAAAGACATTGGCTCTTGCTTGTTCTAGGGAAAAGCAGTTGGTTTGGCTTAAGTATAAGGCTCATTCTTCTTTAGAAGTTAACCCAACGCGATCTTTAAAACAGGGGCCACTGCATTATTTATGATATCCTTCCTTCTTTATTCAAGGGATTTTTTGCAAATTCTTTCTGTAGATATAGATCAGCTTTGCCATCTTAAATACTGGACTCCTGATTCCGAACCACATTCTGATTAATGACTGTTTCACTTATGGCTTGAGACGGAGCAGAGATTTCTGCCAGCTGCTATTATGAATATTTTACCAAGCCACCTCTAAAGATTCACTCAGGACGACAAGCTCTAGGCTGCCTTTTGCTGTTGCAAACACAGTGATTTCCCCCCCTTTTGTTTTGAAAGGATGCGTTCTGTTTCTGTATAATTACAGTGAATTCCATCTCTTTATTTATTTATCATCCGCCAGCATGACAATCGCACCCAACAGCTGGACAATTTCCTGTATTATCTAATGGAAGGGTTGAAAAAATGGAGGAGGAAAGAGTGGTGGTATGAGAAAGAATGCGTAAAACAAATGTTTCCCCCCCCTCACACACTGGTTCCAACCACAACGGGAAGAAGGAAATTATCACGGGGAAGGCATTGTGTTCTTGTGTTCTTGTCCCGGGAGGCCCCCGAGGCCTTCAAAGCTGGCCTCACAAAGGCCAGTCTCTTCCAGGGTGGCAGATTGAGGGCCTCCGCTGGGCTACAGGAACCAGGTCAGGCTCCTAAGGCGTCTTAAATAAGGGGACAATTATATGCTCCTTCCCTCGCTCCATTACATGGTGAGAACAGCGAGACTGAACGGTGTCCAAGCTTGACCCAACATTTCATTTATTTATGGAAAAGGCAGCCAGGGAGAGCAACCCAAAGCTTTAAAAAGGCCACAAAATACTGACCAGCCTAACGGAGGAAAAAGTGGGAGAGTAAAGGTAAAGGTTTCTACTTACCAGAACATCTTTTCCAGCCCACTTGCATTCATCCCGCCGACTATGAGACACAGGCCAAGCAATCTAAGGGGGCAAAGTCAAAATGGCATCATGTCACTTAGCAATCCAGAGCTGTCATCTTGTCCCAGGAAACGCGGCTCTTTGGAGGGTTAGATTCCTTTCTCTAAAGGAAACTCCCTTTTATGGATTGGTTTACTTCATTACGATAGGCCTGCCCTGCTCATCTCCACATCCTACTTGGCAGGGTTTTATTTGGATTTTTATACGACTGTATACACAGATACAGATAGAGATGTTTTTCTTTCCTTAGAAAATGGTAGGTGGAACAACAGAGGGGGTGTTATTTTAAATCCAAGATTGTCTTGTTTTCCTCGATGGCCTAGAACACATCATGTCATGCATGACACACCGCATTTTGTACCTTAACAACCACAGTAATAATTTATTTATAGTTAGAGAGCAGATGGCCAGAATATAGTACACTCAGGTAAAAGAAAAGAAAATAGGAAAAGGAAAAATTATATAAAATGATGCAAGCAAGGAATAAAGTAAGTGGACTATTTTGTACATGGACAACATTCTCCCTCTCTCTCCCACTCCCTCTCTCACTCTCTCCATCCATCCATCCACCCAAAACCCACTACAACACAGTGATCCAATGAAATTTAGAAATGTCATTTCTAAATATGCTGGATATTTCTGAGTTGTGAATGGAAGATAAATACCAACATAAATAGAGGACAAATTAATTCTTTCTTGCTGGACTGGGAAAAAAAATCTGACAAATTTGGAAAGCGGAAGGTTAGAGGGGATGGGCGTCACTTGTCCTGTGGAAGAAACCGTTGTGGCACCAGCATCTCCCACTGGCTTGTCGGACTCCAGTTACCCTAAACTCAGCGGGCGTGGAAATAATGGAAGATGCCATTCAACAACAACAACAACAACAACAACAACAACAACAACAACAATAATAATAATAATAATAATAATAATAATAATAATAATAATAACCACTAGAAGTCAACTCCTGCATTAAAGATGCTCTGAGGTTGTTATCCTGATGGGTTTGTCCCAACTATTCTACAACGATTCAAGATTTCACTTCTGGTTATGTTTGGGATTAATTCTTAACAATCAATTTCATCTTCCAGTGCAAAAGCCCCCAAGCCCCTTTTAGTTAATTATTTATGTCTTCTGAAAAGCTTTTAAAATTGCACATAGAATAAAACATGATCAGATTTCAACGTCATGCAATATAAATGGGCTGTGTGGTTGGACTATCACCTTCATCTTAAATCAATGTGCAGATAAAGCAGGAAGAAGTTCATTTAAGGTCATTAGGCCAAAGGATAGCAAAGGCAGGGGCAGGTTTCATGGTGGATTTTGTGACTGCAGCATCGCTAACAAAATACCCGAATATTTTCAGGAAGGCCTGAAGCTCTGCTGAAGGAGGAGTCTAGGCATCTTGAACAACACTGTGTAAAAACTGCAAATGGGGCCAAGGACCAACGATCCCAATTGGTTTTCTTACATCCAGTATCTCAGTAAGGAACCAGGGCACCTTCCCCATCCAAGTCTATGGTCCATGCATTTATGATCTGGGACCACCACACAGGTGGGTGAACAGAGAACAGCGTCCATGTGTGAATTCACCCTAAATTGTTTATCCCCCCCTTTTTTTTACTTATAGCAGTAGTCTGTTTCTCTAATGATTCCAGATGTTTCTGCATGACATCCTGAGCCTCACAGAACATCCAAATAAACAACTCACTTCTTTTATGGCTGCTCTTGAGAGAATAGGAAATTGCCAATTTTATTTGGATCTTGATCTTCAGAAAACACAAATCTTCACTCAGGACTTGGAAAAAAAAACTTTATCATGCAAGGAATTAATGGGTCATGGATTAATGCAAAGCAGAACTTGCCAGTTTTAAAGCAATAATTCTTGATTGAGGATTCATGAAAATATAGTTATGCTATGCTTATTGTTAATGTTTTATTTACACGTATGCTTTCATAATGAAATGGCTATTAGGTTCCAACCTAAATCCCTGTTTTCAATCAAATCCAAATTGTCCATCATGTTGTTGCCACCAATATTCCATGTAAAATGATTTATTCATAGCTTTGATCCTCTGGATGGAAGCACCTGAAGTAATACAATGAAGAATTAAATCAGATTCGTTGTCTTTATACGATTTAGTGCTTTCAACTCTCTCTGGCCTTTATCATCCGTATTTTCCTTCTGTGTGTGAACAAACTGGGTTTTGAACTTTTGACAAATGATCACCATTCACTGGATTGGATGTACATAAATTAATCTGGTGCCCAACGTCAGGAGCTGATGAAGATTAAATCTATGAGATTCCCAGGATGCTGTTTGGAGGCTCCTGGTGGATGAAATGGTTCTTTCCTCTCCCTTGAAATTTTGTGTTTGTTTTCTCAATGGTTACAAAGGGAACCCCACTGTTCTGTCACCCTTTTTGCCTGAATCAACCAGGAGTAGATTCACATTTGCAATTTGATTCAAAGAGTCCATCTGAATGTTGTGATTCAGCAGTCAAGTAAACTCAGCTGAATAGCTTCAATTGTAGAGTTGGAAGAGTTCGCTTAGACATCACCTTTTCCCCAACCTCCACTTTGGTGTAGGATCCACTAGAACGTCCCTGGCAGGGCATCTATTTGCAGACCTCTCGTAATGGGAAACTTGTCTCTGTGGGGTGGCTGTTCCACTGGTTGACAGTGCAGGCAGTCCTGGAATCCTGGAAGGGGTCTTGGAGCTGTCCAAGGCAGCAGCCCCAACCCCACCCCAGGCAGACAGCTGTCCAGTATGTTCTGGAGCACCTGGAGCGATGGAGCACTCACAATGCTGGGGAGAAAGCTGTTCCCCTGGTGAATTTTTCTCACTGTCAGCACATTTTTCCTCAATTCCAGGTTGGATCTCCTCCTTCGGACAAATCTCTACCCAGCGAGAAAGTTCTGAGCCTTCTTCTTTGTAGTTTTAACCCACCAGTTCTTCTCTTGCCCTCTGCAGGGGGCAGAGAACGAGTCTTCTGAGCAATCTTCGGGTATTTGACTCTACAAGTGTTGGGGTATTTGGGCAAAAGTCCATCTAATCTCTGAATTACTTTGGATGCACTTTTTAAAATTCAACTCACCAAACCAATTCTGCAATTCGGTCTGAAGATCCTACTCAAACTTCAGGTGAAATTCCAACTACAGTGATATAAATGTAGAAGACCAAAGAGAAAAGGAAACTACTGCATATCCTGCTCAGCTTTTCCTTGTTCTGCATGTCTTGGAATGGGTTCACGCATTCTACCCACACCAAATCATTTTTTAATGAGCGTTTCTAATGTTGCAAATGGACCTGCGTAACCAAGTGGCTCAAAATTCAGCTTCATACCCCATCGGTCATCTTACCCCCATGGACATACATCTAAAGATGAAAAGAGATGAAAAGTACCGTTTGAAAATCCTTGAAGTTGACTAGGTTGAAAGAAAATATGTGGTCCTTTGCTCCCACGTAGAGTCTACTCCGTTCCTCATCCAAAAGGAATGTGTGGTAACTAGAACTATTGACCAGTCCATGGAAAGTAGCTATATTGCTGGATTCAAACATTTCTGTAGGACAAAAGAAAAAAAATATTGTTAATGTACAGAATAATGACCTGTTCTAATAAGTAAATAGATGAGTAAGAACCATATAGAGCTGCTTCATTTATTTATGCAGCATTTTTCAGACCTCTGTCCCTTGGTTAATAGCCATTCTAGAACCCAAAACTGGAAGAACAAACTCCAGTTTTAATGTGCCACTATATTAACTTTTCTAAAATGCATGACATTTATTGCTGACTGATGCACTGAATTTACAATTATCCTTTGATGCAACTTAAACTACTGCTAATGGGATAGAAACTGTTAGATCTGGAGGAGTGGGCACAAGGAACGGAGATGAGGCATCGAATAGTGACTCAACTCTTTATTAGTGACTTCAGAAAAGGAACGGGGCGCTTGGGCAGCAGCAGCTCCTTTTATAGAGCTGGCTGCTGTCACAATGTCCAATGATTTAAGTTTGCCGCGCTGGAAGCGTCCAATCAGCGGCGACCCGCTGTCAGCCAATCAGATTAGTCAGAGACGGCCAATCACGATCTGCTAACTGCGGGCCAATCAGAAGTGCAGGATTACGAGCCTGCTGTGGAAGTAAAACTGTTAGGATTCAAAACCAATGCGTTTGCTTAGTTCGTAACAGAAACATTCTCCACTTGCCCATCTAGGAGGGCAGGGAAATGCATGCCAAATCAAAAACAGAATTCTTTATTAAAATGAATGATTATTTATTTAAAATGAAGGAACGGTGGAAAAAGAGGAGGATACACTGCAGAATCCTTTGCAGTTGTTAGCCTTCCCAGGTGAATCAGAGAAGAAACATGACCGGATGTCCTAATTCTATCTCATTGTGAGAATACATTCATGGGATCTTGCAAGGACAAATCTCCTGCCTGCCTCTTTTACAGGCCGAGGCACTCTGTGTGTATGTGTGTGTGTGTGTGTGTGTGTCCCCCTTCTCAGCCTCTTTTTCCACCCGTTGTTCAGCTCTGGGCTCTGCTACCTCTTCCAGACTGTCTGAAATGCTGTCATTTCACTCATCCCTTGTCCGAAATGGTCTAGGGAGGCTGGACTAGAAGATCTCCAAGCCCCCTTCCAGCTCTATTCTGACTGACTGACTGACTGACCGACTGACCATTCCCTAAGCAGCATCTCCTCACCTGGTTTCTCGAAGTCTTTCCCACATATCATTGCATCAGTGATGCCAACAATAGAAGCACCACAAATTTGGTATATATCAGAGGTAGTATCCAGCAGGTTCTGACCAGTTCTGGAGAACCGGTAGTGGAAATTTTGAGTAATTCGGAAAACCAGTAAATCCCACCTCTGACTGGAAATTTCACAGTATCATTCCCCAGCCACACCCACCAAGCCACACCCACCAAGCCACACCCACAGAACTGGTAGTAAAAAAAAAATGGAATCCCACCACTGGTATAGAAGTCTGCAAGGGTCCTGCCTATACAGTTTCCTTCTGACCCAGAGATGGATCATCAAATGCTGTTCAGCTCAACGACAGAGGAACCTTAGTCTCTTCTGCCATTGGGACATAGGAAAGACCCAGAAAGAAACTATGCACAAATGAGCAGCAAATAAGCACAAGAACCTCTTCACTTCCAGAAGAGAAGATCACGAAGAAGCCTTGAGAGGCCGCTTCCATTCAAACGCCCATCTAAGCAAAGTGCAAAGATCTACACACTTCTTATTTACTGTACTTTTTGGTCTCTGTAAACTCCACATCCACAGCCCCCCCCCCCACCCCCACACACATACCTAGCAAAGTAGGACGCACAGTCACAGATCATGAACCAATGCCGTTTACATGTTTTGTTTTGAAACAAGAACTGGAATAATTCCAACTACTTAGAATAACAGGAGCCAATATTAGATGCCTGTGTTAGAACTTGCTTAATACCAGCAAGTGGTAGCTGCCAGTCACACTAATTTTTCCATCATCATTGCTTTGCCTCAAGATATAATACTTCTCAATAAATACGATTATGAAACTGCAATGGGGTTTTCTGAAACGATTCTTTCACAACATGTACTTTTTGAAATGTTCAGGGTTTATTTTACTTAAACTACAATATAGGTGCAGCCTTTCTACCTGTTGATGCTTCATTGAATGACAGGCTGCTCTTTTGCTTCAAGTTTCAATCTTGTTTCTGTCCATGTAAATTTGATTGTTACCATCTCTCTGAACATTTCTTTAATTCATCCGAGGGACCGTTTCCAAAAGACAAGCAGGTATAAAAATAAATCTTTTTTCAGTCAAGCTAATGCAGAAAGAAATTTGCTTGTGTGTTGACAATTCCTGAATCTTTTTAAAAATAATCCTTTCCCTAATGCTTTTTTCATCCACTGTTACATCCACTGTTACAAAAGTCGGAAGGCTCTCCTCCATCCTCTGTAGCCAGGTATTCTGCCAAAGCAAGCACGTCTAGTGACTACTAAAAAGTCAAATTTCACTTGAAATGTGAGATTCAAAGACAAGATAAATTTGATCAAATAGATTTAATGCAACCAAAACATGGGCATTGTTGTAATACAGAAATACCAAAACACCTATCTGTCTTACCCTTTAGACGAATGGGAGAACAACACAGATGGTGGATTCATTTGAAGGCAATAGAGAACATTTCAGATGGATAACACCCAAGGTTTCATTGCACAACTGTAAATATATATTTTAAAACGCTCTCCCTGAACCAAACCAAGACACATAGTACAATGGGGGGAAAAAACAGCATAGCACTTTTACTCCATCTTGTAAATAGTAACAGTTAAAAAATATTTCCAGAGTAAGTTCTTACTAAATATCAAGGAGTCCAGCACACCTGAAGATTTAATCTTTGGGCCAACAACTTAGTCTCTTTGGGAAAAATAACATGTTACCTGCAACTCTTCTCCCAAATGAGCCTGCTTAAGCACATTTTAGTAAAAGTGTGAGACATGAACACACAACAACAAGATTTGTAGAGGTGATATATAATTGTCTGAATGAATCCCGCGTTCAGTATCCAACCATGCACTGAGTAGCCATCCCTCCCGGCTTTGCCATTTACAGAAAACAAGTTACAACGATATTTCAAACCTACATTTGATGCATCAAATGGATCTGAAGATGGGATTTAACTGAATGTCCCTTGAGTCAAATTATCCCTTCGTGCTAGGAAGCTGAAAAAAGTGAATACCTCATTCTAAATAATGTTCTAAATGGCTACTGTTGTTGTTGTTGTTGTTGTTGTTGCTTGGTAACGTTGCTGTGTCATTTTTTTCCTGTATTCTGTTCAGTCCAAATGTGGCTCAAGCAAATAAAGGCAAAATTAAAATAGTAATAATGTGCATTTGTAAAATATCTCCAAGTATAGCTTCACAATTATCCTTGTGAAGCAGCTTGAGCTAAGGAAAATACTCTAGTATAGAGACCTTTGGTGAACTCCATGGTGGAAACCTAAATCTATCCCTATCCTAATCCCACATAATCCAGCCACTCCAGCCCAGCCCCCCGTGGACCCATCTAAGGTGAGCATCCATATGCAGAATATAGATTTTCATGGCCTCTTCCTACTTGCCCTGGTGGTCAGAACCGCCTGCCTCTGTGGCTGGATGGATTAGATAGCCCTCAAGGATCATAGCTTTAAATTGTCTTAGTGCTACGTATTTATTTTATTATTCTTTGAACATTGTTCCAATTGGGAGCACTGCTGAATCCTAGGATGGTGAAAGAATAAGTTAATTATGCACCAAGTGAACAAATGTTTCCTTTTATCTACTCTTACTTTTCCACAATTCAGTTTCATTGACTGGCCCTCGTTCAAGAGAAAGCCTTCTCCCTTATGAATTCGTCACCTAAACAGGATCATATAAATCCCCACTATGCAATGAAATCCCAGTGTTGGAAGCAACCGTAGAGTTTAACCCTCTGTAGAGTGCAAAATCCATTAGAGGTCTCTGGAAATAACCATCCAGCCTGTCTGTAGGTTTCCAGCAAAAAAAATATGTCACGTAGCAGCCTATTTCATGGAGTGGTAGGTTGTAGAGTAAGGAAATTCTTCCTGACAGTAACTTCCTTCCTTCTAGTTTTAACCCACTGGTTTTGTTCTCTGTCCACTTCCTGGAACAACCTTCTGGATATTGGAAAAGTTCTGTCGTATCTCCTCTCAGTTGTCTCTTTTGTAGACTAAACATGTTTGCAGCATTCCAAGGTCATGTGATTGAAATTTGTGACACTTTTTGGCAATTTCCAGCAAAAAATATTACAATGGTTTAAGCTGAATTTGCACTAACAATGGCACGACTCAACTTAGGGCAGCATGAGTCAACTTACCACTACATGACTCAACTTATGTCCACAATGACTTACAATGGTGTTACAGACTCTGCTCCCAGCTGTGATTGTAAGTCAAGGACCACCTGAGGAATCTAGCGATCCCTGGCATTTATTAGGACTGAGGGAGGGTGGAGATTCTGTGCCATTTCAGCAGGGTGACTGGAGAAAGATAGAAGGGGAGGTGAAGCTATAGTATATTTTAAGACTAATTCTACCATGGACAAATCCCAGATTTTTTGTCTCCTCATTGACTCCAACTGTCAATAATGAGAAAGCTGGTCCACCAGGCTGATATTTTTGAAAAAGGAAGTTTTGATCTAAAAAGCGCTATAAAAACTGTGAAAATGACGGAAGGGAATAGGAACACACTTTTCAGATCTGTGTATTTATGTACATGCATATCAGCTACAGTTTACCATTCATTATGATTCAAAAAAATCTCACCTGCATACCAGTTCATGGCTTAAAAGCAGATTAGAAAATCAGAACCAAACAGATGCTTGTCAAATAGAGGCAGTTGGATCAGGGCATCATAATTTCAGGGCCTCTGATCCCATCTCACGACCGGGATATTGGAGGCAACCTGATCCCAATCGGGGCAGGGCTTCAACTGAAGACTTGACACTAGAGAAACTCATCTTTGGCGCATGACCCTCCTTCTGGAAAATGGTGCAAATACCTCCGATAGCAGACTCAATGGCCAAAACCATGGATCCGAGCCAGAATCCCTCCCAACTTTACAAATTCTTAGCAATACTTAAGTCTCTCCTGGATATCCTGAGATAACTAAAATGACGTAACATCAGGCAAACCCTGAGAACAAGCAAATTAATCCGGACTGATGCTCTTCCCAGCTCTCCCCTCGGTGGGCTCTATTGTTCATTCGGGATAATCATCTCATCACTCATCTAATAAATGCAGGCAGGGGAGAGACCTTTTGCAGCTGTTCAATCCATCCCTGCTTTCATCCCACCTTATCATCACAACTGCCAATCATGAATTACTGAAAAGTAGAAAAGAAAAAAAAAGCTCACATCTGCACCGGACCAAATTGATATGTAAACTTGATTTTTAACTTTTGAGACAGGCAACCATGCTTTAAAAATTCATTTATCATTGATATTAGCACAAGAATAATTTTTGGTGTTGGTAAAACTATAGGTAAAATAACACATCTCAATACTGATCTGAGAAATCATGCAAAGTTATAAACAGGTAAGTTTTGTTGAAAGAAATACATGTAATATCAACATAAAACACAACTTTCCTCTGCTTAGCCAGACCCAGCCTCGAAAAAAATAAAGACAGAACAGGAAATGCAAAATGTGAGCAGGAATTTTAACCAAAAGTAGAAAATCAGGAAGGATGTCATCAGGCCCCCGAATTTACATCTAGCAAGTGCCAAAAAAAGGAGTTTTGCCATTGATGCTCAGAAAAAAACTATGTACCGTACAGTCATTTTCCAAGCCACAGCAATTTCCCAAAGAGAATGCAATTATTTAAAAAAAAATCCACAAAATGTAATCTTAGTAAAAGTCCCATAGACCGCAAGGAGCTAAACAGAGAGCAATGATACTTCATGTTGCAAGCATCTGTTGGATCAGGAACAAAGGATGCTGTTTGGCAGGGCTGGGGAAGTATTCATGGACAACCCCCCCGGGGGGGGTTTTCAAAGACATCGAGATCAATTGTGCTATTGAAGCCCCGCCCCCTTTTGTTGTGGGAGGGGCTTCCATCACCTGGTCACGTGGGTTTCTAACGCCCCCTCCAATTGCCTTGTCCTATAAAAATGGGTTCTACCCCCTGTCCAAGCTCTGCTTTATTTCAAGCTTCTTGTTAAAAATGATGCTGAGTCCAAGGTATGCATCATAAAATCCCTTTGAACAGAGAAGTTACGTTTCTCTACAATGTCAAATCCAACAACGATGGCACCGTTCAAGAACTGGCTTCCATTTTGACGTCAGCTCCTGAATTCGATGACTCTTAGGGTCTGAAGTGCTGTTTTTCCCACTGGCTATACTTCAAGGCAAAATTTAATTCTTTCTGGGTTTCTCTTCAACTTCTGGTCATTAGAAGAACATGTCTAGATTACGGTTTTTTGCAATAAAAAGAAAATGCTTCCCCCCCCAGTTTCCCAAGCTAACTCTGGGATTTGGTGGGCTCCAATTCAGGTCTGGCTCATTTCAAGATCAGTCCAAGTCAGCTAGAAGTTGACTGTACATATGTACGTATGTAGCAGGAAATATAACACGGGGATCAACTTCCTACTCATAGTGTAAAGATAGAGGGAAAAAAGGAGGAAAGGGGACTGGTGTCTATCAGGATAAGCCAGCATAGATCTGCTTCAAAGTATATTTTAAATAAATGCAAGGACACAAAATCTGAAGACCTCTAAAACAATAAGCAGAAATTAGAAGAAGCCATTCCATGCAAGATCTGTTAGATGCTTACAGACACCGGAGCCCCGTCTTTTTTGACTCTAATGAACTTCTCATCCACACCAATCTCAAGTAACAACAGGCCTATGTCAGAGTGAGGCACACCCTCAATGTGCCCCTGGAAGGTGGTAATAAACACATGACGTTAAACAATGACTGCATTCATATATTTCATTAGGCCATGGTTGTGTAATCATAACTTCTTGAAGAGAACACAAAGGGTGAGGTTTTCACAACATACTTAGCCATCGGCCATAATTTACAAGACAGGGCTGAGATTTATTCAAGCTGCTAAGCCATCTTCACGAACCAGACATTGTGTTACATAAATAATAGTTTAGCACACAATGAGCAGATGTGCTAAGATCCCAAGGTTTGCTGAGTAAACTAAGTCACATAATCTGCCAAACCATAAATTATGATTTGCAAGCCACAAGGACTGAATTTGGTGAAGTACACTAAGCCAGAATAAACAAACCATATTTCACTTAGCACAATGGGGGAACCAGGTGGTGTTTCCATACTGAGTAGACAATTTAATGTTTGCCTAAACCTTGTATTATTTACTTAATGAGTAAATACACTGGAATCTCTCTGGAATCTTAATCATGCCTTCAGAGTTCAACCATTCCTTCACTTTCCATGGATTTAAGAATGGATTTCTCACCTTTCACTCAGAAATTATGATTTCCTTTATTTTTAAAGCAAAGGATCAGATACAGGTGCATAACAGTGCTTAGGCATCAAAGAATTCATGCAAAGACAATAGCTATCAGTCATGGGACATAGCAGCCAATCTTGTCTGTCTGCCTGCCTGTCTGCCTGTCTCTCTCTCTCTCTCTCTGCCTGAGACCTCATATATCTTCAAGACTTCAGTAGCAACACCCTTTCTCAGGTTAGTATCTTCTTCAGCAAACTCCTCTCTCACCTACCCAGCAGGAATTACTGAATTACCCCAAAGGCCAGGTGAGACAGATCTCTTCAGAGGCTTTTATTATATTCTCCATTGCAGCAGAAAGGAAAAAAAAGGATGAAGGTCCATTGTGAAGAGACAGAGAGTTATGGCTAACGTTGAGATAGTTCTTTCTAAATCAACCCACTCTACTAATATATTTTACTTGCAATTTATGGAATTCTGTTTTCATTTATTGGAATACTTCCTCCTAAACATCTCTGGAGTTGGTCAGGGTGACCCCGTTTCCTTCCTTCTTGGTTGGTGCACCAGACAGACAGCAAAGAAAACCAGGGACACACAACTGGATGTAAAAAGGATCAAGGCCGAAGGACAATTATGGTAATCGCCTATTTGTGGTGATTTTCTGCCACATAGTGTTAACCGCATACTTCCTGCCTTGTGTACATCGTGGCTTTTAAAGAGGTTTCGGCTGAAAGCTTTTGTTTCTTTCTGGATCTGTATGCGATCAACATTCATCAGGCTACATATACATCAAATATTACTAACATCTGGACTTTTTTCCGTCTTTTTTCATAGACATGTAAAAGCCAAAACATATGATAAATAGACTCCTACAATACATCTGTTCTTGGCCTGCACCACTTCAGAATGAAAAGGAATCAAATCTTTGATTGCTTTCCCATATTTTTAAAAGCTCTTCACACAGGAAACTAGTACATTCTAAGTTATTATTATTTGCTATAACATGCTGGATTTTGTTTAGTATATGCAGGATCTTTTTAATGTTCAATCCATTTCCATGTCTACAGTCAGGTGAGGCAGAGCCCACATGTAACTCAATCACCCCCATCCACTGGAATCGTATTGATCAACTTTAAATCACTGCTAAGGTTCCAGTGAAAGCTGTATATTTGCAGAAAACATATTGTACCAGGGCATGAGAAAATATATGTTTCGTCCCACTGATCTGAATATATTTTGTTCTAAACATTAATAAAGCTTCCAGAATAGCAATTTGAAACTTTAGATTCACACTCCTCAAATTATTCTTGCACACCCAGGAGTGAGAAAATGAGCCTTCTTCAGACAACTTTGCTTCCAGACAAGCTTTAATTATACAATTTCCTTGTCTAGTTTACATAATTAGGTTGGGTGTGGAATATTTAGATAATTATGTTTTCCAAGTCCAAGGCTAAATATAACATACTCATATTGTTGACAAAATATAGGTCTGATATCATGGATCTGCAAATCACCTGAGCAGATTAGGGGCGTCTGGATTCTACATTCCTCAAACTCAGAATAACTCTGGTGATTTGGGGAGGTTTTGAGGCTTCGGAGAAAGGTGTATCCTGAGGTCAAAATGGAGCTGTTTCGAGTTCAGAACAATTCTGAAGTGATGGCAGCAGCTCATTTTCTGTATGATGAAGCAGCTGTTTTGAGATTGAAAAATGAGTTTTGAGCATACATTTTGAACTCAGAACATTTCACATTCTTCTAACATTATTAGGGGACTAGAGTCTAAAGGTTTTACGTAGGCAGTTGGGAGCTTTGTAGAAGCAACAAATGGTTAAACCCTTCCACCTCCACAAGTCATCCACCAGGGTTTTCCATAAAACAAACACTAGGATAACTCTATTGCCTCTTTGATGGCACATTGGAGACTTCTTTATCGAGAAGGGTCTTCAATATTTCTTTTCAGTGCTCTTCTGTTAAAGTGCAATGAGAAGACCTTGAGAGGATCTTCAGTTTCCCCTCGGTACCCTTTAAAGAGGATATTAAGTGCCCCCCACCCCTTCCATGTCTCTCCAGTGATCTGAGTTACCAAATATATTCTCCAGAATTGGTTACGCCTTTATCAAAGGATGCACCTTGCAGTGTTTTTCCTTTGACTGAGCATTCACTTCAATCTGTACTTCCATTGGGTGGAAGAAGAAAAGTCAAATGCTTTGTCTATGGAGGTTCTCAGCCTTTCAGGTCCTGGTTGCCACAAAGGGGTTTTTCAAAAGGCCACTGGACTTCCTTTCTTCTTTCCCTGAAGACGTTTTGCTTCTCCTCCCAGAAGCTTCATCCAATAACTGAAGCAGCTTCTTGGATGACAAGCAAAACGTCTTCAAGGAAGAACAAAGGAAGTCCAGTTTGCCTCTTGAAAAAAAGCACCTTTGGGACAGGTGAATGTTTCCTTCACTCTCCTTGGAAACTGACCCGAAAGCCAGTTGTCCATTTGGGGATAAATATCTTTTGGGTCTGCCCCCTCCCCCCAAAAATGTTTAAAACAAATTTCTTCCAGTTGAAATACTAACATTTCTCTTTCTCCCCTTTCCTCTCTATTAAAAGATCCATCAACCAAAACTTACTGAAAGAACGTACAGAGCTTTTACTCAGTATGAAATACAATTGATCAATGTTTCAACCACATGCACAATAATGCACTGAGAATAAGTAATCTAAAGCTCTTAGGATGTTTAAAATATACAAATCTTTCTGATGTTCAAAGCATTAATTGTATCTGAAACAACAACCTGATTTTCTCAATCTATAAATGTACCTCAACTTTACACAAAGCTGAGCATAAAAAATGGAACATTTTAACTGCTATTACAAGTTATCTAAGCAATTTAAACATTCCCTCCTTTTTTATATACTGAATGATATAGAATAAGGTAGCAAAGAATCCAAAAACCAATATTTAATTTGGAGGGTTCCAGCATTCAGTTTGGGGTGGCAAGAGAAGATTCATTCAATGTCATGTCTAAAACATGTCCATACCATTTGTAGGAAAGTTTAGCATCTCTTCTGTCAATTCCATTCTCTATAAAGATTTTCTCCTCCACCTCAAGCCCATTGCCTCCAATTGAAATATCCAGGATTTAGTAATAATGGACTCTGTTATTGATCCTAATTTTTAAATGTCCTATTAAAGCTACTGCGATGCAGTTTGGAATAAAAATATCCTTAAGAGGGTTGCAGATTTACAACAATATTTCATTTGTTTCCAGAAGTTGTTCCAGGAACATGGTACAACTAGAGAACTTGTGCCAATCTAACAGCACTTATGTATAGCCAGGAGGGAAAAATGGCTAAACAGAGTAAAGGTAAATAATACTAAAGGAATATACATATATAAAAAGTTTATATTATAGGATTAAGGTGAAATGTGATGACAGTAGCAGTTAGATTCAGAGTCAAAGAATTGCAGCTTTGTCATCACATTCCACCTTAATCCAATGAGATAAGCTTTCATAATTGGGTGAATTTGTATATTGGAAGAGAAACAAGCTAAATAAAAACATTTATTCCTGTCTCGGCCCCTCCCATGCCTTCATGAAAGCTAATCCACTTACTTAGCCTTTTTAAAAATACCTCCGTTCTGCATTTTGCGTGACTCTTATGGAAGGTGGGCTTCCCTCCCTCTTCCTTCCTCCTCATTCCACCTTCAGGCTTTTTGGAAAGGTGGGGGGGCCTCCAATTTATTAGGCAGGCTACATTCCCTTTGGGGCACGAAGCAGGAGTGGGTACTTGAAAGGAAGATGGCCAGGTCCAATCTCAGACTGTGGATTTAGGAACAAACTGAGATGCTGGCAAATGGGCTAAGATTCGTTTGTTGACTCAATCTGTCTATGGAGGTTCTCAGTCCTCCAGGTCCCAAAGGGTTTTCCCAAAGGGGCTTTTTTCCAAAAGGGAGCTGGACTTTCTTTGTTTTCCCTAAATAAAGTCCAGTTGCCCTTTGAAAAAAGCACCTTTGGGTTGAGTCCATCTGCTGTGCATCTATTTGATTCAGAAAAACCAGGTCAGGGGGAAGTTTGCAATGTAATTGTCACCTGGGACTACCTGACCTGAAGAAGCTGACTGCCAGCCTGACTAAAAACGTGATTGGGTTTGGACACTCTGCCGAACTATGTTTTAATCAAATTTCCAAATGCACAGCTTGGTAGGGCTTATTCGCATTAACCCTCCAGCCCCCCTTTGAAAGCCCTCCCCCTCCTCTCAGGCTCTCATGCTCCAGGTGTGATGGCCACCAGCAGAAGAATATCAGCACAAGCTTCAAAGAGCACCCAGAAGCCGCAGCCCTTGCAAAACTCGGGAGTGCAACATGTGGACAAACGTTAGGGTGTGTGTGTGGGGGGGCCACTCCAGGATTCCTTCTCCAGTTATCTAGAGGATACGGATTTACAGAAATAATTTTCAAAACATGACTTGTTCTGCAAATTGGCTGCCCGCTGACCAGCTTTGACCTCCCAGCCATTAAACTGACCCAATAGTTCACTGAAAGACATATATTAAAAAAAGCACAACAACATGTATCATCTCTTATGAATCAACATCCAGAGGAATTTTGTTGCTGCTGCTAATTACTGTGAATGGTTACAAATGTTGATGAAAAAGAAGTATTTTAAAGGACAAATAAAATGAGTGAAAAATGTAACAATGAGAAATTAAAAAACAAATTTATTTTAACACATGTATGATCTTTATAAATACCTTATGATGGGGTATAGTGCCCAACCAGACACTGAAACAAGTGAGGAAGATATTTTGTGAAACTGAAAGGCCAATGTAGAGTAGAGTAGAGTAGAATAGGGTAAGGACAGAACAGAACAGAAGAGAATAGAACAGAATTCTGTATTGGCCAAGTGTGATTGGACATGCAAACAAATTTGTTTCCAGCTGCAAAAGCTCTCAGTGTACATATAAACAACAAAGTGATAAGTCATGGATCATAAATCACAAGATACAAACAAGTGGTAATCATAATATACCAGTAGGACACTGAGAAGGCGAGAAAGATGAGAAGATCAGATGGATAGTAGCGATATAGCTCTACTACATGGGTAAATATCTTTAGGCATAAGACAACCCTGTGGGAACGAGGTGTTTAGCAGAGTGATGGCACAGGGGAAAACTCTCTTGGTGTCTAGCCCTATAAGTGGCTTCTTGAGGGGAGAAGTTCAAACAGTTTATGTCCAGGATGTGAGGGGTCTGTCTGAATTGGAGATGGATGGAGACTCGGCCCATCTGAAGAGCGGCAAATGAAATGTTGAGGGCCAATTCCTCCAAAAGTTCGGCCTCACTAACGTCTAGACAAGTTCCAAAGGGGGTTGCGAATTACAGTGAAACAAACCAGCTTTCCTGTTCGGAGGTTCTTGCCAATCTCCTCTTTCAAAAGGACACTGGGGCCTTTCCTGGATCAGGCCCCCACCAAAGGAATCCAATAGGAAATGTGTGGTTCCTATTTCCAATGCTCCGAGGTCCCATTCACACACCACATGAAGGCTGGACCCACCTAGCTAGTCTCTGCAGCTGTTTTGAAGAAGGGGCTTGCCTGCCACACAGGCCAAGTCACGACTGCACCATTAACATGTCAGCAACTGTAGCCTAGGCAGACACGTTACTGGCACACCCACCCTACAAACACCTGGAACATCAGTGCAGTCAAAGGAGATGGGAATCAGATGGGACAACTGCAGGGTTTTCATTCGTGAACTGAAGTGGAGAAACCTTTCCTATCAGATTTACACGAACAATTCCAACACTGTTATTCTGTTGATTGACAGGGTCATTACAGTTACGTCTACCTGACCCTTGTTTTGCCCCTCTTATTGGGAACTGAATTACAGATATGGTAGTTTTCTCTCTCTTCACTCCATGCTACTTAAAATGATTTAAACCTAAATTAGATGGGATTTTAATGCTGTCACACCAGCAACAGAGAATGATGTATCTAATACATATTGATTAATTAATAAACTAAAGGGGATACTTTTACACTAAAGATGTTTTTTTAGTGCAAACCTTTTCCACATTTCATTTCTACAGTTGCTGCAGAGCACAACTCCTGACAGGATGGGACTTGTAATCCAAAAATGAGCTAAGGGTAAGAAGGCTCATTTGGACAAAAGATAATGATAATTTTAGCAATCCAGGTAAGCAGCACTTCTGTAATCATTTTGGAATATTGTTCCTTGGGGATGTTTTTTATTTTTTATCCTACTATTTTACTCCTAATATCACAAAGGCAATCCAAATGCTTGCTAGATTTTGGAACCTATCTTGCAAAATGTTCCATCTCCAACTAAGGTCCAAATAACTTCTCCAAAGTATCTCTTTGGATATTTTTAATATTTTATTACAAGTATAAAAAGATATTAAGTACACCTGCAAAAGCAACTTTGGGGTACAGCCTGTTTTTTCAAGTTGGTTTGGATGTACCTCTTTTTGCTGGCTTTCAGAAAGAGGGTTCTTTTTTTACACATTTTGGGGATAGAGATGTTGAGTTGCTCTTTCCTGTAATCTGGAGATTTGCAAGTGCAGAGGTATTTTCACATCTGGTGCAATGCTTTCCATTTTAGAGTATGCGCTTTTTAATCTCATTTATATGTAATGTAAGCCACAGTTAGCCAATTTCCACTGAGTGGTATAGAAGCCCTGCAAATAAATAAACAATTATTCACAGAAATTATAGGTTGAATATTCCTGAATCAATTCATCTCCTGCTCCAATTTGAATCTCTTCCTCACTTCCTAATTTGAAACCATTATGTCTAATTTGACTCAAAATTGAGTCAGGCACACCTGCAATTCTCTTCAAGGGTTGTGAGGAATTCTGAAAAGAAATATTCAGAACAGTCACTTAAACCTCATTTCACACTTAAGACTTTAAGTGTCCACAAAAGCTGCTTAAGGGCTCAAGAGGAGATTCAACCACTACCCTAAAGTGCCTGGAATATTATAATGAAAGATTATCATCCCAGCTAACCTTTACAATCTTTACATGATCCACAGAATCATTACGCACAGCTTCAGGATACGAGACGCTCCCACCATTGGTTCTCACCTTTCCACGCAGGCTTTAAAAGCTTCACTGTCACACAACGCTGTTGCTCCTTCCAGTAAACAGGCTCTGCCTTAAGATACGAATTGCGTTACTGGCCATAATCACCTAGTTCCTCTCAAGAAAGCAGCTTGAATTTTGAATGCATGCGATCTCAGCCCCTCAAACTCACCGTGTAACCATGCTTAGTCCGACACGGCTGTCTGAAGAGGATGGGAGTCAAAAAAGTCAAGACCACCCTACCAAAGCCCCCCCCCTTTTTTTAATAAAACCTCACTTTTGGTAACAATGACAAAATCATAATAAAGATAAGGAGTATCTCTCAATCACCAGAAAATGGGCACCATTAAGATTAAAAAACCGACCTTCCTCCCCTGGCCCAGCAGATAGAAGGGCACAGAAACAACACGGGGTGAATGTAAGACTAGAAAGAAGCAAGATAACCACCATCCAACAAGGAATTCAAACTAGTATTTTACTAAAGAAATATATTTCAGGTTATTAAGTTGATTTTGATTATTTTACAAATTTGTACGTTGTACATTCACCTTGGAACAAAAGTTTCATTCATACAAAATGTATATTCAATATCAAAAGAAAACAGAAAATCTAAAGCCAACCGAAATGCTTGAAACAATCAAATATTTAAAATTGCAAATATAAATATAATCCATCTTTAAAATATAAATTCTATCTGCGCAGATAAGAAATTCTAATGCTTACTGAAAATAATACAATAATTGGCCAACTATTACTGACTTTCCCAAGTTCTCTAGTTTCCCTGGGATTGCTGCCATTTTTCTTGTTTATTTATTTGTTTATTGCATTTTAGGTCTAGATCTCCTCCAGAACCTGAAGCTCATCCTCCCCCCCAACAATAACAGCTTGCAATGTAGATTTTGGGTTGGGAGAGAGAGAAAGAGATTGTCTCAAAATCACCCAATGACATTCCAGGGCTGAACCCAGGTCTGTCTCATGTTATAACCACCCCCTAAGGGCTCTCCTGGCTGTTTAGAAGGGATCACAGAAGGGGCTTTAGCAGTACTTTTAGAAAGCTATTTGAGGAAGAAGCAAAGAAACAGCCAGGGAGAGGAGAGAATTAGCTGTTAAAATAGGTAATCCAATACACTGCAAAAAAAAAAAAAAAAAAAAAAGGGTTATAAATCACAGTGTCAGTACAAGAATAGAAAAGCAAGTATCAGTGAATATTAAACATCTTTTTCCTTGGCATATCAGGATTCCACTGCCGTTAATTATGCACACATACTCTTCAAACACCTTTTCGTTCCATTGGAAGCAAGAAGGTTTTGCATCTTTTTTTTGATCCAGAGCAACTTCCAAAATCAGTTCAGGATACTCTAGAAAAAGCAGAAGGACAGCGGCTTGACTGACGTGACTCTCCTCAAAAGAAAGTAGGCACAGTTGTTCTGGCTTTAGCTTTAATATGACAAAACGTTTCAGATGATGCAAGTGTTCGAAATAACTCTTGAAAATCCACATAGCGGCCAAATAAACTGCTAAACAAAGAAGCAAACACACTGGATTCATTTCCAAGCTGAGGATAAAAAAGTTGCCTTCTCCAACACTGAGAATAATACCCAGCAATATTTTGACTAATCCAGCATCCAATTTATGCACCTTACTTAACTTATCATCATGTAATCAACTTTCCTTTGATAATTTCAGTAGCTAGAGCTGAAACAATGTCACATCGGATTCTACAACAAGTTTATGTGTTGAAGCAACTTTCCTCCAACTCAGCTTCACTATATTTTACCAGTGAGGTGAAAATTGCCATTTCCTGCTCTTCATACTTTGGATTAAATCCATGCTATAACCGACTATGGACTACCTCTTTCTACAGGCCACAGACACAAAAGGATGTTTGCCAAGGCTGCCATCCTTGAACCAGAAAGCCAGAGGATGAAGATGTTTCCAATAGCTGGTCCTTTCTCTTGGTCTCATTCTTCTCCTTGTCAGTCCAATTCTTTGAAGCTGTCACCAAGCCCCCCACCCCCCCGCCCAGTTGTCAAACAGTCCCTCTTTAAGCACACCCAGTGGAGTTTGGTATCAAACTCCTAGGAACGAGCATCAAATATTCCTCCTTAATTGTTTGTTTTGCACCATGAAATTCAATGGAGGCCCAAGGCCTGAACATGGGACCAAGGAGACACGTGTCCTTCTCAAAGGGAAAATCCCTTCCCCTTCACAGTTATCATCCCAAGAAATTGTGGCTGGGCTTTCCCAACAGAGGGAGGCTGCTCGTTTGTTAAATGTTTGTGTGGATGCTGGCATCCAGAGAAATGGTTCATTTGAGTATATATTGTAACGTGCATTAAAGGGACATATTTATGTAATAAGTGAGGTTATCAAGACCTAAACTTGTATTGACTCATATGTCTTGCATTTCTTCTGCTACCACCATTACTTGGCCCCTCTTCTGCATATTTGGCCATAAACATATCAATTATCTCACCTATCTGCTATTTTCAGAAGAGGGCAGGACCTGGGCTCACCTGTCTTGGCTTTGGCTACCAGCCTGGCCAGTTCTTACATAGAGCTCCACCAGGAAATGCCCGGGCTCAGGGCTGGCTTAGAGAGTGGAAAAAACCATGGAAGCCTGTCATAGGCAACCTTCTTCTCTGCTGCTGCCAGGAAATTGCTTGGAGGTGTCCTTGAAGGCACCAGCAGTTCAATTCAAAGGAGAATTTATCTTCTTTATGTTTGTTAGTAGCTCTGTACCAAAAAAGGGCCCTGTCACTAACACACAACTGGAAAGAAAAGTGAATTCAGTATTTATGCCAGCCCTTTGAGACAATCCAGGCAGGGAAGTAAAACAGTATTCACTCATGCTACCTGGGTTTTGGTAAGTTTACAGTAAAAGAACCTTGCAAGCCTGAAAGCTGTAATGCCCCTCCCCCTACCTTTACTTTCCAAAAAACTAGGAAACCCCCCCCCCCAGACCCTGATCCTCCTTTGGGGCCAGCTTTTCTCTTCTTCTCTCTTCTCTTCTCTTCTCTTCTCTTCTCTTCTCTTCTCTTCTCTTCTCTTCTCTTCTCTTCTCTTCTCTTCTCTTCTCTTCCCTTCCCTTCCCTTCCCTTCCCTTCCCTTCTCTTGGCTGGAGGCCTCTTCTTCCTGCCTAGTCCCAAGGTTATTCTCATTGCAATGTATGAAAGGGCAATTCATGCAGGAGAAGAGCAGAGTCAAGGAGGCGCCAGAGAGGACAGCTTTGCCTCCTTCTGTGAGAACCAGCCAGGGGATGGGTCCCGTTACTTGGGCATAAATGCTACTCAAAAGCCAGAAGAATTGTGACTTGTGGAGTTGTGGATACATCTACACTTAGCAGGGATGCCTTACAACTGAACCCCAGCCAGGATACCTTAGATAGGGAAGGTGTCACTGAAGAAGATAATGGACAGGCTGTTAGATAAAGTTGTATTCTATTATAAGTGCTTATTTTATAAAGGCTGCAATTTTCTCACACCTGAAAAGGCAACTTTAGCTCTCTTTCTTCTATTTATGTGCAGCTCATTTATTTTCGAGAAAGATTTAGTTACCAATGCTGAACCCTATCCTCAATTGCTCCTAATGTGGGGCCTCTCTAGGTGCACTGAGATTAGTAACCTCAGATAATGGATACAATGAACCTCCTACAATTAACAAGAGAAGAATCACCTGAATTTATAACTGTGAACTTACTTTCTAGGTAGGTAATCTCTCTGCCTCTTTATGGATAGTATTAATCAAAGTGATTCCGCATATTACTGAGTTTTAACTACTGGAATTTTAGTCACACCCAAGGTGGGCAGTTAAAGTTTCACTGTTGGAAGTACAACTCCTCATCTGAGGGACAGAATATTACAGGGAACATAGAATAAACCCATTTTGATTCCAGACCATCTGTTCTTGGAGTCAGATCATGTCTGAAACATCCTGAACTGCTTCTGGTTCTGGAATGTTCACTTCTGGAAGATTCTGGATCACACAGAACAGCTGGATCAGAACTATGTTGGTCAGAAACATAAAATTCCCTTCCTGTCCCAGAAACTGGACATTTTCCACAGCCCTTGGGGCAGTCCTAACACTCCTGGATGTGAGGTATTTGGGATTCATTGGAAAAAAAGATGATTAGAATAATTTCTGGCTATCAAGAGTACCTCCTGTGACGGCGACATTGTCCAAATTCATGCTGCTTTAAAGAGACTAACGAGGCCGAGGAGGCCCAAACTGATCGGTGAGCACGGTGAAACGCCTCGTTTGGCCTCGGTGAACTTTCATGGGGAAGCCAGTTTGGCTGCTGAGCACATGTGGCTCACCGAGGTTTCTGCACACCCACCCTCCAAGCACAGGGGCTCGTGGATGATTGGAGCGAAGTATTGTGGTTGTTTGCAGCAACAAATACAAAGGGCCATCACTTCACTTTTGAGTGACACTTTAGCCAACCATAGGTGAACCCAACATAGAGAAAAGCTTATCTGTTTTCTGGCTGCCTGTTGAGCATCAGGTTTGTGAGCTAGATGGCAAAGTCCACGACACGCCCAAGAGCTGAGCTCAACTGAGGGAGGTTGGCCTGAGAACGTGTGTAAGGACAGCTGCTTTCTTGGTTTGCTTCTGGCCTGTCTGGAGACACCTGTTGGGTTCTGCTTCTTTAGCTGCTCCTCAACATTTAGCTGTGCTCCCTGATTTAGGTCCGATGAGATTTAACACCACAGAAGGGATGGTGGTGCAAATTTATATTCTGCTACCACTGCAGGGACACAGAGAAGTCCAAAGGAACCTTTTCAGGTTGTCAAAAGGCTGACTGCAGTTTGGCCTGTGGGCATGAAACTCCGGGTTACTTTTGCTTGAAACTTTCCTTTCAAGTCGCCCAGTTCTGCATCAACCTGAATGGAGTCTCAGGGCCTGTCCAGTTATAATGGACATTTTTCAGTTTGTATAGCCTGAAGGTATGGAAAGAGTCATTAAGAGGCATGAAACCTATAACTGGAGTTGGAGTGATGGAGTGAAAGTGTTACCTCAGGCAGCCTTGGGTAGCTAGTTTACTGATTGATTGTTCTTATGGCCAGATGAAAAAAAAAATGAATTAAAGGTGAAATGCAAGGTCTATTTTCAAGATAAAATAGATTAAAGAAAACACAGTAATGAAATACATATATACTAAACACAAAGTTCAATGTTCAGATACCTTCATCCCCTTTACATAATACCTCGAACTTCTTAGTGTAATGGATTTTTAGCTGAACTCCCTTTGTCTATAAACGTAGCAAGTTTCTGCTCACAAAGTAAATGTTACAGCCAAGGAGGAAATGGGATCTAATTCGCAGAGTGCCTCTAAGGTCTACTCCAGGCAGTGGATTTGCAGAAGAGACCAGCTAGTAGTGTTTTACTTAGTGTATTATTGTTTTTTTTTACAGTCAGGATAGAAGAGAAGAGTCATAATATTCTACCAGAATAAGTTAATTTGACATGGACTTCCTTAGACTTTGATGGAGTCTCAAACTAGGTGACCATATCTTGTGAACCTTGCCTAAGCTCAAAAACCTACAGTAAGGACCTATTAAGTATTTACCAGGGAATTCCAGAACTACAGGTTAGATCGTGAAGTTTAAAAAGTTTTGTTTAAAGAAAGGCCTCCTTCCCTAAAAGAAGTGCAAGGCCAGCCACTTCTGTGAGTCTTCCACAAAACCTCCACGGATCTGTCCCAATGGGCCAAGCTCAGCTGGACTCAGCCTATACATCTGCTCGGAAGGAAAATATTCTGCATTCTCCCCATCAATTTCCCATCGCTTAAGGAAGGAAAGATGCACATAAAATGCTGTTTTCCAAACGGTACAAAAGGCAACAAGGAATGCTGCTTGGGTCCCATCAAAGGATCACAGGAAGACTAAGGCAAAGGGAAAAAAATACATTTCAAATGCATGCTTTTAGTTTCGTGCAAATATTGACACTGGGATTAGATTCCCGTGGAGTAATAATCAGAGACACGCTCCTAATGCTCATTACCTTCATTGTTTGAAGCGAGACTGTGGGATAACACGAATATGACAGAAAAGAGAAAGCTCATTAAGAGCTCCGCATGAAATCATTTCCCTATGGATCATCTGATTACACGGACATTTCTATCATCCAATTCCCCATTAAGTGCTACCAGCTGTTTCAGGGACTAGTAAATATTATTTTGACACAAGGAACCCAGACCTTCCATTTAACCCCTGGACTTTGTCTGGATGTATTGAGCTTGACACACTTTTGCACAACTTCATATTTCTGCATGAATCCCTGCACTTGCAAAGCACGACTGGAACCCAAACACCTTTTGGAAACAGAAAGAGGCATTTCCAGGTGCAAACATAAATAGCTATCCAGCTCTCTCTGCCAGGTACATGTTGCAACCTGGGTTTATCATCACCTTTATAATTAAATATATCCCAGCATATGCCAGAGATACAAATTGTTAACTCACTGTTACAAGAAGGACTCATTTTTCATCGGTGATTATTTAACTGTAGGCCTGAATAAAAGTTTCATTTCCAGATTTTGTGCAAAACTTGTTAAACTAAGTTGAGCAAAAATAATGTTACACATTGCAAGGTGTGATAAAAGTGTTTTCAGCACCCACAATGTGTGTTCCGATCTTTTTATTTTCAGGGCAACTTTTTTAAAAAAATTGCTTTTCACTATTCTAAATATCTCATTGTCTATCAGCTAAGGAGTTGTTAAATAATTCTTGTATGTTTTGCCACCCAGATTAAATGACTGTCAAGGGGCCAGCCATCCTTTGGTCCCTCGACTGCACAGTCATAGCAGCCATTTTGTACCTCTGGATATTTCTACTAGCACAGCAGCTGAATCCTTGCTAACTATGCTTCTAGTCTTGGTTTAAGTTACTTTTTTTTCAGTTTTTCTGTGTCTTAACACGTTTACAAACCCAGTCTGTACTGCAGGAATCTAGAAAATGGGTAACTGGGTTATGTGTGATACGAATGTTGCCACTGAATAGTGTTTCTTGCAATTTTGGGCCCAGGAGAAGAAACCCAGGTCACCCAAGTCTTCAAGTGGCACATCCTGGTTCTAGGCGCCCATCACGGAGTCTAGGTAGGACAACTGAAACTATTTTGCACAGGCTCCAAACTTCAAAGTAGAAAAACTTTGAAGGAAGGAGGGAGAGGAGAAAGACAATCCACTGCAGGGTATTTTGAGTTGGTGCTCTTTTGGTCTGTTGGATATTCATCATCCAAATCCAATATATTTGAAGGACACCAGGCAAGAGGGCTTTCTTCTTACTTCTCCCTGAAACAAAGGACTAAAAATGCTAGAATAAGCCTGCAGAGAGAGAGAGAGAGAGAGAGAGAGATATGGTCCTGCCACCTGCTTCTGAAGGCCTGTGAAGGGCCACTGGGTTGCCTGTTGTTCACTACCGGGTTTTAGAAACTCTGCAGAGACTCTGTCTAGGGCACCCAACGTTATCCCTTCTTCATGTAATAATTAGCGCTGAATTTAAAAGCTAAATCTTCCTGTGCTGATTAAAACTGACATTTTAAAATCATAGTTACAGTAACCATGATATCATCCTTTTAACCAATCTTTCCACGGTCTAAATTATCTAAACATTAGATCATTAATAACCTCTAGTCAACACTGTATAAATTCCACTGTATCAAACTACCATAATATATTATGCACGTCTTATAACAACGTAATAAAACAAATTTAAAAGAAAGAGAGAGAAAAGAAACACAAAACCTCTTGGCAAGGGGCACTTGGAGCCCTCTTGATGAAAGTGAGCTCCAGGTCAGGCTTGCCTTCACTGTCAAGAAGCCTTCAGAAGTTTGTATGCTTTGTAAACTGACCTCGATTAAATTAAATTTAGCCTACGAAGAAAAGTCAAGAAAACTCTCCTGCTTTGTGCCTCAGATTCATAAATAGGCAGCCATATAAAAATCCCTCTGATCCTGGCAAGTCCAGAAAAACTATTACATTTCATAATTAATGTTGCCCCGCAGCTTCCCTGACATCCATCTGGCCTTTCAGAAAGACACCGAAGCTCATCTTATCAGGTACCTCCGTCATGACAGAGTGGCTTCCAAAGGACACACGTGATGATGACAGACGCACATCATCTTGTGAACCTCATCGGGAGGGCGGTAATTTAGGGCCGGTTCATTAACACACACACACACCCCCCCCGGAGTACCTCCTTCCTTCTGGCAGTTGTAGATCCTAGAGAAAACCCATGGCACTCAATCAAGAACAGGTGGCAATTGCAGAGGGGACAATCTACCCTCAGTCTGAAGCCAAGGAGGAACGGGAATCTATGGAGTGGAGTGGGCTATTAGTCAACCGTGGCCACTTGTGAAAAGATCAGATTAGAACCGGTTAGAGTTGGAAAAAAAAAATTAAAGTAGTCAAAAGAACATTTGGAATTGAACAACATTAAGTCAGAATTTGAAAGTAAATTGTGTGCTAATGATGATCCTGTAATTGCTAAAATGTATAAACTTTTATTAAAATTTAAAACGGAAGAAGAATAAGAGCGTATGACAAAGGGGGCTGCCAATTTTGGTCATGGTATAGTGATGGAACATGTATTTTTGGAAATTCCGTGCCACCACAGTCTGGATGAAAATGATGGCTCAAGGTGGAATGCTAAGCCCTGTTTTGGATGGTGGTTTTCAAAAGATACATCAGAGCACGTGAATGGGTGATGCTTGTCTGCAACTTGGCCTTCTAGCAACTGTTCCCACACGCTCTGAAGCACCAGTTGAGAATGAATCTGAAAGACTGCGCAGACTATCTTTCTACAGAGTTATTCTTTCAACACCTATTCTAGACCTTTTAACGGCTTCCACAAAAGCAAAATCACAGGCCTGATCCACAAAAACACACTGAGACATAATGGAGACCTAGAAGATGAACAGACCTATGGAACAGCTGTCCTGCCCTACATAAGAGGTACTACAGACAAAATCAGTAAGATACTACACAGGCATCACATCAAGACTGCCTTCAAAACAGACAGAAAAATAGCAGCCATCCTAAGAAACCCCAAAGATAAAATTGACCTGGAAAACCAAGGCATATATGAAGTCCCCTGTGCATCATGCCCTGCCACATACATTGGACAGACCAATAGAAGAATAAGTACCCGCCTGGATGAACACAAAAATGCAGTAAAAAAAAGCTGGAACACACTTCCTCACTAGTCCAACACATGAAAGCCACAGGTCATAGCACTGACTTCAATGGCACCAAAACCCTAGCCACTATAGAAAACCCCAGCTACAGAATTATCAGAGAAGCCATAGAGATTGAAAAAAGATCTGAAAGCATGAATAGAAGAGATGACTCCACCAGACTGTCAATTAACTGGAAGCCTGTACTCTCAAACAAAAAATCTCCACACCACAAGCCAGGCAAACACCTAGGCACAAACAGACACCCCCCCCCCCCATACCGCCAGCTCAAACACACCCCAACCAGGCACCCAGATGAAACCTAGCTTCCTAACAAATGATAGCCATCCATTTACTCGGAGCCAAGCTGCACTAAAAGCCTCCAATACAGCAAACACAATGTTGCCAGCCAATCAAGACAAAAATAAGCCACAAAACAGACAGAAGATATTAGAAACACCAATCAAGCAGAACACAGCAAACTCCAAGACCAATAAACACAGACCAAGACTCCCAACCAATCAGGATGAAGAAAAAACCATTCTGGCACAGCAGTAGGCTAGTCCCAAATTTAAAATTGAAACAACTGTGAAAGTCTGACTCACAGACGAACACTATACAGAAGCCTGATGATGGCAGATGAGATTCTGCCGAAACGTTGCTACAACTTTAAAAGCACAACTATAATGACGTGGGAAAATACCCGAACAAAGCTGAATACCATACATGTAAGTACTCGTGAAAACTTAAAAAAACATACACACACAGAGACATCTCTTTAAATAAAAGTATTTCCATAAGAACCTTTTTCATATCATCCATCAATATGAAAACCATCAGGCCCAAATTAACCTACTTTGGATATTTATGCAAAGATCTGGAAAAGGTGCTAATGCTGGGAAAGCTGGAAGGAAAAAGGAGAAGAAGGGCAGGGCAACCAGGAGCAGAGGGAATGGGCTCCGTTTCGGGCCCAGGAGGTCAAGGGACTTTTATTCCTGGAGAGGATCTATCCATGTGGTTGACCCTGACTTGACGAACCCAACCGATCAATCGAGGGTCCTGGCCCTGGTCTTCGGTACCTCCAGCTAAAGCTGTTGACCTTCCCAGTCTGCCATTTCTCTGCCATTTCCCATGGAGCACACGTGGACGCTTCTCCTCTCTTCACCTCTGGCAAGGAGAGCTGCAGGCAGGAAAGGACTCTTGTGCAACGCTGCCACATCTGCTTGCAATCGAGTTCTCCCTGGGAACAATCAAAGGACCCACAAGCAGGAGGCCAAAGGGATCGCCTGGGGCCAAATTACTGGGAAATGCCACCTGAAGAAGAGGAGCCAGAAGAGGAGGAGGCACTTGGTGGGTCTCTGCTCAAATGGGAGGCTTTGCAACCACAACATTTCTGTAAGCATTGTATGTCTATAGTAACTTTGGTTGGATGCCCAGGATTGCTCTTTGTTTTATATATATATTTACAGTGTGTATATATATATACTGCATATATAAAAACAACAATCCTGATCTGGCAATGTTAGTTGCAGCTCTGACCCCCGGACTTGTCACAATGAATGATTCAGGGAGGCCAGACATGCAACAGGTGAGCCTGCAACTGAGAAACTTCAAAGGATCCTCAGAGTATCTGTTTTGTTGCAAGGAACCAACAACAAAGCCCGGCCATATTTCTTGGGCGCTTCCAGTCACAAGAAGCTGGAGAAACAGACAGTCTGTCTTGGCAGCTTCCCATCCATGCCTGCAAAGTGCGAACTGTGCATGCACCCAACGGCACTTTATGTGTTCCCCTCCCAATTGCAACCAGAGTGGACTTCAAATAAAGACATTAAAACCCACCTCGCCCACTCCGAGAGAGGCACGTTTAAAACAGCTCAGTGACATCTTCTGCATTAGCTAACTCTGGTTACAGTTTCAGGACAAAGGTCACTTTTTCTAAGGCTTTTGTTTTTCTTGCCAGATCTGCAAAGCTTCCCTGTGCTGCCTTTCCAACTTGTTTGGTTGCCTGTTGATCCTCTTTTGCAGAATCTAGACTGGCTTGGTCAGCCTCTCAGTAGAATAATAGCACCCACTATTAGACAGACAGAAACAAGAAACTGAGCTGTAATTTTTTTAAAAAATGCAGAACACGGAGTGAAAGAAAGTGATGTTATTTTAGATTAGTACCTAAAAGCCATTCAGGAGAGTGAAAGAAAGCAAATACGGTTTCCTCAGCCTGGCTGCCAGTAATGAAAAGGTTTTCCTTAAGTTTATAAAACGTTGACCAGCTTTGTGGAGCTAAATGTGATTATCAATCTGCAGCTAAAAAGAAGCATATGTGGCAGAAAGAAGTTTGGCTTGTGTGATGAGGGGGCCAGTTGTGCTCATATCTTGATATTTAATTTATACTTCTCAGTGTAACCTAGAATGCACTTTTCTATTTTTTTTAAAGATATGATTAAATTCATGGGGGGTTTTTTTAGACACAAGAGCTTAAAAATGCACATGTTAAGAAAAAGTGCATTCAGAAGCTGTTAGGTCAAATTATGAACAAAAATTTATAATGCTAAGGAAGCATCATTTGCAAAAAAAAAAAAGTCCCATTCATGTCAGGAAACAATAAAGATATGCATTAAACCCAAATAAATGCTCTTATTATTATTTTTTAAATTTTGCAAATCAGTGCAGAAAAAGAGCAAATGTAGATGCAGAATTCAAGATTGAACAAAAAAAAGAAATAAATAAGCCAAAGTATTGTGCCTGTGAGAGCTGGGCTAAAGTGCTGTATGTCACCTGTGGTGAAAGCTCCCTTGGAAGGAAGAGCTTGCTCCTTCCCTAAATAGCTGCCCCAAATAAAAGCTGCTCCTTCCAGAATAGCTCGGCCTTAATGGAACGATTCCACCCCCACCTTCCTCACTGCTCCTTGCTCCTCCACAGACCGGATGGCCCAAGGAACAACCAAGCTGCCAGTTTCAGGAGACGGTCAAGTCCCAAACGGTGAAAGGACGGAGGCTTTTAAATAAGCCCCCCCCCCTCCTCCCCCCCCCCAGCACTGCGCTTGGTTGTGCCATCCTCTTTTTCCCTGGTAATATTGAACTTCTCCTGTGGGGTTTCTTTGCTGCTTCTTTGAGCCTTTGAGCCAAATTCTATTCCAGACAAAAACAGCCAGACTCCCAGACAGGGCTGCCCACTCTCACCCCTGCTCTTCTTATTATCACCAGAAGCATTATTAACGCGAATTAGACAGAACCCAGACATAAAAGGATTAAAGGTTAAGAAAGGAGAATATAAGTTGCAAGTGTTTGCGGATGATATGATTTTTTTTCATTGAAGAATCAATAGAAAGAGGACAAAAAATGATGAATGAATTAGAACAATTTGGAGCAGTAGCAGGACTAAAAATTAATAGGAAGAAAACAAAATTAATGACCAAAAATTTAACAGAAAAACAGAAATTAGAACTAGAAGAAGTTATAGGAATACAAGTGATAAAGAAAGTTAAATACTTAGGAATATGGTTGACAGCACATTGTAAGACACTTAAGGAAAATAATTATGATAAATTGATGCAACAGGTAAAGAAGGATTTAGAAACATGGGGCAAGCTGCAACTTTCATTATTAGGCAGGATCGCTGCTATTAAAATGAATATTCTTCTAAAATTCCTCTATATATTTCAGACGATCCCAATCAAAGTACACAATTTTTTTTTGAAGAACTTAATAAAATAACTGTAAAATTCATCTGGCAAGGGAAAAAACCTAGAATAAGCTTAAAGGCAATGCAGGATATGAAGAGCAGTGGAGGGCTGGCACTTCCAAATTGGGAGTTGTATTATAGTGCAGCCTCTTTAGTATGGTTGAAGGAATGGGTGAATTTAACCAATAAGAGAACATTATTCTTAGAAGGCCATGACTTACAGAGGGGGTGGCATGCTTTTTTATGGGATGTTGGGAAAACTAGCCAGAAATATTTTCACAGACACCTAATCAGAGATTCATTATTGACTAATTGGAAGAAAATACGGAAAAAACATTATTTAAAAATACCAATTTGGATCTCAACAATGGAGGCGATGATTCATCCAAATAATCTGGATATTACTAAAATGATTAAATATAAGGACCTATTGGATACGCAAGGAAATCTGAAATCGTGGCAAGACCTTCAAGATCAGGGATTAAAAATTGATCAGTGGGCATATCTTCAAATTCAAAGTAGATATAAACAGGACAAGAAAGAATTTGGAATTAACAATAAACTCCAGCAATTAGATAAAAATTTATTAGGATCAGGCAAAAAATATATAACAAAATTTTATAATTATTTATTAGAAGTAGAATTAGAATTAGAAGAAGAAATTGTAAAAGGGAACATGATAGCCTGGAGTAGGAATATAGGACGTAGTATCACCATAACAGAATGGGAAAAGGTCTGGGGTAGAAATAATAAAATTACAAAATTGGTAGCATACAAAGAAAATGCCTATAAAATGTTTCATAGATGGCACCTTCCACCTTTGAGATTAGCGAAGATGCACCCCAATATGAGTCCGAATTGGTGGAAATGCAAAAAAAAAAGAGGGAACTTTCTTCCATATGTGGTGGTCCTGTACAGAAGCTCAAAAATATTGGCAGAAAATTAGAAATTGGCTGGAGGAAATGACAAGAGAACAGATCGAATTCAAACCAGAGTCCTTTCTATTAGGGATCTGTAATAAACAAATCCCCCAAAAAGTGAAATATATAATAATACATATTTTGACAGCGGCCAGATTGGCTTTTACACAATGTTGGAAACAGCCTTATGTTCCATCAGAGGAGATGATTATTCAAAAAATTTCAAGTTGTGCAGAAATGGACAAATTAACCTTGGTGTTAAAAGATAAAGACATTTCAATATACTACAACAGCTGGAACTGCTGGTACAAATGGATAGACCAAAGATAGATTTCACACTAAAAGGCAAAAGAGGATAGGATAGAATTGTAGTAGTGATATACAGATATATGTAAGGATTAAGTGTGTATATGGCATAAAATAAGGATAAAAAGGAGGTCTCACAAACTGTTGAAGATGAAAATATTTTTAATTGTTTTCTATCTTTTTCTATTTTCTTCTTTTCTTTTCTTTTTCTCTCTTACATTTATGTATGTGTTGTTGGTCTGTTTTAATTGTAAAATCAATAAAATTTATTTTTTTTAAAAAACAAACTGCCAGATTCCAGCGTCTGTGGAAGAGCCACAGTGACATAAACTCCCATTCACTTAATGGACTTTTTATTTACACCCCATGAAGGCGCCCAGGAATGTCACACTGAGTGGAGAGACCTAGAGGTGGGCGAGGGACTTCAAAGAGGACACATCCATTCTGTGTGCACAATGGACTTCAATGACCACATGGCTCTCCATTAATGAAAGCCAAAACAATTAACTGTAGTCAGTCCCCACACCACACAATTTTTACAAACACAAGAAGAATTCTGAGAGCCAACGCCAAGAAAAAGCATAACCACAAATGTTTGAAGGCAGAACCACAAAGCTAAGTTGTCACAGAAAGTTTCCTCCTTCAGGTCCATCTGCAAATTTTCCTGGAGTTACTAAAAACTAGAAAAACTAGAAGCACAACCTGAACACACAGAGGGTTATCTTGGGTACCAAACTATGATTTGGGGGAGTCATCCATATCCACTGATATTATTCAAGGAGTAAAGTAAGATTGCAGTCTGCTTTTGCACACTATATATTCTCAAATTAGGATGTAAGATTTTCCTTTTTCTCTTTATGGGAGTTTTTTTTCTTGCTGGTTCAACTTGTAAAGTAATGTAATAACATAAAATTGCAATCCAGTGACAAAAAGAGACTTGGTTTGATTTGAAGCCAGCTAGAATTTTACTGGGTCACTTTGTCCAGTTATTCTTTTATTTGAACACTAAATGAATGAAGAAAAATATGACATTTATAGCCAATGGAACCTATCTTTATCTACGAGGCGACAGAAGAGGATTCTAGTTTCAGGAAACTATCTAGAATATCTGTTTAGTCAGAGAGAAGGCCGAAGCACTCCAGGAAGGAAGACTTCAGTTGCTTCTCTAAAAAAAATGTCGACTGGCATGTAGGGCAGGAAGAATCTAGCCATAACCAGGTCCCTTCACCACAACTAAAGTAGCATTGTGGACTCTCTGGGATAATTACTCATTGGCCTGCCAGCCAAGCAGAAAGATTCCCCTGGACCAAATAGAGGGGAAAGAAACTGCATAAGGCCCGTAGCTGAGGTCTCCTTTCCTCTGATGAGCAAGATTCCGGTCCAAAAGATGGAACCAAGCTTCTTGTAACATCTGGCTTACCAAATGGACCAGAAAACAACCACAGCTTTTCCAAAATACCATGTCTTACAGTTCTGAAGATGAATCCTACTCAGACTGTAACTTTTGTTCACCAAAAAGTGTGCCTGGCAAACTCCTCTGAGTGTGGATTGCATTAAAAAAAATGGGGAAATATTCCAGTCGTCTTAAAACTCTGGTTTTTACACCTACGGCTTAATTAAGGGAAGAAGGCTAAAAAAATTGCCTTGGCAACTGATTAATTTATGTGAGATCTTCCCTTCAAATTACTATTCTTGTGTTAGAAGTTTAATACAGATGATCATTCCGATCTTGGAAATACAGTAGAATATTTAGCATTTGTTTGTGCCGGGTTGCCTGGATAAGAAACCTGAAAGGTCAATAAAAGGTTGTGTGCAATGATCTTACAATGCAGGAATAACAGGCACACGCCACCATTTCTAACAAAAGAAATGCAGTAGCCAAGCACGACACAAATTCTAACTCATACGATATTCCTGGCGGTAGGAGCTTCACGTCCCTCAAGTCCCGAATGCCTTTCGAATGAACCAACTTCTGGAAAGCCAAGAAACTTGCCATGAGTTCAGGGGCCCCTCAGATTTAGAGCAGTTTTTAGTTATTTATGCATCCATGAAGAGAATTCACAATGGGATGCCCTCTGGTTTACCCCCCCCCCCCCCAGATTGAAGTTAACAGGCACATGGGAGTATTTAAAATGCATCATATTATGCCCAACCTCAGAGGTCTTTTGTCTGATATGTGCAACCTTCCTTAATGAGCCCTTGGTCTACATTTGTTGTTGTTGTTGTTATACAGGAAAAAAGTGTCCCACGTGAAGTCAGAGACATCAATTCGAGGCAATGGCCTCACTTGTTTTATTTCGCAGAAGACTTCAACACTCCATATCATATTCATGTATCTATGCAGGACCTGAAGTCTCCATAAACATCCACCGTATTTACAATGTCACCCAGACTAAGGATGACATGGTAGCAGTATTTGAGGGGCAGCCACAAAGAAGGGGGAGGTCAATCTATTCTCCAAAGTACCTGAAGACTGGACAAGAAACCATGGATGGAAACTAACCAAGGAGAGAAGCAACCTAGAACTAAGGAGGAATTCCCTGACAGTGAGGACAATCAACCAGTGGGATGGAAGTTGCCTGCAGAAGTTGTGGCTGCTCCAACACTGGAGGCTTTTAAGAAGAGGCTGGACAAGCGTTTGTCTGGAATGGCATAGGGTCTCTTGCTTTGAGCAGGGGGCTGGACTAGAAGACCTCCCAGGTCCCTTCCAACTCTGTTCTGATGGAATATGGCTACTGTATGGCAAGATCAAGCCTCCCTTGATGATTTATCCCATTAAAAATTACTCCGCTGTGAAGTGGCCAGGCATTGCCTTGACAAGGAGCTTGATGTTGCCACATTTTACTTTATTTTAGGATATTGTGCACTCTTTCCTCCTCTGGCAGCTCCCATGTGCAGCCACTTTCTACCGGGAGGGAGAGAGCAAAGAGCCACCTGAGGGACGCAGAACCCAAGCGCTGAGGCAGCCTTGATCTGCCCCTGGGTGGGTGTTGGGGGTGTGGGGCTTGGCAAAGCTGCTTCAAAGGAAGGATTCTCTTGAAGCAATGCGCCTGTTTGAAGTTTTGCCCGCCGCCTGCATCATCAGCTCTTCTAGAAGAGCCATTGTTCCAGCTGAAAATGCCCATGAGCCATTTCCATTCCTGGAAACCCTCATCCCAGCAGGACAAAGCTAAGCTGCACAAAAAGGCTGAAGCAGAGAGGAGAAATACGGACTTTACACTTCAAGCCCTCAAAATCTCCCTCGTCCCGTCTTTCATTCTGACATATCGTGTCAGAAGCATTTAATTGATCTCAGATCATTTTTTCCTTTCCCTCTTAGTGGTTCCCCCACCCCCGTCCACCGGTTCCATCCCCCCAAAACGTTTCTCACCGGGGGAGAAGCCGAAGAGATTTCTCCTCCAGATAGTTTGGGATTCTCCTCGGCAAGGCATCAAGCTTCATACGCCGCCTTTTATTTCCATGCATTGGGAGGGACACCCCGCTTGGGTCTCTGAAGGCTGGGGTGAACACACAGAACACGCAGCTTCCTTCCAAGCAACACACGGCTTGCCACTTATCGTTACTGCAAGGCTCCGTGTATCAGGAAAGGAGACAAATGGATGAATGCAGGCATTTCGGAAGGGGGAAAGCAAGTCTCAGCTGCGCCAGGTGGCCCACCTGAAGGGAATATTTCATAGCCCAGGTCCATTGCTCCAGCTCCAACTCCTGGAAAAGGTTAGATTCACCGGAACAAGCAGATGTGGCTTCACATGCAGCTGCTCACACAGCAGGGGATGTGAGCCTTACAGGATGGTTCCTATTTGTGTGCCTGTCTGATGCCTGTGTGTCACAGCCTGCACCCCTGAACCAAGGGAGCTACGGGCTCTGTTTTAGGAAACAGTGGGGTTCCTCTCCCCCCCCCCAACATCTTTGCTTGTCTGGAAAATGTGGAGAACTGAATTAAATGATATTTTGAAGAACACCCTAAAAAGAATTAGGATTTTTCTCCAGATAACCCCAACCTTCTGTTTTCTGGAAACTACGTTTTGAATTGTACCTTCCAAATGATGTATTCTTAGAAGCAGACTCATATGTTAAAATAGGACATTCTAGCTGTAAAATGACTAAAAGAGCATTTAAAAATCATGCATGTCAGATCCTGGCCTCTAGATGACCTCTTGGGTGGAATGTACCAGTTATTACGAGTGTCTGAATCATCCAACATCTGATTTGAATTGTGTGTTTGATGTAATGTCAAGTCCATTGGATTTCTATTATTGTTTCTGTTCTAAGCATTGAACCGATTCACATTTTTGAATCCATTTGAATGGTTAATCTCAAAAAAATATGCATGCATCTGAACAAAAGTCCACTAATTGGTGGAATTAGTGCAAAGGCAGCAGACTCAATTTGATGATTCACTTGAATTGTCTTCGCATCGGAGCTTTGAACTGAAGCTTTGCAGCCTCAGTTTACTCAAAACGTTCCCACAGCCACTTCTCCAACCACCGTGTCTTGGTTTTCTGCACTGATTTATAGTTGGACAGATGGATGTACGCATGGCGGAGAGCCACAGTTCTGTAGGTATTTATTATTCTGCCAGAAAGCTGAGTGTCAAGGCCTTTGATACTGCTACACGTCATGCTTTGATGAAAAGTGTTCTACTACTTGTTTGAAAGAGAACACGCCATATTTCACTCGGTAATTGAATTTCCAAACTCATCCAAACGTCTAAAACTGTAGTTATTTGAGCATGTTGGCAGGTTTCCTTGTTATTTTATAGAAAATGAAAAGTTGATTAAAACATCAAAAAGGCCAGAGAAATAGGAATGGCTTTACTAAAGGATTTTTAATATGATCATGTCACCAGAATACAGAGGAGAAAGTAGTTTAAAACAAGATTAACTGCCATTACTTCCTTTAACCCTGGCATTTAGAAGATGCTCACAGCTGCTGTTTGAGCTGTTCTGGTGCTGTGGTTTCATGTCAGTTTAAGCCTAAACCAGTTTAAGAAAGTCCTGCCTGGAATGAGACCTTTTGCCAGAGTCTTCCAAGGTATATAATGTTGGTTGCAGGCTAGCACATTTTCCCATGGGACAGTTTCTGCTACTCTGCCCGCCCAACTTTGTGTTCTGTAAACTCATTTTCCTTCTGTGGAAGGATTTTAATATACACGCAGACCTTTATAACAAAATAGATGGGAGATACTTCCAATGTAATCTACTGGATCCCCTCCAAGGATTGTCCTTGTGACTATGTAGGACAGATGAGGAGGAAACTAACCACCAGATTGCAAGGACACAAGCGAGTGCTCAGACAAGAAGACCCGAACTCATTGGTAGCCTCACACTGCAATGAACAAGGACATACATTCAATTTTGCAGCTACTAAGATTGTCGGATGAGCAGGGACAAAAACAGCCAGGGAAGTCATTGAAGCCTGGGAAACGGGTCCCTCAACACTCAGTCAACAGGAGTGCTGATGATTTACCACCAGCCTATCAAGTTCCTACTTAGGAAGCAAAGGCTTGGCAGCACAAGGAAACAACAGCCATCAACATCCCAAACAAGAACTAAAAAGCCACACACAACAGGCACCGTGTAAATGCCACACCCAGAATAGCTCAAAGCACACGCTTTGCTAGAGAGAAGTTCTCTGAGGATGGGCTCCAGCACGAGTCCGAAAGTTTGGAAGACTGAACCTCTCTGGTCCCAGTGACCAACCCAGATTGGATCCTGCTAGATGAACATGCATGCAATCGTGTGTGTGTGTAAGCGTATGTATATGTCTCACTGGCAAAACTAGCAGAATGAGACGGATGTTTCAGTACCTGTTCCACTTTGTGTTTTGATGCCTCCACCCTGCACACCTGCTTAGCAAAACCATTATTGTCCATGACATTTTAATGTCACCATTGCGAAATCTTCAGATAACTCAGGTGTGCCCTTCATAGAGCCAACACCAGCTTCTCTGAGATTCCATGGATATCTTTTTTCCTTTTTAAAGAAATAACTTCTAAGAAGGCAGACGGGGATATTCTGCATTCTTCTTTCAAACATTAGAGGTGATCGTGCTGAAAAATCAGAAGCCTGGTTTAATTGCTCCAGATATTAATTTAATTGCTCCTGGTTTAATTGCTCCAGGGGGCGTGCATAAGCGCACCAACGTGCCTACCGTCCCTGTCCTATTGTTTCTCTTATTCTTTTATTTTTCATATATGTACCCATTTCATGTATTCACAACTATGTATACTCTTATACTTATTATCTTGTAAACAATTGGCAAATCAAATAAATAAATAAATAAAATAAATACCATGGCACAGGATTCTGGAAGGGAGAGAGAGAGAGAGAGAGAGAGAGAGAGAGAAACCTGTCCCATTTCTAAGCCATTTAGACTCGGGTCTCTTTGCACAGACATTTCTATGAGTTACAGGTTTATTACAATTGATTTCACACAGGAGTGAACCACAACAGATCTCTTGCAATATTAAGTTTGATGGGTCATAAAACAATCAGGTTTTATGATAGGTAGAGATCCAAAGGATGACATGACATGAAAGGAATGTTTTCCATTAGGTATGGGGACCCAAATGAGCCACAACCTAAACCTGCATAAGAAACATACTTGCTCTGCACCTGATCTCTGTGACATCTGGAAGCCACATCTGAAAGGAGAGGGGGAAAATATTTTTGACTCCATATAAAGATCCATGACATTTTTAACCATTTAAACTGCTATAATTGAAATGAGTGACTTCCAGGGTTAAGAAAATGATAGATGTCATTTTCTACAATCACAATAACGAGTTGAAACTAGTCTTGGTCATGTGCAGATTCAGTGAAAACAAATTTATTTATTCGAAACAGAGATGATAGGATGGAAATAGCCTGATCTATTGCAGACAATGCCTCTTCCTAGATTCAATAATTCAAGCATTTCAAGTCAATTCGTCAAACTGGGTTGAATCAACTTGGAAAGTTGATTCAATGCAAAGCCTCATCTGAATGGTCAAATCAGTCTGGATCCTCTCCTTCAAAATGATTCTCCAGATCAAATCTTTGTGTGACCTTCATCACTTAAAGAAATCCTGCACATGAGAACGGTTTTATTCCATTGAGTCATCTCAACAGTTGAGACTCAAGGTCAGCCCTGGCTGATACCCGAATAGAAAATAATCCCAGAGATAGAGAGTTGACTACGAAACCGAAAAGAAAACTCAGAAAACAAAAAAAGAGCAAACAATTTCTTCACACAAACGGTCTCACCAGTATCGGCTGGAAAGCAACGTTGCCTTTTAAGTAAAACAAACATGACTTAGAGCCAATTTTAAATTTTGCTGCTCATCCCAAAGGACTTGACTGTCAGATGTGCTCCCATCTTTTTACACATATGTCAGAGTAATGTCTTGAAGAAGCTGTCCCAATATTGAAGAAGACCTTTCAGATTTGAAAGTACCAATCAAGAAGAAGATTTGTAGCTCAGGGCTGACATGAGGGGTCCTTGGTGCTCTCTGAGCTGGGTTGTTCCCTTGCAGACGTTTCATGAACCAACTAGGTAACATCATCAGTGCTAGGACCAGTGTTGCTTAGTTTGGGTCATGAAACACCTGCAAGAAAAGAACCCCGCTCAGAGATCATCAAGGATCCCCTCAGATTCAGAAGTGTGGACTACTTATAAATGGGAAATACTCGCTAAAGGCACAGCCCAGAAGCCTCTCAATGAGTGACTTTTAATATTTTAATTAATTTGAACATAGCTTGCCTCTTTGACATGTTTCATACTCTTTTTATGTGTCTAATGTTTTTTTGCATACCACTCTGTGAGGCAGATGGGAGGTTCTTAAATAGGATAAATAAATAAATGAGTGTGTGTGTATGTGTGTATGTATGACATTCTTCAGTAGTAAGCCACATGCTTTGCATGTATGAAATTTCTGGCTCCATTGGCAACGTTTTGGGTTAATGGATTTGTGCACAATGACATCGGTTGTTACCTGGAAATGTTGGGGACAGGCAGCCGTTACCATCTGATGGTGTTAAAAGTATTGTTACAGGATGTAAGCTGTGGCAACCAAAACTGCCTTTTGCAATTGACTTTGATTTTGTCAATGCCAATGGGTGTTCAAGAGGAGCTCCAGTTGCTCCAGGGTTGCACCCAAAGCGCCCATGACTGTTGCACCCAAAGCGCCCATGACTCTTTATCCTTCTATTTGCAGGTCTTTCAGAGAAGACAACACAATTCACCTGAAGAAGTTTCTTGGATGACAAGTGAAACATCTTCAAGGAAAATTGAAGTCCAGGTGCCTTTTGAAAAGGCACCTTTGGGGCAACCCTGACCTGGATGATGGAGAACCTCCATGGATATCTTCTCCAGTTCTCTCTCTTCTACTCCACCATCTCCAGGCATGGCCACATCCATTACCCAGAGTTTCTGCCTTCCTTATCAAGAGTTGCTAAGTCTGGGGTGTCGGGGGCCTGCCTGTTGAAGAAAGAAGAAGAAGAAGAAGAAGAAGAAGAAGAAGAAGAAGAAGAAGAAGAAGAAGAAGAAGAAGAAGAAGAAGAAGAAGAAGAAGAAGAAGAAGAAGAAGAAGAAGAAGAAGAAGAAGAAGAAGAAGAAGAAGAAGAAGAAGAAGAAGAAGAAGAAGAAGAAGAAGAAGAAGAAGAAGAAGAAGAAGAAGAAGAAGAAGCTCAGATCAGCCCAATATAGGTGAGAAGACGCTTACTGGCTCTACTAGCAACCTGTGCCAGAAGGACAAGCAGATAATTGTGCACTGGTGGCTTGCCAGGGAATCGAGGAAGCCTCAGTGGAAGCAGGCAGGCATCCCTTGGACACTCCTCCCACCTTCCCCTCCTTCACCTGAGGGAAACAAGATGCTGCCGGGTCTCCCACACGCAGAGAAGGAGGCTGTGCCTAGATTTACGGCCCTGCCATCCCCGAAAGGGAGACCCTCCTCAAGCTGAATGCAGCTGAATGGCCCTCCTGCACCTCACCTGCCTCCCGCTGGCATTTCCTCTGGGCCTCCACTTCACCACATCTGCTGGGGGGATGCCCTGAGGGGGCCTGCCTGCCTCAGGCCTGGAGAGCTCCAGGACCAGGGCCTTGTGTGGGAAACCTTAGCGGGGTGGGTGGATTTTCCATGTTCGCATTCAGAGAGCATTTGTCCATTTTTAACCTGTTCCAGGGACTTCTGGGATCCCTCAGGCGCTGAAGAAGACTGCCTCAGAGAGAAGGCCCCCCAGGGAAGTTATCCTTTGGCGGCTGCAAGGGGTTTCCCTCAAGTTTCAGCTCTTGTGGCCCCAGATAAAAGAATAAGAGAGAGCGGTGGACCAAGTTTCGTAAAAGTGGAAACATGAAATCGGGACAATCCCACCTGGCCCAAAGGCACCTTGCCACTCCCATTATCCTTTCTTTGGGTCGCATCTGGATTGCATCTAAGGCACCTCTGCCTTCTGCCCTGCGGATGTGCAACTGTGCAAAAGTGCTCTATTATTAATAATGCACACTATATCAAACATATTATTAACAGCCACTGAGTTATATTGCATGCACACACACACACACACACTCACGCACACACACAAATGTTCCTCTAAAGCCGAACATGCCTCTGGTCCCCCCAGCCTATAACAAATGCCATCTGGCCGTGATGGACTGGAAGCAGGCAAAAAGTACAGCCGTTCAGGAGCCTCTGCAAAGAAGGAACCCCCCAGCCCCCTCCCCGATGGCCTTGTTTGTGGAGGGTGTCCGTGGGTCTCCCGCCCTTTGCTCCTTGAGGGGGGAGCTGCCTTTGCCCCAGGCCTCTGGGGAGAGCAGCATAAGAGCAACCCAAGAGGCAGGAGGGACCTCGTGCTGACTAGGAAACCGCACAGACCTCCCCCCCCTCCCCTGGTAAGCCATGGGGAGGAACATGCAGGGGACCCAGGGCTGGGCTTACTGACACATGTCAATCACTTGTCACCCACTTCAATGGTGCTGGTGACCTGGAAGTTAGAACTGGTTCTGGGTCAGCACCAAAGAGGCAAAGCAGAGCACCAATGGCTTCAGCATGGAACTCAACGACAGCTATGCCAGCATTTGGGGTGGTAAGAAAGCATAATTAGACTATTCAACATCACAGGCAGAAATGGAGAGCAATGGGAGTTGTGTGTTTTCTTCTAAAGATCAGAACTTCAAGCACTGAATAAACCATATTAGCTAATTCTCACATTGAATGAAGCCATAAACTACGGAATTCGTGGGATTATGCATCATGCTGAGCTTCCTTCCTCTGCATCTCCCTCCCTCCCTCCCTCTCTCCCTTCCTTCCTTCCTTCCTTCCTTCCTCTCCATCTCCCTTCCTTCCTTCCCTTAGTGTGAGAACCATTTCACAGGATTAAAACACATACAAAAGAGATGAAATAGAAAAGAGCAGCTGGGAAAATGAAAAAAAAAAACACACCAATATTTTACATGCTCAAGAAAGGAGCTAATGTATAATTTTATACTGAATGGTTGTCATGTCCTCATGGATCCTTTTGAATATCCCTAAGTAGGGTGTACTCATAGCTCACAAAATTGTCCTGGCTGCATATTGGTAGCATTGCTGATAATGTTGGCAATTTATAAACCTTTTGAAAGTATTAGCATAATAAATCATAGGGTTTAAAATATTTTTTATTCTTACCAAAATTATATTTTATGCAGAGTCTGAACTGAATATAAAAGTGACTGACTTGTATGAAAAAAAGATGATTTGATTATACAGAAGGAATGAACGATGACTGAATTACAAAACCTGTCCATGGGGAAAGAACGAATGGGAGGAAGGGGGAGGCTGAGAAAATCGGGGCTGACGAGATCCTGGAAGGGGGAAAAAAAGAGCATTCAGAGGTTTGAAGGAAGGGCAACATGGTGAAGAAGAGCAGAAGGAAGGACAATTCTTCCTTCTTTAGAATACTTTAGAAGAAACCCTCCCATACTATCACCTCTTACAACACTAGACAACACCGTATCAGCAGTAGAGACCTTCACATTTTTAGGTTCTACTATATCACATGACCTAAAATGGACACCTAACATCAAAAACGTCATCAAAAAAGCACAACAAAGAATGTTCTTCCTGCACCAACTCAGGAAGCTCAAACTGCCCAAGGAGCTGCTGATCCAGTTCTACAGAGAAATGATGGAGTCTGTCATCTGCACCTCTATAACGGTCTGGTTTGGTTCTGCAACCCAACAGGACAGACACAGACTTCAGAGGAGAATTAGGACTGCAGAAAAAACAATTACTACCCATCTGCCTTCAATTGAGGACCTGTATATTGCACAAGTCAAAAAGAGGGCTGTGAAAATATTTACAGACCCCTCACAGCCCGGACATAACCTGTTCCAACTCCTTCCCTCAAAATGACACTATAGAGCACTGCACACCAGAACAACTAGACACAAGAACAGTTTTCCCCCGAAAGCCATCACTCTGCTAAACAAATAATTCCCTCAACACTGTTCAACTATTTACTAAGTCTGCATACTATTAATCTTCTCATCATTCCTTATCACCCCTCCCCTCCCACTTGTGACTGTAGGACTGTAATTTTGTCGCTTGTATCCTTACGATCTATATTGACTGTTTCCTAGTATGATTCAATGGCTTATTGTTCCTTATGACTATCATTAAGTGTTGCACCTGATGATTCTTGACAAATGTTTCTTTTATATATATTGAGAGTCTTTGCACCAAGACAAATTCCTTGTGTGTCCAACCACACTTGGCCAATAAAAAAATATATTCTTTAAAAAAAAATTCACAAGGACAGGAGGGTAAAGTTCAAAGGATGTTTTCTTTTTATCTTAGTTCTTTTGGCTTTTTACTTTACTCTTTTTCTGCATTTAGCTTTGTTTACCCCCAAAGTGAGCAGTATAATGGCCACATATGTACATTCATATTTGGGGTACAAAAATAGGGGTACATAACTCCTTAGATGGCAGGGTGAGAGTTCGAGTCTTCTACGTTTCTTCGCTGCCATCTGCTGGTCGCCTGGATTTCTGCAAAATGGACCTCTTGGCTCTCTGTCTCAGGGCCTTCAACGTGCCAAGTATGCTTTCCATTTGGAGCTGAAGCCCCCCCCAGATTATATTTCTATCCAAATGTTCTGGTATTAATAATATATATGTGTATATATACCTTTGGCCCAGTCACATCTTAAAGCAATAAACCTAGCGGTGTATTATGTCCTGGAAAACATCTGTCAAAATAGGTTTGCTGCAGAAAACAGTCACATTGGTTTGACTTCTATCTCATTAATATTCTTGAAGTACCAAGACTCTTTTGGGTATATGGGGACATATACATACATACATACATACATATATATACATATACATATACATATACATATACATATACATGTATGTATGTATGTATGTATCTTTGGTTATTCGGGTTTTCTCCCGCATAAAATTGGAAGTATCTAGGTGACTGTTTCGATGAAGTCTCATTCATCATCTTCAGGCTTGTGTCTTCGGCTTTGTGCTTCTCGGAGTAATGTGAGCTTGCAGCTGCTTCTTCCTTTTAACTGCTAGTGGGGGTGTGACTTGATTGGGTTGGGGCTTGGAAAAAGAAAATATAAACGCCCACACAGCATGAATAAACGAGATGATACCTCCTGCCTACCAGCCTTTTGGAAACCTGCCCTCATGAACAAATGAGTACCTAACATGAAGAATGACACCAGACCCACACCCATGAGGGCCACACAAGATGCTACCACCACACTTCCACGTAGAAAGCAGATTCACACCCACACAGAAGTTGAGACACAACCACGGACCAGAAGCCGTACCGCAGCAGCATCACTACCCGCTTCAAACCCCTCCGACCCATACATGAAGCAAACGGACACCCACCATGAAGATGTGGCACGACCACGAATGCGAAGCCAAACAACAGGATCACAGCTCACCAGCTCAAATCCCCCAGCAACTAAGACTAACCTGAGCACAACCAAGCCCCCACCTGAACAGAACACACCCCCAGTCAATCAGAACACAGCCAAGCCCCCACCCAATCAAGTCACACCCCCACTAGCAGTTAAAAGGAAGAAGCAGCTGCAAGCTCACATCACTCCCAGAAGCACAAAGCCGAAGACACAAGCCTGAAGATGATGAATGAGACTTTGTCGAAACGTCGCCTAGATATTTCCAATTTTATGCGGGAGAAAACCCAAATAACCAAAGATCCACATACAAATACCCGAAAACCTCAGAAAACAAATACACACACACACACATATATATGTTTTTGTATCTTTTTGTGTATGTATATGTATATGTATATGTATATGTGTATGTGTATGTGTATATGTATATGTATATATATATATATATATATATATATATATATATATATATATATATATATATATATATATATATATATATATATATATATATATATATATGAAGGAAGGGAAGAAGGAAGGAAGGAAGGAAGGAAGGAAGGAAGGAAGGAAGGAAGGAAGGAAGAAAGAAAGAAAGAAAGAAAGAAAGAAAGAAAGAAAGAAAGAAAGAAAGAAAGAAAGAAAGAAAGAAAGAAAAAGAAGAAAGAAAGAAAGAAAGAAAGAAAGAAAGAAAGAAAGAAAGAAAAAGAAAGAAAGAAAGAAAGAACCGATCTGGTACTCAACCAGCATATGCTGCCTTCCTATTTAAAGATCAGGAATGCTCAAAACAAGCTGTCAATGTCTAAATAGGGAGATGGCCCACAGCAGCTACGGGAAAGCCTGTGGCAACCTTCTCCCCCATATCAGCCTTTGGGAAAGGAAGAGAGAGTCCATCCAGCTGCATCTTCACCTGCCCGACCCTCCACCTGCTGCTTGGGGAGGCTGGCAAAGCCCCCAGTGACAGTCTCTGGGGGCTCTGCAGGAGAGGGCAGGAAGTGCTCGGGGTGATGCCATTGGGAGCCCTGTTGGAGCACCTGGCTACTCAGCATCCTCCCCTGGGCTTCTATGTCCCACTTGCCATTGACTCCCTCCTTCCATCTACAAGGCGGAACCCGCTCGGAAAGGCAGCGTTTCCCTGGTCCTCCCACCCCTTCCAGTCAAGCATCCAACCCAACTGTGGGAGAGACCTTGCAGGCTTGGCGCTCTCCCTGAACGAGGAGCTGTCTGCCTGCTGGCAGAGGAGGCCTCTCCCTCCACGGACGGGTTGGACCAGGGCTGCGGCTTCCCAAAGGGCGACTCAATGGAAGAGCCCCCCCTCCCGGGTTTCTCTGGGGATTATTCTCCCCCCGCCCCCCGTTTCGTAGTCTAGCCTCAACTCTGGTGGTCCCCCAGCCAAGCTGTACCGTCCCTGTGCCCATTTATTCATACCCATTTCCTGTATTCTTACTCATGCTTATACTTACATCTTGTAAGCGGTTGACAAATCAAATCATGAATCAATAAATAAGCTCCTGATGGGCTCCTCCTGAGCCTTGGAGGCCCGGCATGGTTGGTCAGGTGCTGCCCCCTGCTGTGGGGGATGCGGATATTACTCCACCGCCAAGCAGGGTCTCCCCGGAAGGGTTAAGGCTACCCCAGCTCCGCAGGAAGCACGGATCCTGTCGGGTAGGTAGCAATCGTGGAGAATATGGGCAGCTCTATTGGGATGAAATGTTGGGGTGAACAGGTGCATTTGTTGAGCTTACAAGTGTTTCATTGCCAGACGAAAACTCTGTGGAGTCTCTCTGTCCTTCAGGGCCTGCTTGTCCCAAGGTGCTTTTTTCAAGAGGCAACTGGACTTTCTGGTTTTTCTTTGAAGACGTTTTGCTTCTCATCCAAGGAGCTTCCTCAGCTCTGACTGGGTGGTGGGGAAGGGAAGGGTTGATATTACTTGCGGTGCTTTTAGAGACTTGTTGACTTCCAAGAGACCCCCAAGGACCCCTAGAAAGGATGCAAATGACCAGCTGTCTACTAGGAGTCAAAATCCTTCCATTCCCCACTGTCCAGTTGGACCTGAAGAACCTCCTTGGATGAGAAGCGAAAGGTCTTCAAAGAAAAACCGGGAAGTCCAGTGGCCTCCTGAAAAGGCACCTTTGGGCCGTTGCCAAACTAGCTAAAGTGGCCAGGGCTTTGACCCAAAGGAGAGGAGGGGCTGCTGGCTTTACAGGTGGCGGCTGGCCCAGCCAGAAAAAGTCACACGAATCACAGCATCCACCCTGATCAAGACAGATGGGACAAGCTGCCCCTTGTCTTTGCAAAAACACCCAATTTAGTGAGCAACAGGATTCTGACAACCTCGTAGGTAGGAAACTTTTCTGAAAAGGAAGAATCCAAAATTAGATCAATGAAACCTGCGGCTTTATGACGAGCCCTGTAAACGAAGTAACGGCTCTTGTTAAGGGAACTTGCTTTATTTTCACGGGCCTCTGCTGTCTCTCCCTGCTCTTGCTCCAAGAGTTTATTCTCTGAGGAAACCAGGACAGGTGAACGAAAGGCAACGGGGATAGAAAAGAGGCCTCCCTGCCCCCGTTTTCCAGTCAATTGTCCTGGAATTGGGCAATCAAGAGCAACAAAATGGCTATTCTCAATCATACATAAAACACAGGATAAATATACAAGAAATTAAAAAACAACAACACCCAGTTGAGTCAGGCAGACGTGAGGAAGCTTTTTGTTTATACATAGAGAATCTGAGCAAAAGTTTTTTTAAAAAAAGGACCAGAAATATTCTCCAGGCGGGAAGGGAGGAGGGATTTCAACCGAAATCATCTGAAGGGGATGCTTGGCTCCCTTTTTGTCCTGAGGAAAAAAAAAAAGGGAGGGGAAGCAGGCAGGCGGTTCTTCCTGGCTGGCTGTGGACAGAACTCCAGTTCTGCTGCCACTGGGGGTGGGGTGGAGTGGGCACCACCAGGGACGGGAGTTTGCAAAGCCAGGATGAGATCAGATGCAGCAGTGTGTGTGTGTGTGTGTGTGTGTGTGTGTGTGTGTGTGAGCCGTCCCACTTGGGCCCCGGCTAATCTGACCGGAACCCTCCCCCCAAAGGAAGGCCTCCGTCACAACAAGACGGGCTAATGGTTACGGGACAATGGTGGTTTGGCGACTGCTTCAGGCAGCAACTGCGTGAGGGGGGTGGGAGAGAGCGGGAGAGAGGGAGGGAGAGAGCTCCAGTGGGAAAGGAAAGGGCTTCCTTTAGCTCCCATCTAGCCATGGTTAAGGGGTGAGGATTAACAGAGGCGCCTGGGAACTCGCCTCCTTTGCTTTCCATCGTAACTACTTAGCCACCCACAGAGCCACATGTTGCAAGCTTTACGGGGGGCCTTTGAGCGCCTGATGGCATTTTTGCCATGCTGGTTACCCAGATTTGTTTCTAATGCCTTAAATAACCATGGAAGCCGCCCAGAGAATGTTGTTTCCTATTGGGCAACGAGGAAGATGGGCTGCACTTTAGCAGGGAGGCCATTCTGCACCTGAGGCAGAAAACTGAACGGCACAAGTGTGGAGTGGAGGAGACCTGGCTTGATAGGAGAAAATATGGGGGGACGGGGGGGGGGGGAGAAATCTGGTGTCCTTGTGGACCAAAATTAATCAGGCTATAAAGTAGCAGAAACAGCATTTTGGGATGCCTTGTCAGGAACACAGAGTGCCGATCCCAGGCCAGTGACAGTCCCCTTCTCCTCTGCCTTGTCTGACCCACCTTGGAGGGCTGGGTCCATTTCTGGTCACCGGAGTTCAAAAGGGACGGAGACGAAAGCGCAGCCGCTTCAGAAGGGGCTGCCAGGAGGGCGAGGGGATCAGGCGCTCTGGAGAACGGGCAAGAGGAGCAGGACAGCCGAAGGGCAGCCACCCAGGAGAGGAAGGTGGCTTGTCTCTGGCTTCCCCTGGAGGGCAAGACCAGCACCAAGAGCTTCAAACTACAAGAAAGGAAGTTCAGGTTGGGTGTCAAGAACTTCCCAACTCTACAAGCGATCAGATGAAAAGGCCAGGGGTTTCTAAGAGTGTCCAGTCAAGTGTCAGTGATGCTCAGGTGGAATCCTTCCTCAGAAGTTTCTCCTAAGCTCCATTCCAACTCCATTGTTCCCAGGGGTGGGATTCTACCAGTTCGCACCTATTCGCTAGAACCGGTTGTTAACATTCTAAGCAGTCCGGAGAACCGGTTGTTAGAAGAAATTACTGGCCTAATCCTGTAAGGAAGGCAGGATGGAAACATTCTGGTGTTGCTTACAGAAACTGCCTCTCCGTTAACCCTTATTACGTTCTTGACAGGACTAGACTTCCTGTCTCAGGAACTTCTCTGGAGTTTTTTTCCTCCTTTGCTGGTACTTTGCTTGTGTGGACTGACCATTCAAACTTACAATGGCACTGAAAAAAGTGACTTATGACCATTTTTCACACTTATGACTGTTGCAGCATCCCCACAGGCATGAGAGGCCAGACGAGGAGATGCGTGCCTCGATGTGAGTGATATTGAGTTGGCCATGCCCAGTCAATAACATGACCACCAAGCCACGCCCACCAACTAAGCCACGCCCACAAAACCAGTTGTTAAAAAATTGGAATCCCACCCGATTGTTCCGTCATGACCTTGTTTCCTGGAGGGGAGGATGGTGATAATTATGGTTCCCTTATTTCTTCCCTTCTATTATAGCTGCAGATTCACAATTCTGGCCTTTACCTCAGTGGGTTAAAAGCAAAAATGCTAAAAACCCCTTCAAGTGAAGCTCATGCTGATGCTTTCACAGACGTCCCACGGGGTTTTCTTGGCAGAAACCCAAAAATATTGGGAACCCTCACCCAAAATACTTGCCTGCATATAAAATGCTGTAGTAAGAAAGCAGTAACTGAGATAATGATGGTTTGGCATAGTTCTAGCATACACATGTACAGCATATGGATGTGCCCACACATACATGTGTTGGATTCACTGTTTATTAAACCCACAGGCCAAAAGCATCCTGCCAGTAGCCAAAGGGCCGTGTTTTCCTATTGTGAGTAGCAACCCAGGAAGCCAAATGCCACAGTTGTCCCCAGGGGTGGGAGCCCACTTGGCCGAGTTGTCGTGCTAAAACTCACCATGATGCCTTCAGCACATGAATCTGTTGCTCAACATCTCTCGGCTAACATGCAGGCTGCTCAGAGAGAGAGAGAGAGACGGAGAGAAGGCTGGGCTTGTTCCACACAGAAAGTATTCACAGTACGAAGCATGAGGACTATTCATTACCCCGTTTTATTAGCCAGTGTTGCTTAGATTCTCATCCCCCAGGAACTCCATATTTATGGCACTTTGACACGGCTTCCCTGGACACCCAACCTCATCTCCGAATAACAAAACCAGGACAACGGGATGTGATGCGCTAATCAAACCACCACATGCTTAGCATTAGCCCCCCAGGCGCCCTCCTTGCCAAAGCCTCTCTTGCGCTGGATCTGAACCTGCGCAGACCAGGTGTGCTCCCAGGCAGGTGCCATTACAAGCCCCAGCTGGCCATCCTGCTTGATAATGACGGATGCCCCTCTCCTCCAGGAATGTCCCAGGGAAGCAGAAGGTCACACGGTCTTCTACTAACCTGTGTACAGTTAAAGCTTTTGTTTGGGGACTCGATCAGGGGATCAGGTAGAGCCCAGGATCTCATTTGTGCTGTGACAGAGTCAGACTGAAGAGGTTGGGCAGAGTCAGAGTCAGCCTGGAAACTCAGCAGGCATCAGTAGACTTTATAACGCTGCCACCATTATTAAGCTCACTGCTTGGGGGAGGGGGGGGGGGTTACCCAACTGGTAGTCATCCAGTTTTAATCTACCTCACAGGGATGTTGTTGACCGTCCAATACTAAGGAACGTGCCGGGTCCAGTTTATTCCATTTAAAATATTTTGTATGCGCTTCTTTCCAAGAACTTCGAAGTGGTTTAAAATAAAAGCACAGCTGGGAGGGCTTAAAAGATTGAAAAAAGGGAAAATAAGTAAACCAGGTAATGTAATTGTAAGCTCATATTTGGGGGAGCAAATCCAACTGGATGTAACTCAACTGTTTCAACTGGAATGTGGTTAGCAGCAGACTGCACACTTCCAGCTAGATGTGGAAGTTGATCAATATTAAAATATAATGGCGGAAGCCGTTATAAAAAGTCTTTTAAAAAGTCTTCAAAAAGTAATAAAAACGAGCGCTATTGTGTCGGGCATCAAAACCGAGCTTAAATCGCAGCAGAGCAACCCTGGTCCGTTTTAAATGGGGCTTAACCCCAGATAGCGGCTCCTGCATCCCCTCACCTGAGAAGGCCGCCCCTTCCTCCACCTGCCCGAAGCGCTTGGGCGGAATCGCACTGCAGCAGCGGCAGCGGCGGCGGCGGCGTTAAACAGAGGCGGCAGCTCCGCAGCAGCCGCGGTTCTTGTTAACAGATTGTTTTTAAATCGACAACTTTAATCCCCTGTCTGTGTAATTGCATTTCAATAGGAACATGAAAGTTAATTAGATGAGAAGCAATTAAGTGTCTCTTTAGAGGAACTTAGGAGTTTGAACATCGGGCAGCAAAAGGTAACTTGCTGAATTCATTTCTAGGGTATACTTAGCCGCCTCTTCGTGGCACTTTAATTCTCCTTCTTCCAACAAGGACAGGAGGCCGTTTTACGCAGAGACGTTCGCGTGTAACGCGGCGACACACTCTCGCTAACCCCCGTTCCTCAAGTCGGGCACGATCCACGCGCTTTTTCCCTGCTCACACGCAACGACCACGCGCTCTTAGCGCTGCCTTCTCACCGGCAGCCCCGGCGCCCTTTTTGCACAGCCGGGACTGGAGCGTCGCCCCTCCCGCACCCTAGGAAAAGCACGCCCACGTGCACACCCCCCGCCCCCGTAAAAAGGCGGCGCGGAAAGCAACGGCGGAAGAATTGGGCAGGCGGCTCCCGAAAGCCGAAGCAGAGAGGGGCGACCCCAGCCTCAGCCGGCTCCCCTCGCCTGGACCCAGGGGGCCAAATAAAAAGGTCGCCCTTAAACCAACACCACCTCTCCACTCCGTAGGGCGACTCCCAGGTGCTCGTGCAGACAAGGGGGCGGTGGGGGGCAGGGACAGCCAGCACCCAGCCTTTTCAGCCCAGCAAGGAGGGCGGGCACAAGTGGGTGAGCCCCGAGCGGGGAACTTGTGCAACGGCGCCGCGTCAAGTTGACTGCAGGCTGCAGCCTCCCTCCCCTCCTCTTTCCCCGCCCGCTCCCCGCAACTTCGGCGCAATTCACACACACACACACACACCGCGCGCCGCTCCGTCCGACGAAGTGGGCGAGCGCGCAGCCCCCGCGCCCGCCTGTCCTTCGCCCTTTGGGAGTTGGGGGTCCAGCGCTTCTCTTCGGCCTCTGACCGAAGGCTCGCGCCGTTCCCATCGGCGCCCCTTCCCCACCAACTGCCCCCACGCCCCGCAACCGTCGTCGATCGGGACACCCGCGGGGAAGGCCGGCTGGGTGGGTGGGTGGGTGGGGGGACGGAGCCGCAGGGACAAAAGCGCAGGGAGGCCCCCTCCCTCCCGGCGGCTTCCAGCCCCGGCCTCTCTTGGTGGCCTCCCATCCCAGCGCTCATCAGCTCCCGCCCTGCTTGGCTCCCGGGAGCGGCCGAGCTCGGCCCGGTGCGGGAAGCCGCGTGGAGTTGCTCCGGCTGGGCAGCCGAGACTGCCCCGAGACGCGCCGGGATGCCAGGCAGGCGAGGGCTCCTTTGTCTGCCCCGGGTGCGCGCTGCTCGCCGCCTCCCGGCAGGGACCCCGCCAGCGCCGAAGCCGGACCAGGCGCCTGGCGAAGAGCAGCCCCGGAGAAGCCCCTGGGGATGTGGGGGGAAGGCTGGGGACCCACCGGACTTACCTTTGTAGGACAATCTCAGCCGCGGCCCGGTCTTCTTGGCCGCCTGGCCGCGCTCCCTGCCGGCCAGCATGAAGAGTCCCAGCAGCAGCGAGGCCACCTGGGCGGCCCGGCCCATGGTGAGGCGGCGGCTGCTGTCCGTCGGGCCGGTGCCGAAAGCCGCCGCCGCCGCCACCCACAACTTCTGCCCAGAGCCCCGAAGGCGGCCGGGAACAGGTGAGCCGCCAGGTGAGCGCGGGAAGACGGAGGCGCTCAGGGCCGGCCCATCGCCGCCGCCGCCGCCCGCCTTCCGCGCAGTCCCGGAGCGAGGCTCAGCGCCCCACCCGGAGGGGCTCCCGCCCGTCTCCTCCCCAGCGGCGGCGGGCGAGGAGCCCCCGGTGCCCAGCGGGGAAGGAGCGCAGCTCGCCCGGGGCTCAACCGCCCGCCTCGCTCGAGGCTCGCTCGCTTGGCGCTCCGGGGCTCCTCTCCGCCGGGGCTCGGCGGGCGCAAAGCCGCTGCCTCCTCCTCCTCCTCCTCTCCGGCTTGGGTGGCGGCGCAGAGCAGAGCCGGGCTGGCGAGGCGCGGCGCGTCGGGCCGGCAGAGCTGCAGCCCCGCGGAGAGACGGGCAGGCGCGAGGAAGCGCGGAGTTTCCCCGCCTCGCTGCTTCGGCTCCGGCCCCTTCCCGCGCGCCTTCTCGTCGCCTGCAGCCCCGCTCGCGGCTCACTAGGACGGCGGGCGGAGCGCAGCCCGCGGCTCCTTCCCCGGCTCCCCCGAGCAGATGCCGAGCGCAGCTGGCAGCGCAGAGCAGGGACCGCGCGGAGAGGCAGGCGGGCACCTCGGCGGTGGGTGGACCGGCGGGGACCCGGCCTTGCTCTGCCCTCCTTTCCCCTCCTCCTCCCCCCCCCTCGTCTCTCCCCTTTAAAACGGTGGGGGCTTCTCCTAGAAAATGAGCCGCCCTTCCGTGGCATCCATCGATCTATCCCTCTCTTTATCTATCTATCTATCTATCTATCTATCTATCTATCTATCTATCTATCTATCTATCATCTATCTATCTATCTATCTATCATCTATCTATCTATCTATCTATCTATCTATCTATCTATCCATCTATTATCTATCAATCTATCAATCAATCTATCTATCTATCTATCTATCTATCTATCTATCTATCTACCTACCTACCTACCTACCTACCTATCTATCATCTATCTATCTATCTATCTATCTATCTATCTATCTATCTATCTATCTATCATCTATCTATCTATCTATCTATCTATCTATCTATCTATCTATCTATCTACCTACCTATCATCTATCATCTATCTATCTATCTATCTATCTATCTATCTATCTATCTATCTATCTATCTATCTATCTCTCTCTCTCTCTCTCTCTATCTATCTATCTATCTATCATCTATCTATCTATCATCTATCTATCTGTTCTATCCATCCATCTATCTATCCATCATCTATCTATCTGTTCTATCCATCTATCTATCCATCCATCCATCCATCCATCCATCTATCCATCCATCCATCTATCTATCTATCTATCTATTCTATCTATCTATCCATCTATCTATCTATCTCCCATCTCTTAAAAGGCACAAGGCTTTTTAAGGAGGCTACAAACTCCAGCAGGGACAATCGGAGGGTGAGCTGAGTGAAGCCGCTGCTCCTTTCCTGAAGTCTCAGCCAGCCTTCCTGGCCAAAAGCCCGTCAAGACAGAGGAGGAATCCAGTTGGTCTAATAAGTTGGACAGGGAAGCCTCCAAGTTCTTCCCCTGCCCCGTTCAAGCCCCTCTCCCCCCATCCTTGGCTCCAAGCAGGAAAGGCAGAGCCAATCACCTCCTCCAGGCAGAGGCCCAGGCACACCCAGAGGTGCAGCAGGAAGAGGGGCTGCTGGGGGTCTTGCAGGGGTGGTGGAGGGGGTGGGCTGTGATGCACTAGCAGACCCAGGCTTCCTTGCCACCTGTTGCACTTGCGAGAAGCCTCATCGCTTCTCGATGGGAAATGCTGGGAAGGGGGTTTTCCTTTACTATTTTTGGTTTCCTAAGACAAGAATTGTGTTAAAGCACCACAGCAAACACCCAAAACTTTTTAAGGCAAGGCAACAGCTTTTAATGGCACTTCCTGGACTGTTTAGGGACTCCTGGTTGTGTGTTGCCCTCCTCTCACTAGGTGGCAGCACTGGGCTGGCCTCACCTGAGCCCAGACAGGCCAGTTAGGCCTGGTTATGGGGGGGCGCCAGGAAAAATCTCACAGCTGAAGTCGGGATGTCAAAAGGGAGGAGGAAGAGGAGGAGGAGGAGGAGGAGGAAGGTCTAGCTGGGTTTCTTGATCTTGGCAACATTAAACAATTAAGCTGGGGGATTCTGGGAGTTGAAGTCCACACAGCTTAAAGCTGCCCAAATGGAGAAATTCTGCTGGAGGGACTCCCAGGAAAAGAGCATCAGGTCGAATGCAGAATTTTCTACTTTTGGATCCCCAGTTTTTCTAAGTGATACACAGCATCATCAAGTATGCGAGAATACTATTTTCTTCTAAACATGTTTATTGTTCCAAAATCTACACATGTTTTACTCTAGTTACGTAGCGATTCCATTGGACAGAAGGTTACTCATATAAGCAGGCAACTTCTCCTGATTTAAAACATCTTTTTTCAACTTCCCTTCTCAAGGTTGCAAAGCTGTACAAACAATTTGATTTTTCTTAAAGAAAAGCCTACACAACAATGAGAATATTGTGACCAGCCTCTAAAGCTTGGCAGCCCACAAAACGTCAGGCCCTGATCTAGGTTTAGAAAGAGGCAAATATCGATGGGGTCCCAGGAAGAAATGATGTAGCAATCCAGCTCACGAAAAGATCGGGGTGCCCACTGTTGAAAGATTTGCAAAATAAAGCGTCTCTTGCAGCCACCTGTCACTCAATGGCCCTGATGCTCTGAAGGCTCACAACCTGGAAGCCTTCAACCATCACCCACCTGGGGCCTTCCAGAGGTTGGGCTTCAACACCAGCAGGCCAACCTGGTTAATGCCCCGTGGCTATTTAATCCGGGTGAGGATTACGGGGGATACCAGTCCGACTTGGGCTGTTTTGCACCATCCTAAAGGACGCCTGTCTTCTGCTTGATCCGTATTTTATCTTCTGTGGATGTCAGGCAGAAGGGAATGGCCAAAGTGGAGGAGCAGATGCCCAGGACGTGCTCAGAGACAACGGGGTGGATGTTCACTGCTCTTTAAAAACGTCCCTTGTTTTTAACCATGTAAAAGTCTATCCACTCTAGTTTACTTTAGTCTGGAGGCCAAACAAAGATGGAGCAGCTTTTTCAACTTCCCAGCAAGGACTTAATGGTTCATTTAGGAAGCAACAGCAAAGCATTTTCTCCCGGACACTTAAACTCTCTAACCAGGCACCCCCCAAGCATGGCAAAGGGCCCAAAGGCCCCTCCCTGCAGCCCCCCTTCTAATAAATCGGTAGCTCAGGGCAGACAGGAGGGGCCTGGGCACTTCCGGAACTGGGCTCTTTTCTGGCACAGGTGATGTTACCTAGTTTGGGTGACGAAATGTCTGCCAGGAAAGGACTCAGAGACCACCAAGGGCCCCTCAGACCTCCTGCTTCCGCAGCTGAATCCCCAGCTGACACACTGGGCAGGGTGAGCAAACAAGATCCCCAATGGGCCCACACATGGTAGTCTTGGCCATTCTCACCTGTGTTGCCTTTCTGGGCTTCCGTGCTCATCCTGCAGCCGGGCTTTAGCCCTGGCGAGTGACCAGAGGCGCTGCCCCCTTCTCTGCCAGGGACGCAGAGGGAGCCGCTCTCTGACCCAACGGAGACGGTGAAATGTAGCCTCTTCTTGTCATCCTTCCAAGAAAGCCCAAGGGAGACTTCAGCCCATTGTGACCGCAGCCTCTCTGATGGTGGGGGAGGGGCAGAGGGAATTCTACTGATTGGAGAAAAAAAAGGAGGACCCGGAGCATCTTTAGTGGGAGAGCCGCCCAAGCGTGAAGGGTTTTCTCCCGGACTCGTCTCCTCATGGCCTGCCAATTGCCTCTCCTCATCTTCTTTGGGGTGAGGAAGGATTGATGGGCGTTGCAGCCAGGCAACCTACTGCTGACTTTGGCTAATCTCAGGAAGCTAAGCAGGATCAGGCCTCTTTCACAGGCCAGGAGGACATTCGGGCGCCAGGCTAGATTGGGAAGTCAAAACAGAGAAGCCCAGAAGCAAAAACGTGACAGGAAATCGTTGCTGAGAAACCAGAGCGACCTGACAGAAGTTTTTACGTGTTCTTTAAGTTCAGCCTTCCTTGAAAAAGGAATAACCTGAACCACACCCAAAAGAAAGAGAGAGAGAGAGAGAGAGAGAGAGAGAGAGAGAGAGAGAGAGAGAGCTCCAAAGCACCCCACAGTTGACACACCTCTCTGGCTATTCTGTACAGGCCTCTCTCACACCTGTGCTGTCCATGACCGGGGTGGTGGTGGGGTTTAAGCACGGAGAAAATGCCTAAAACCACCCACTGGGTTCCTGGGAAACATAGTATATGAAGCAGAATCCCCCCCCCCCTTTGAGATATAAATAGCCGCATTCTGTGCAGGACTGAAGTCCCTGGTTGTGATACAGCCCTTCCACACACCTGGGCATTTGGGTTCATTTGCCTCAACAAAGGAACTGTAGAAGGTCCCTGGGTAAACCTCTCTCTCTCCTCCTCACGTGTTCCAAGGGCTCTTAGCTCTCCTTGCAAGCAAGTTACTGCCTCCTTGCAATCATTTGATCTTCTATGGGACACAACATAAGAAAAAAAAAAGGTTTTTTTTTTTTTTGAGGGGGGTGGAGGGGAAGCTTTCTTGCCTGTGTCATCTGGACACAATTTCTACCCAGTTTCAGCAACCAGACAAGTAGCTGTAAGTCGTTTTGGCTCATAATCCTGATGGTTCTAAGCAACTTATGCCAGACAATGTTTTTATTGTGTTTTTTCCCCCCTGAAGCCAGCGGGTTTGAGATCATAGTTGTTTTTAAAGGAAGATGTCGGAATTCTTTTAAAAGCCTTGCTCATAGTCTCTGTTTTCAGATGGCAACCGTGTCTTAAAACAAGGCTGTAAGATGAAGCAGAAGCTCCGGCGATCTCACCAACGGAAGGAAGCTCAGTGTTCTTCTAATGACCGAACCTCCTCAAAAGAGAAAGAAGGCAGCCGTTCACTTAGCTTTAAATAATTTAGACCACAGGGGGGCAGAAAGTTCCCTTCCTTCTGCCCCACGTCAGCGAAGTACTTAAGCAGATGCTTGGCATTCAAAACCAGGCAAGGGCCCTTCGGCCGCGAAGCGTTTCCCAAGGTGACCCGTTGAGCGAAGGGCAGAGAGAGAGGAAGGGAAGCCTGGCTGGGCTCGGAAAACGATCCTGGCCATGGATCCACTTTGGAACGGGACACAAGAGGAAACCACCAACCGGTGGAAGGAAGGCCTAGTGAGAAGAGCAGGGACCGGGCTGGCCTACGTTCAGGGAAGACGGACGTTGCAGGTTGAAGTTCATTGAAATTAAAGTCCCCTCTGGCTCGGCTGCCAGCACTGAAATAAGTACATTCGCGTTGCCTCCGAAAATAAAGAGCTGGGTAGAACTTATTCCAGGAGTTCTGGAAGGATCCACCCACCACCTTCAAAGACTTTCGCCTTTGAAATACGGACACATCGATGCCTGCGGATTATTTAATGAAATGGCTGTTCCAACCCTTCCTGGGAACATACAATCAACGTGGATTTTCATGAGGACCAGGGGGATGAAAGATTAATAATCCCTTTCCTTCTCAGCTGCGGATCCAACCCCCACCACCACCCTGCCCCCCCCGTTTCCATTAGCATCAAGATCAGCTTGACAGCAGGAGGGGGGGCAGGGTCCCTTTTGAAGAAAGGGTTCAACCTGCTGTGGTTAATCTGCAGCCCCAATGAGCCTCTCCCCTTCTTACACCCCTGCTCTTGCTAGAAACTAGAGAACGGAAACCCTGGTTGCTGGTGATGTCTGAATGGCCTCTGAGTAATCCCTCTTGCCCAGGTCCTGCCTCAGCTTTTAGCTTGTTTCCGGTAGCAAGAAATTTCGTTCCCCGTTTCCCAAATATCTCTTTATCTTAAATACTTGGGAAGATGGAGAATCACCAATGGGTGTGCAATCCATCACTGTGTGACAAGCGGTTGGCCTAGAAACCAGGAGCTGTGAGTTCTAGTCCCGCTTTAGGCATGAAAGGGGCTGGGTGGCTTTGGACAGCCCCTCTCTCCCCAGCCCAACACACCTCACAGGGTTGTTGTTGTGGGGAAAAGGAGCAGCAGGAAGAGGAGGTGGTGGAGGGAGTACGAGGTATGTTTGGTGCCTTGTGTTATATAGGAAGTAATAAAGGCAGGATAAGAAATCCATCAGCTGAACTAAATAATAGTTAAATGCTCAACGTTGTTTCTGAACGAATCCATTTTCTGGACTGACAGGAATATTTGGAACCACGGGCTGGACTTGCGCAACATACACGGAGACACACACAGAGAAAGACCTGCTCTAGCCAGGCTTAGCCAGTGAAGCCACCTAATCAGCTCCATTCTCCATTCATCACAGTTAAGCCCGTTGGCCGAGAGGATTGCGGGCAAGAGCCTCGGAAAGGGCCAAGGGGGGGGGGGGCCTGGAGCGAAGTTGCCCCCATCGCTTCCCTCCTCCAGGCTCAGCCCAACAGCTGCACTTCACCGGGTGCCTCCCCTCCCCTTCCGGCCTCCTCCAGCTGCTCTCAGACGGCTGGTTCATGATGAGCATCTTGGAAAAAATCCGCAGAAAAATTATATAACAGCTTGTCGTTACCACAAGTGCTTTCTGTAGCTGATCTCTTTCCTAGGCATGATGGCGAGGGAGAAAATCTGTTTAATGAGGCCTTTTCTGGTGTGGAGTATTGGAAAGAGGGATTCCGTCACTTTAATTGTGTGTTTGTGTGTGTGTGTGGGGGGGTGGGCACAAGAGTGTGCAAACCAAAGGAGGCCATACAATGAGCTAAAGGCAGGTAATTGGCATAAATTAAATCTGAGGTCCCCAAACTGATCGGTCCCTAATTGAGGTGGGGGAACCTGGTAGGAACAGGTGTGGGGAGTAAAGGGAGATTGTTCAGGAAAATCGTTCAGAGCAAACTTTTAATAACGTGAGGTTTTCTTGAGCCAGTTTAAACCAAAATAAAAACAAATGTGTAGGTTGGCAGTGTGAGGTGTCATTAAAAAAAAACTTTAGACTGAAATGATATTTCTATACATATTTCCATCTTATCCTATCTCTTTATGAGAAGCTTTTTTAAAAAAAAAAATATCCCCCATGCTGAACAGTTTCTGCAACCAACTGGGGGAGAGAGACTTCTGTTCCTTTGTCTCCAAACAACCTGTGAAATGGAGGTTTTCAAGGGAAACCCAGGCAAGAGGACGGAAGCCTCTCCAGGGAAGTTATATAACAGCAAGGGGAACAGGTGGATGGGCTGAATTAGTCATAAAATGACGAAAACGCAAAGGACGTATAAGCTTTGTATCAGACCAGTCACTGTTGTGTAGTGTTTTGCAATTACACTACCCAAAAGGGGTAACAATGAGGCTACAACTTGGAACTAGCATCTTCATCAGGAAGGCAATAGACAGTTTCCTCTTAGGGCTTTGAGGTCAGTGAGGATCACAGCTGAATAGCTTTAACTTTTAAAAGTTGGAACCCCCCAAAACATCTGAGGAGGCATTTAAAGAACAGCTCATTATTTCCACCTTGGGGTTGGTTGAGGTTTTGGATGCCAAGGCATGTAGATGCTCCAGAGAACTTCAGGTTGAATGATCTGCCCATCCGCCATACCATGAAGCATCTATTTTCCCCACCCAGAAGCCCAAAATGGGGATCTGCAGCCGAATTTTGCGATAAGACACATTTGGTTTAAGGGGACCAGGGATGTCCACAAAGAGAAGGTCAAGATGGGTGGCCACCATCATGCAACTAAAGCTTTGCCTTTTAAAAATATATATTACAATAGAGCTGCAAAAGAGCAGAGCTTGGTCCACATGGTTTGGTCACCATCTGGACATTTTTGACTTCTCCAACACTCCTAGCTGGCTCTGTGTGGGGGGCCCTTTTACTAGGGGTACCAAATGCTACCAAGAGTTTATGGCAGCCTCTGGAATATTGAGAGTGTTCATTTCAGGAAAGAGCCCGAAGAACTCAAAGTGATCCAGAAAAGGGCAACTTAGGTGGCAGATCATTTGGTAACTGAATTCTAGAAGAAACAATGAGATAAGCAGAGTGAGAAGTGGAGATGATTTAAGACGGAGGACAAGAGTTACTTTCAAAATTCAGAAGGGCTGCCGTGGAGAAGAAAGTCCCTCGGTCTAAAAACCGTGGTCCCTGGCTGGGAATAGCGTGAGCAGAATTATCAAGAAAATGGAATTTTGGGAAACATTAGGAAACAATTCTTAGGAATAAAAGTTATCCGGGGTAGAGGTGATTCAGAATACTTGTAGAATTGTCCAGACATGGGTGAATTATAGTTCCTAGATAGCATTCTCCTGACCTTGGCAGAGTCCTTTCTGTTGAGTTGAGAGAACTTAGGAAGGAATCTCACAGATCCTTCAAACACCTAAAATTATTGCTTTTTTACTTTTCCTATTTTCTCTTGCCCAGATGGACATCACAACATGTGAGTACAAAAACAGTGGTTTGGGGATTCAGTTTGTGTGCAACACGTCCACAATACATAAGGATACTCTACAGGTATAGATGTTTTACCTGAAAAGGTAGAGTCTTTTTTTGTGTGTGTAGACTGACTCCATAGCAACTGGTTTCCTGGCAACCAACCATGCTGATTTTGGTCTGCTCTCACCTATTTCTGGGGTGTTCTCTGGTTTCCTAACTTTCTCACCTGGAATATGTTGATGGTCTCCCATCCAAGCCAGAGGCAAATGTTAAACATATATTCCTATGAAATAATCTTTTGAAGTGTTTCTCTTCCACAGTCATACCCTTTAACTGGGTTTCTCCAGGTTGAAGGTAATTTTCAGTCATTTGATTAGCATTCTCTCCCTGTGTTAAACTTTTGATTGTTTTTGATCGAGAACTGTGAAGGGTCATTTCTAAGAAAAACCAAAAAGGATTTCCACAGTCATAGACCAAGATCTTAATCTGCATATGTTGGCCATCAACCTAAGTTTCTTTAAACTCATTTCATAGATAATACCAGGAGATACCATCGAATCATATTAGATTACACAGGCCTGGAACCAAAGAGAGCATTAGAGCTACTTGTTCTGCTTGCCACACAAAGTTATCCCAGGGAAACCACCATAATAAGGCTTATTGGTCACAAATTACAGGGAATGTGAAAACAGTCAGAGTCGGAGAAAGCAGCCCTGTCTTTATGGCTTTCCCTGCCTTAGGGACTGAGAGTAAAAAAGAGCAAAGCCATCCAGTCCAAGCTCAACCAAATCATTAGTGGCTGTGTAGTTATGGTGTAAAACAGAATGTTTTCCACGCAGCCCTTAAATTTATCCCAACTGGATTCATTTTCCCCAACATGCTGCTTTTGATACGTGTTGAATCCCCAAAACATCTAGGGAAAAGGCTGAAAGAGAATCAGAGGTTGAAACTTTCCCTGCAAATCACAAACTAGCCTTCTGTGCAAGTGGTCCCGGTGAAGCCGGCCTAAAGAAACGGGACAGCAACTCCATCTTGCAAAAACAGCCTCTTGCAATCCAGTCTGGGATGCAGACAAGAAAAAACTGAATCGTGTTTTGAGGAGATTTCTCAAGGGCCATCCCAATGGACTTGACTTACTTTAAATTCATTCATCCAGCTAGCCGTGTTTGTATTATGCATGAGATACAAATGGACTGGTTGATCCCATCACCTAAAGAGGAAGGTGCTGTGGGACACAATTTGAAGAGTTACCAAGGGATGGGGGCCAGAATAAATGATTCATCGTGGGCTTGAAGAAGGTGACATCCACAGTGAGGTGAGGGAGACATTTCTCCATCAAAACCTGAAAACAGATTGGCTGTTGGTGTCCAAAGGCCATTTCAAATGTTACATATTCTGACCAGACACAGAGAGAGAGAGGGGGGGGAGAGAGAGAGAGAGAGAGAGGGGTGGGTGGGGGGAATACCAGAATACTTTTCAGAGAAGCAATACAGAATCTGGATAGAGAATAAAGCATGAGGAAAAACTGCAAGATTTCCCCACCTCACCTATCTTTGGTTAGGGTCAATAGTGGGATTCAAAAATTTTTACTACTGGTTCTGTGGGTGTGGCTTGGTGGGCATGGCATGACTTGGTGGGTGTGGCTTGGTGGGCGTGGCAGGGAAAGGATATTATAAAGTCACCATTCCCTCCCCACTCCAGGGGAAGGTTACCACCAGTTCTCTGAACTACTCAAAATTTCCGCTACCAGTTCTCCAGAATTGGTCAGAACCTACTGAAGGCCCCCTCTGGTTAGGGTTATCTATAGAAGTGCAAGGTAGTGTGTGAATGGCCTTGGGGATGGAGGGGAAGAGGTCCTGCCCTAGGAAACAATCTGAAAAGAGCGGAAGGAGTCCCCAAAGCATCCATGGCCAGAAGGAGGCGTGTAGAAAGGACACGGCCTAAGGAGTCAGGTGTTTAATGTAATAGTTGCCAGTCTGTACGCCTTGCAAAATTCTGTAAATGTAGCCTTACAATAAAGTGAATTTAGTGGAGGGTGGAGCTGGCGTCGTGACGATACGGCATGCGATCTTGGAGGTCTGAGATCGCTGCCAATATCTTTGCTCCTGGACAGGCCAAATGGATCTAAACCGTCCCGAAGAGTTGGTGAATGTAAAGAGCGCATCCTGTCGATCCCAGGGACACTGCAAAGTCCCTGGTAGATCCAGGAGAAGCTCTTTTTGCCAGCAGCAAAGAGGCAGCCATTAAAGCTGCTGAAGTTGGAACAGCTCTGAAACGAAAGAGAATGGAAAGAGAAAGTGTGCCAGTTTGGTGAGAACTTTTTCTTTACTTTAAGATTTGAAAGGACACCCTAAGGAAAAGAAAGAATCTGTAAAAGTTTTGACAGAAGTGATTTAGCAGCAATTTTAAACAGGAAATCAAAGTAATATTTTTATTTATTTATTTTTCTCATTGCTGGATTTTCTACACATGATTTTACATTTTGAAACTGGACTGGTTTTTTTCTTCTTCTTCCACCTATTCTTTCTCTGCTTTTTGACTTTATAATATTCTAGGCTAGTCATCTTTTTTAAATATCTTTTTCCCTTTTTAATTAATTTTTATTATATCTTGTTTGGAAAAGGAGGGGGAAAGTGAAAGCAGAAGAAACTTTGTAACACTGCCAACTAGAGGCTTGGAAATATTCTATTTCTTTTTCTTGACCAGACAAAGCTGAGAAAGAACTGAGACTTTTTTTTCAAGGACTTTGAGCCTGTTTGATAAGATAGAGGGAAGAGCATGGGAGAGTATTATTGCAGGTGCTCTTCTGGGTTTCTATCAACAGCTGGAGTCTGGTGTTGAAGCTTATAGAAAAAAAAGATGATAAGACTCTGGAGAAGAGAGTTATAAACTTTAACAAAAGCCTTGGATAACCAAACAAGGTGCAGTGTGCTCTTTCTACTTTTTTTTAAAGCTGGGCTATTTCTTACTTTAACAAACCCCCTCCTTACTAGCTTACTTTTTGTAATAGCTGTTTGGATTTTTGGCTTTTTGGAACTTGTTTTTGTTTTTTAAGTCTAATTTTTATGTTCTTATTTTATTTTAAAGGAAAAGCTTTAGTATTAATGATTTCCTTCCTTTTTTTCTTCTTTTTAAGGGAGTAGTCTCTTTTTTCTCTCTCCCTCCCTTGTATTTTTTTTTCTATTTATCTTCCACATTGGTTTTTTTTGTGGCTTTCTTTTTTTTCTTATGCATTCTTTTATACCTGAGACTTTTTAATTGGATTAAGGTGTTGAAGAACCTGAAGAACTTTTCTTTTATCTTCTTTAGTTTTTTATTTTCTACTTTTCCGCCTTTTCCAGGATTAACAATTTTTTCTTTTTTGTGAACGCTCAATACAAACAATGTTACAGCAAAAAGAACAGGAAAAAGTGACCCTGCTGATGATTATGCAAAGAATTCAAAATATTCAAATAAGAACAGAGAATATTGAAAAGAGAACAGAGAACATTGAACAAAGAACAAAGAACAGGAAAAACTGATGAAAAGGTGGAGAACATCCAACAAATGATGATGAAGTATGATGAGAGATTCCAAAAAATTGAAGAAGAAGATAAACAAAGAGACAAGAAGATTGGAGATATTGATAGCAGATTAATTGTGGTTGAACAAGATAAAAGTGGGATGTCGAGATGGGAGATGGACAGATCAGAATTTTATCTGATTCCAAAACATAGAGGAAGAAAAGGGACAAAACCTAGCTGAGACAATGATAGAAATTTTGGCTGAAGCTTTGGAAATAACTAAAGAGAAGATGATGGATGGAATAGATGAGGTTTATCGAGTCTTCACAAGATATGCAATGAGAAATAGCTTACCAAGAGAAGTTCACATCAGATTTACAAAGAAAGCCATTAAAACGCAAATATTGCAAGTGGCAAGAGAGAAAATATTGAAATATAAAGACAAGGAGATTTCTGACCAAAATGCTACTTAAAAAAGAGGTGAATTATAGATGGCTGATTCCAGAAGGTTTAATGTTCACATGGCAAGAACAGAGACATAGAATTGACTCAATTGAGAAAGCTGAATTATTTTACACAGAATATTTTGGAAGGAAAGAGGAGGAGGCAGAAAAAGAAATGTCACTAATTGAATTCCAAGAGGACTGCCAAATGGCGACTGCAAAAGAAGAAGGTGCAGTAGGCGGAAAGGTGGAAGTCAAAGAACAACGTGAACCAAGATCTACGAGAGATGCTAAACCTAACTACAAAATATAACCATGGAAGAGAAAAAACTGATTACAATTAACATAAATGGACTTAGCTGTTAAAAGAAGGAAAACTTTCCATAAATTAGAGAAATTAAAATTTGATATAATCTGCCTACAAGAAGTACATATCAAAAAGCAACATGAACAATTGCTGATACAGCCAAAATTAGGGAAAATATTTACTTCTTTGACACAATGCAAGAAAAGAGGAGTGGTTTTATACATTAAAGATATTATCCCAGCGAAATTGATCTATACCGATGACGATGGAAGAATATTAATGGTGGAAACAATGGGCAATAATATGAAAACACTTCTGATTGCAATCTATGCCCCGAATGACAATCAAGAAGAATTTTATAAAAAATTACATATGAAAATAATTGAACTGGACTATGCTAATATAGTTATGAGGGAGATTTTAATGGAATTGTAGATAATAAACTGGACTATACAGCACAGAAAACAACAAAGCATAACAGAAAGACTCTCCCTAAATCTTTTTTAAAAATGATAGATGAAATAATTTTTTTTTTCTGAAAAATTTATTTGGGTTTTCACAAAAACAAAATACAAATAAAACATCTTTTTTGAAAATAGCATGGTCCCAGGTTATTACTTCTTCATACAGACACAAAACTCAATTTCATGCTCATTTTTATATTCTATTCCATATCTTATTACCATTTTATATTTTCTACATAGTTTTTCCCCTCTTCTAATTTTCTCAACTTTGTTTTGATTATCTCAATTCAAATCATTATATTTATACTTTTGCCTGTCCTGTTACAATTTCACGTTATCTTTTCTTATTAAACAATTTTTTCCCTGTAGTTACCAATTAGAGTATGATACCTTTATATCCTTTAATTTTATCCATTCAAGCTCTTATTTAAGCTTCAATGTATAGCTTTAAGATTATAGCATTCAATATAATACATAACTTCCAATCAAATTCTGCTTGGTACATTCTTAAAATAGACACTATATTCTTAAAAAAGAAAAAAATTATATATATATGTAAATAAAACACATTCCATTCCAATTCTATCACTAATATGCATTAAAATCTTAACATCTTTAACATTTCTTTTCAATTGAATATCATACTTCCTTGGGAACACTTATAAACTTTCCATAGTTAATTCTTCCCCTCCCCCCATATTTCTCACTTATATTTTTATAAATATAAATAATAATTAAAAATGTTCCCTTTTAATTCTCTCAGTCATTTTAATTCATTTATTTATTAACAAACATTCCACTGCATTACAATAAATATTTTATCCATCATCATATTTTCTAAAGTTATTTCTATTTGTAATATAACAAAGCTATCTTATGTACCTTTGCAGAATCCCTTTTACAATTAAATTTTCACCCATTATCTCTAAACAAACTTATAGTTACAAACCTTATATCTTTTCCCTGTTTCTCCATTTCTTGCTTCTGTCTTTTACAACTTCTTTTCCCTGCCTTCTTCCCCCTCTTCGTCTCCCTCCCCTTTTTACCCCCTCGTCTCTCTACTTCTAACTCTCTCATCTGTAATCCCCTCTTCTGTTGCTTTCTAATATTATACTTATCTTTCAAATTGTTCTTCTTTTTGGTTGTTTTTTCTAATCTTAAACCTTTCACTCCCTTTTCTCCCCCCCCCACTTAAAATTATTTGATCATTAAAGATGGCTTCTTCTTTGTCCCAATCTTCTTGTTCTGCAAGCGTTTCTTGTTGCTTCTCATAGTTCCAGATCTCCATTTCTAAGAATTGAAACACGAAGCCAAAAGGACTTCTCCCTTCTTGTGCGTCTTCTTTCCATTTTTTAAGTTCTGTTTTCAGTTCTTCTAAGAGTGATACCATTTTAAAAACTTTTAAACAACCACCCAGTTAATTTTAGTCATCTAGATGCAAAAACCAAAAATCACCAAGTAATCCAAATAATCCAAGGCTGTTTCTGCTTGCTTCTTTTTTCCACTTTCTCTTCCTGGGGTTCTATTATTTTGTTAACAAGTTTCCATTAAAATGTATCTTTGAGGAATCTTGTTAAAATTTCACTGTAAGTTCCTTTTAATTACAGTTCCATTCCTTAATTCCAGGCAGTCTCCTCCATTTTTCCAGATCCTGCCCTTCTATTCTTGACAAAGAACATGCTATCAAGACAAAAGGAAGAACTAGTGGATCTATTGAAAATTCAAGTCACGAATAAGATCAAGTACTTGGGGATACATTTGACAGCAAGATGTAGTACACTAAAAGCAAATAATTATATCAAACTTAAGCAGCAGATAGCGCTAATCTGGCGAAATGGGAAAATTTACAACTGTCATTAATGGGGAGAATATCAACAATAAAGATGAATATACTACCCAGAATTTTATATTTGTTCCAGACAATTCCAGTTTTAAGGAATGGATAACATTAAGAAATACTAGATTGTTGACATTAGAAGGTCATGATCTGTTGTTGGGGTGGCATGCTTTTCTATGGTATAAAGGAACTAAAACACAGCAGTATTTTAGAAGACATTATATACGGGAGTCTCTGTGGTTAAACTGGGAGAAGACTAAAAGACAATGTTATTTGAAAATTCCAGTCTGGCTATCGACTATTGAAGCATTTTCTTATCCTATAATATATAAAAAGGAACAAACGGTTAGATATGGGGAAATATTGAATGAAAAGGGTGAACTTAAATCTATGCAAAAATTAGAGGAACAAGGTATAAAGATGAATTGGTTTTCATATGTGCAAATACATTCAAGGTATGATAAAGATTCTGAAACAGAAGGTTTCTATGATAAGCTGACTGACTTAGATAAGATTTTGACAGGTACTGATGAAAAGGTAATTAAAAAATTGTATGGATATTTATTAGAAATTAAACTAGAAGAAGAACAAGTTAAAGAAACAATGATTGCTTGGGGGAAGAATTTTGGATATGGGATTGATCTAGAGAAATGGCAAAAATTGTGGTCTCAAAATTATAAAATGACAATGTCAACAGCATATAAAGAAAATTTGTATAAGATGTTTTACAGGTGGCATTTTCCCCCAACAAGAATAGCAAGAATGTTCAAGAACAAATCGGAAAAATGTTGGAAATGTCATCAGACACCTGCCTCATATTACCATATGTGGTGGACTTGTGTGGATGCTAAAAATATTGGACTAAAATCCACACGTGGTTGGAAAAAATGACAAAAAAGCAGATAGATTTGAAACCAGAGATATTTTTATTGGGAATTTTACCTGAAATATATAGTAAAGAATTGAAATACCTGATTGTAAATGTATTAACAGCGGTTAGGATTGTATTTGCCAAAAACTGGAAAAATGAGAAAATACCATTACAGGAGGAAATCATTAAGAAAATATTGGAATGTGCTGAAATGAGTAGATTGACATTTGAAATCAGAGAACAAGATGATAAACAATTTTATAAAATTTGGGATCTATTCCACCAATGATTAGACAATAAAACATGGTAATGAAATATGTAGATTCTTAGAAAATAATAAATATATAAAGATGTATTCTTTTCTTATTATATCTACAAAATGATTGTAGGATAGATTTGGGATGATAATATGAACTGTCATAAAACAAATTAAGTGAAATATGATTATTTCGTAAAACATGAACGAATAAAAGTATAGTCAAATGATTGATTAACAATGATATTAATGTATTTAATACTTGATTGAAAATATGAGAATATATACAATGTAATTGTAATTGAAGACTACGAAATGGAAGCACAAAACAATTTGTAAACCAACTGACACACTGTATGTATATATATATGGAAGATGGCTTGATGTTTTTATGTTTTGTTTGTCTATGTTTGTCTTAAAAACCAATAAAAAATTATAAAAAATGAATAAATAAAGTGAATTTAGTGCATCTGGTCGTGTTGCCTGTCTGGTTTACCTGGCTGAGAGGGACGGAAGGGGAAACACTTCCAGATTTCTGCTATTGCAGTAAAGGAGAACATTTCATGTGGCCTCTGTCTTTTGACTGGCCAACCTTGAAGGATGGACAGAATGAAAGACGGTGTCATTGTCGTTGTTGTTTGGAGCTTCCTTGCCCATTTCTGTCTGATCGAGCCTTTCCCGCGACAAGCGCCTCATTCCCACCACTGTTTGGGGGCTTCCGCCTTCCCCCCTTCTGTGGTTCATCCCTTTGTTCGCCTGGATGCCTGGGAGACGCTCTGGGAGGGGCTTTCTGGAATCTGTTTTAGGGGGAAACAGCAGCCATCTGAAACATTTACCTAAAATCGCTGTCATTCAAATAAATAATGCAGACCAAACGGTTTGAAATAGGAGAGTAAAATGTTGAGGATAAATGTTGCGGTGATGTACAATTACCACTCAAGCCATAGCAGGTACCCCTTTTCCTCTCTTCACTTATGCAGCTGACAATAGTTATGCATCGTTAGTGCTAAAATAAGAGGTCTTGAACTAATTTGCTTCCATAAGAAAAAAAACAACTTTTAGAGTCAGAGTTCAGGCTCATGTGCTTTTTGAGTTAATTTTTTTTTTAAATGGCCATGATCTGCTTCCTCTGAGTTTTATGTACATCTAATTGCTGATTATACTTATTTGCTCCTGCTAGTTGTTATCTGGACAGACTCTCTAAATATAAAAATTGAGTACCAATTTCCTTACAAATTCCATTTTTTCCAGATTGTTTTTTTAAAAAAATAAAAATACATCTGCAGAGATACTATTCAGGTTATGGCAAAGTTTACACTGAACCCCCTCAATGATGATTGCCAAAAACTGCAACAGCATTTTTATTGCATTAAAAATGTCAGACATTATTAGTTGTATTATTAGCAGAGCATATTGAATGAAGTGAATTTTTGCATCCAAATGTGATGTTCAACAGTGAGAATCCTTGTTTATTATTAGAATTCATATGTATGGGATATAGTCATTCTAATCTACCTTTTTGTAATTCTGCAGTTTTCCTATTGTCTTATTGCTTCTTTATATTTGATAGTTGAGTACTATAAAGTATAATTTTAGTATACACTAAATTTAGTAACTTTACTATAAAGATGTATCTTCTGATAGATCTTGCTGTATCAAAAACTACACATACTGTTGTATTTCTTGCCTCTTTGCACAGCTCTTGTGTGCACCAACACCTACAGAAACTGAGTTATTCATATTTTGCTACAGCTACCCTTATGGGATAGAAATCCATGCAGAATATAGTAAGAGGCACAATTGTTTTGTTGCTACTTCAGAAACTGAGGAAGGACTGCAACTGAGCCCCTGCAAACCACAAATTTTCTCTGAGCATCTCATGACTTCAATCCAAGGTTGCTCTAGGCCTACCTAAGAAGCCACTAGGATGCCAGGGGGCAACAGGCCATCATCTGGCAGCTTGATGTGAGGGCATAGAGATTCTGCAATGAGCTAACCGGCAGTGCTTTTCTTTAATAACTGCCCATCCTAAGAACTGAGTCTTCTCTTGTTAGGTCCTTGGATAGCTTCCTGAGAAATGGGGATAAGGAATCAAAACATTTAACAGAATAACAGAGCGGGAAGGGACCTTGGAGGTCTTCTAGTCCAACCACTGCTCAGGCAAGAAACCCCATACCATTTCAGACAAATGACTGTCCAATCTCTTCTTGGAGCACCCACAACTTCTGAAGGAAAGCTTTCCCACTGATTAATTGTTCTAATTATCAGGAAATTTCTCCTTAGTTTGAGGTATTTTCCACCCATTGCTTCTTGTCCTGCCCTCAGGTGCTTTGGAGAATAGTTTGACCCCCTCTTCTTCTTTGTGGCATCCCCTGAGATATTGGAACACTGCTATCATGTCTCCCCTAGTCCTTCTTTTCACTAGACTTGGCAGACCCAATTCCAGCAAATGTTCTTCAAATGTTTTAGTCTCCAGCCATCCACTCATCATCCTGGTTGCTCTTCTCTGCACTCTTTCTAGAGTCTCAACGTCTGTCTTTTCCAAACCCAGCCACCTTAGAACTACCATCAGTCTATCCAGGCAGGAACGAAGGCAAAGAGTCTGAATTATAAGCGGGCACCTTGGAAAAGCAACAGCTTTAAACCTTGGATGGTATGCAGTGCAGCAGATATAGATATATCCACCGGTCAGTTGGCTCCAAGTGCAGGAGCAGAAACACAAAGGCACTTTTACAATAGAAAAGGGTGTAATAAGAACCAGCCGTGTTTTAGTTTCTCTGCAGAAATGGAACCGTCCCCTCCCTACACAGTAATATAATAAATCTGAAACCTCCCCAGACATGGTGGGACTTCTCCATCCCCTCCCCACTTTATTTAATTTTCAGGATGTTTAAATCACCTTCAATATTTTTTTAAAGAATCCCTTAAGAAGAGATGCACTTCAGTGGAGAGCTTTGGACAGGAAAAAAATACAAGGGCTAACTTATATTAGAGGAAAATGTTGCCCACAGTAGAGAGACGTCTACGTGCCTAATAATAATTTTAAATATATGAAAAATGTGGCCCAAAGGATCAGATCTAATTAACTATCCTTTATCATCACCAGAGATCATGATTTCAGAAACAGAATCCTGGTTGAGGTCATCATAAATTTCAAATATCATTTCATGGTTAAACTGGATGTTAACCCTAACCCCTCCCCGGTTCCTCAGTCCATCTGCACAGCTGCCCCTGGTTTGGATCTAAAGAGAAGCAACGGACCCTGGGCCCTGGCCATCACACTTCACTAGATCCCACCGCATCATAGTTTGTGATCTGTACAGGAAAATGCAGCCTATCCACCTTCTAGTGGGGAGGTCTTTATCCTTCCCGAAACAGGAGGCTGCATGTGCCTCCTGTCTGCCCCCCACTCCATCCCCCCAAAACA